>NW_019392772.1:140000-616652 GCF_000648675.2 Cimex lectularius | reverse complement strand
TATATATACATGTATAAACAAGACGGGTGCAAAAATAGAACCTTGCTGAACACTGGCTGCATTGATCTTAATTACACAAACTAACATGCTCATAATATAAACATGATTTTTAGTTGATTCGTAGAATATTTTTTAACGAGTTCTGTATTCATTATATAATAAAACGTGGATTCATTAAAACGGCACACAAGACGAAACTTGAGGATTAAGGTAGATTATCTCTGTATTCTTTGTGAAGTTTTTTGTTTTTGAAATGGCCGTTTGACCCTTTGCTTTAAATTTTTTAAATTATTGGATTAATTATATTTTTGATATGACGTTTCGGTCAAAGTTTAACTTATCACATCGCTATGGGTAGGAAGATGATATCGGTTCCTGATTTAGGAATACTAGAATGGCAATAATAATAGTCAATAAAATGTCTACATTCTTCTAAATTTTTAAAAATGTTGTTGTTAATACAAAAATTCTTCATTCATACAAAGAAAAATATTTTTCCTGAAGGTAGAAAGTAAATTTTCGGTTTTCAGTTCGATCTGGGACTTTATTTTGTTCAGATCTTGCATACAACTAGGTAGAAAGGGATAAATTCTTCATAAACTTTAATTCAAGTTGTGACGACCCGTCCTCCACAAATTATTCAAATCGCCCGGCCTCTAGAAGATTTAAGAAATTCATGGTCTTTTTCTTTCCACCGGATCTCCGCCCTCTCCCCATTCTTAGTTTCCCAGGCCGAGTTTATTGTCTTCCGAGGTAATGGTGAAGGGTGGTGGTAGTACTTAGGACGGATCCATGTTTAAGCTCGGGAAGGGGGCGAGGCCGTCTTAGCGATCCCTGTTTTATTAACAACCCTTTCACTTACTTCCCTTTCCGAAAGAACAACTTTCAGTTTTTCAAAATACGCGTCAATCCCTCCCCCTCCACAAAGTTCTGATTTATTTCCCAGCGGCTTGATTTATGAAGAAAAGCCTTTAAATATGATGGAATCTTTGAATAAAGCATAAAACGGGCGGATTGAGAAATCCTGACAACAAAGGCGTATAAATAAGTTTCGTGGAATTTATGTTGTGATATCAATCTTGGAAATAATCAAAAACCATGATTTGACAAAATATTTATATTGCAGTTTGGTTGTTTACGTTGATCCTGATTGGCCAATCTTCGCTGCTTTGGTCTGTCAAATGCATGTGGATATTTCGCGATCTAAATAGAAAGAGGATTGAAAAAAACAACGTTCATCTTAGTAAATCTATTATATTTAGTGATCTGATTGACCAAATTAATTCTTTCAATTAATTAATCATTGTATGTAAGGTTGTCGTTGAAATGAAAATGCTTTTTCCACTTCATATGTCACCGAGAATCGAATCCTGATTACACAAAATTTGAAAAATGGCCAAAAGGAGGGAAAATTCGAAAGGTTGTAGATTGGGATGGGAGTTGGTGTCCGAGTGGATCGAAGTCACATAGTTCAAGTGGTAGAGCAGGGGCGTATTTTGCCGAAGATCGTGGGTTCGAATCCCGCTCGAGACACTAGCTTTTTCATTTCAACCACAACCTTTCATAAAAAGATTAATTAATTGAAAGAAGTTCATCTTAGTGTTTTATCGACGCACAAAATGTACAAGACTCCTAGAATATTTGTAAAATGGAAAAGGTGAAAGGAGTTTGCTATTATTTTTTCTTGACATTTTGTGACAATAAAACCACCAAGCGATGAAAGTAAACAAATCGCCTAAATGCATGTGGCATATACATATAGCAAAAGCAAAGCTATAATAGAGCAAAGCCAACGAATAGCTCTTATAAGAACCACAAAAGGGTACAGGACGATTTCAACACACGCTCTACAAGTCATAGCCAACGCACCGTCAATAGAACTAGTCCTTAAAGAAAGAGTGGTCATCCACCAAAAAAAGAAAAATGAGGCAATTGATATAGGAGCAAGGCAAGGAGAAATAGACTGGTTCCGAAGCACAACTGGGAAGGAGGCAAAAGAGTACTTGGGAAAAATGACAAGGGTATCATGGCAAGAAAGATGGACAAACAGCAATAAAGGTCGGCTGACATCCAAATTTTTCCCCAGCGTTGAAAAAAGACAAAAAGCAAAATGGCTACACCCCGACTACTGGTCCACCCAAATGCTATCAGGACATGGAAACTTCGCAAGCTATCTTCATAAATATAAGCAAAGAGAAAGCCCTTTATGCTCCGTTTGCAGCACTGAAGAACACGCCGAACATAAACTCTTCAGCTGTATCAAATTCAATGCAGAAAGAGAATCACCGGTTTGCGAAAGACCATCACCTCAGCAGAATGGCCGCCTAATCTCCAGAAGCTAGTCTGTGATATCAAATCATTTGGAGCACTAAAAGACTTTGCCTCAAATACGCTTAAATGAACAAGTCTTTATTTATTCTAATTATTAAGTCCTAAATAATGTTATTATTGTTAGAGTTTTATTACCGTTGTTTATTTATTGCATAATTAAACATAGGTTTAGGTTTAGGGTTCCGGGCTGTTTTCCTCTTCTTAGTAAGAAAATTTTAGATAATATAAATAGATAGAAAATAAAATATAGGAAAAGTAAATGTGCAAGGGAAACCAGCAAGGGAAGACCTTTTGTTTTAGATTTTAAAATGAAAATATGGTCCCTTCAAAAACCGACCAGCGGTCTCGTCTGAAGGAAAGATAGTTGGGAGGTATTTTTATCCTATTTATTTGAAATACCTTAGATATACAAATTCTATTAAGCTAAAGCGTTTGTCCGCCGGTATGGGGTTTTCCTCAGGTACGGCGGGGTGGTGGAAAGGGTAAATAAAAAAAATACATATATATAATTATTATATACATATATATAATTTTTTTTGTACAACTGCAAATTTTGCAATTTCTTCACACACTACGCTATTTTTTGAAAACTTTGAAATTTTGTTTTATGAGTTCTTGAAATTATCGAATTGCTTGTAAACATTGTAACGAATGAGTTATATTAAGCTGAGATTAGCACACCTGTTTATACTTTAACCCGGGTTAACTAATTTTGTGCTTTTTATGTATTATCGAGGGGGAGAGCGAGGCCGTGGATCACCCCTGGAACACAATATAAAAATAATCCCATTTTCAGCCTAATCATAGCAAAAATGCACCCTTTTTCACCCCCTGACGATAAAAGTAATTAAATTCGATTGGAGTGTACCGCGGTCACTAAAAAGATTAAAACACTGCGCGATTTCGCTGGCCAATCCGCTAACATGACATATGAATGACTTGGGAGGATTTCCTGAATATGTGATTTGAAAAGTGAAAGCGGCCAGGATTGGGAGCCGGCTCATCCATCCTCTAATCGTTTTCGGTTTTATAATCGCATGAAATGTTTCAGTTCCGCCGCGTGTCATTTAGTTTCATAAAACGGGATTTTACAGGGGCGGAGAGAAAAATTTAGATACTGGTCCAATTTCCGAAAAGTGCCCACCACCCCAAAAACGTTATAAAACAGTTTCAGACCGGATTAACATCATCCCCCGGGATTGTCAAACGGCCGTTTGACGTTTTACCCATTTTGGCTAAATTTATTGTTAACTCCAATTAGTTATACACTTTCCTTGGAGTTCCAATATATTAAAAATCGAACCAATAAATTATTCTTCGAGGGTTTTCTTAATGTATTCACAGCTTCCATATCGTAGCTGAAAATGGAAAAATAAGAATAGATGTTATTTACAATCCATTATATTTAGTGGTCTATTGACCAAATTACTTCTAATTAATTTTTTCACGTAAGGTTATTAGTTGGTCTCTGACCGCCGGAGAGTTAACATCGGCTCCGCGCGTGACGACTGTGTAAAACTAAATTTGAATTTGAATTTGGATTCCAATTTCAATTTCAATTTAGATTCGAATTTGGAACTCGGTCTGAATTTCGATTTAAGCCGACGCCTTATAAGTTAACTAACTAACCCGCGTTGACCTGGGCTAAGTCCTTGAAGAATACTTAGTGTATGTCTTCTCGGGCAAGCCCTGGAAAGCCGGCCGCAAGGAATGAGAAACCTGTCGAGACACCCAAGCCACCCCTGGACGCGAGGCGATCACACGACCCACCGTAGTTCGTGGGTTCGTATCCCGCTCGTGACACTAACTTTTTCATTTCGACGAAAACCTTACGTAAAAAGATTAGTTATTTACAATGAAAATTTTAAGTTGGGAGTGGATATAATTTATATATACTAAGCTTTACATCAATGGGTGATACACCTGCCTATCAGAAATAAAGTGTACTGCAAGTACTCTGACAGTATTTATGATATGGTTTAGTTCTCATCTAACACGCTGGTTTACGCAGTCAAATTCATTTTAGGTGTTTGTACCCGTAAAATGTGAATGGATGAAAGGGGTTTGAGCTTTTTGTTCCGAGCGGTTTCGATCACACCATAGGACAAAATCCAGACAATACTAAATTTTATCAGTTTCTATTAAATATATAAATACTCAATTAATTATACACAATTTTTTTCCAAATGCTTATAATTAGAATAAAATCGGGTAGTCGAAATGAGAAGTTTGTGGCATGGGCGCTCGAAGTCACGGTAGCTCAAGTGGTAGAGTAGCGGCGTATTGAGCCGAAAGTCGTGGGTTCGCATCCCGCCTGTGACACAAATTTTTCATTTCGAAAAAAATTGTGTATAATTAATTGAGTATTTATATATTTAATAGAAACTGATAAAATTTAGTATTAATCTAGAATCACACCTGTGAATCGTACACAGTCCCGCTGATCTAGTGTAATCGTTAATAAAAAGTGTTTCTATACGAAGCCGCGATTTGCTTATAATTAGAATAAAATCGGGTAGTCGAAATTAGAGGTTTGTGGCATGGGCGCTCGAAGTCACGGTAGCTCAAGTGGTAGAGCAGCGGCGTATTGAGCCGAAAGTCGTAGGTTCGAATCCCGCCTGACACAAATTTTTCATTTCGGAAAAAAATTGTGTATAATTAATTGAGTAAAATCCAGACAGATCAACCACTTAAAATGGCAAGGCCCGAAATAAATCTAACTGACTAAACCAGCAAGAATTGGCAAACTAAGACGATCGAAAAGATCAAAATACATGTTCATCACCCCCCAATTTTCAAATTCGGTCAATTATTGCTAATGTTCTTGGCTAATTAAAACATTATCCTTATCCTTGATCTTTCATATAAAATTATAGGATGAAGGATAATATCAATCTCATCAAGATAAAGTTCCTGACTGAAGCTTTCATCATTATTTTATTGAAGATTTTTTTTTAAATATTACAGTGGAAATGATGAAGGTTGGTGAGTATGTAGATTCATTTTTTATAAATGATGGTTCTACTTACAGATTTGTTGTTTACAACGATCCAGATTTCGAGCATTAAACTCTCATAATCAGTTTGAAGAGTTACGAACATGTCTCTCGACATGAATTGTAAAAGTATGTTTACATCTGACACTTTTTTCCGGAAATATGTGTCGAGTGTCTGACATAAAACCGCTATGACTATTTACATACTGATAAAAATTAATAGAAAATTAAGGGAAATGTATACGAGAGTTTGGGTCCATGGGTGAGAATAGTCTGCTGGTATCATTGGTGTCTGTAGTTGTGGGTTTTCTATATACGTCTGTTTCAATTAGGTTATTTATTATGGACAGTTTTAAGGCTAAAAAGTTTAAACAACCATCTTTATTTATTTCCAATATAAAATTTACTCTAAATATAGACTAGAGTATAAAGAATTAATTAATTGGAAGAATTCTTTTAGATCCTCCGTTTCGATGCTTTCATCATGCCAAGATAAAATGTGCAAAACGAAAAAGATATACAAGTATACAGTACATGAATGTACACAGAAATCTTGTACGTAAACGGATCATACATAAGTTTCGCGTTTTGAGAACATACACATCCACGACATAAATTTATAGTAATTTCTATCAGTATATAAACAGTCTAAACGATTTTCTGTCAGATATTCGACATATATTTTTGGACAAAAATGTCAGATATAAACGCACCTTTACAATTTATGTCGAGATACGTGTTTGTAACTCTTTGAACTGATGATGAGCGTTTAATGCTCGATATTAGCATCGTTCAAAACAACAATTCTGTGAGTAGAACCATCATTTACAAAAATGTGAACATTACGGTGTGTAACAAATTATTTTCATTAATGGACCGTTGCCATTCTAAGCAAGTTAACTAAAGTGAGTTTTCATGTCAGCTGTTTAAATTCCTAACTCAGCAATTCGTTGTATTGTATAAAACAAGTTCTTCAACAAACCTCTATTATTTTCATTTTTTCAATAGAAAAAATTCAATTATTCAAAATATCTTCCAATGTGATCATCTTTTATTAGCCTTTTTTCAACCAATTGCATGATCTCAAATTGGTACCATTCCCAATTTTCATCCACCGCTTCATTTAAACAAAGTTGGTTAAGAAAAAACCAAGTAGGGGTAATGAGTAAAATTTGGGCTATATGATGAAAGTGATTAGACTGTTCCAATAAAGATCAAAACTTCACCTTGATCAGATTGAAAAGTGGGAAAAAGGAGGGAAAATTCAAAAGGTGGGGTTGAGATGGGAAGTTAGTGCCCGATTGGATCGAAGTCACGATAGCTCAAGTGGTAGAGTAGCGGCTTATCAAGCCGAAGGTCGTGGGTTCGAATCCCGCACGTGACACTGACTTTTTACTCAATAAAAACCATAATTAATTGAATGATATTAATTGGTCAAGCGAACCACGAAAAAGAGTGAACTTGATCAGATAGTGTACCCTTGCAATATAGAATTGGTTTTCAATTAACCAAATCTAACACTGTGACCATATGACTTTTTTGTCACTTTATAACTAGAGGTTATAGAACACACATCAGAAACAGACTCGTGAATTTTGGTCGTTTCCGATCATTTTGGTGTCTATTCTTGCAGTTTTCGTCTGTTAGGAACGTTTTGGCTCCACACGAACTTCAATATTGGATCTGTGGATTAAAAAACCACCTACCTTGATTGAAAAACAACCTGGTTTGTCATACATCAGATTCCAAGAGGAAATCTCTTTAACTCCTTCGTAATTTGAAAAAATTCACCGTTTGGAACATTCACTCTCTGCAGTAACTGGTAAAGCCCTTTACCACGATTATTTAACCATTGTCCTGTTAATTTTCATCGCACATGACAATATTTTAATGAAATCTCTTATCATGCGGATTTTTGAAAACAGATTTTAAGTTTCTACCCTCTCTCCGGATCTTTGGGACGTACGGGCAACAAGGCCCAGATCTTTTTCATCTTCCGCATATCACATAACAACTAACAGTTTTTCGAAGCTCCATAATCTCTGGAAAATACACGAATATTTTTGGCTAGGCTAGACTCTAAAGCTTGAAACTGAACCTCATTAATATCCATTGTAGATCACCTGCCCACATTCTTCCTTTCCAAAAACTACATTTTTTAATTTTTTTTTCATACAAACATTTACTGGTCAAAAACCATGTTCCATTTCGGATTTAATCGATATGTTTTCAGTTGGACGTATTTAACCAAAGTAATATTTTTAAATTAATTTATAATTTTTTTGTAAAAAATGTTTTTTGTTTTAATAATATTTACGAGATACTTCAGTGAAATATTGAACCCAATACATCATTATGAATGAAACTATGGTCTATATTTTTCGATAGATTGAATTGAACTAAGGCTTAAAAAAAGCTTACGTTTAGAAAAGTGCTCTACAATAAACTTTTACTCTTGGTATTTTTAATTCGGGCATTCGGTAAAGCGATCTTTTGTTTAATAAATTAATTCCAATTAATTATTGTTTTTATCTATGTTTTTTCGTCGAGACGAAAAATTAGAGTCAGTATGACGAGAGAGATTCGAACCCACGACCTTCGGCTCAATATACCGCAGCTCTAACCACTGTGACTTCACTTCATCAACTTCATCAGCTCAAGTGGTTAGAGCAGCGGTGTATTGAGTCGAAGGTCGTGGGTTCGAATCCCACTCGTGACTGACTCTAATTTTTCGTCTCGACCAAAAAACAGATAAAAAGAATAATTACTGTGGTAAATGAAGACCACTAAGCAAAAATGGATTAATGTCAATACTGCTTGTTCTCGACTATTTTTGGCATATTAAATCAATTTAAATATTTTGTTGTGTTACAGGCGGCAGACGGCTGAGGAAAGGGAGGCTGAGAGGCAAGCAGCTAACAGGTTGATGATGTCCCTCCAGGCCGAAGCGTTGGGCAAAGGGCTGTACCAAAGCCCGGGCGAACCGAGGCCGAACCCTTTGGCCCAGCCCTGGCCACCTTCGCAGTACCAGACGATAACATCGCCGATATGTTAGTGCGGAAGTCGGAGGAAGAAGCCCCTTTGAAAACCGGTTGAGATCCGGTCGTCGACAGATTTTGATTGTTTTTGTGATTTTTCCTCTCGAGAATTAGGTCTCACTTGTGAAGAATTAGCGATAGCGATTTGGCTAGCACATCGATTTACCTCATTCAACAAGCCAAGTCTCTATTTAAAATTCTTTATTCTTAAACACGCCATTTGTAAATATTTAGATGTTTTATTTATTGTACATAGTCATTTAAATTAAATATAAAAAGTTGAAACTTTAAAAAGTTAGCTTCGGTACCCCAATGCTTTACCGAGCACACAAGTGCCAGGATTATTACTCTTCATTTTGATATTGTGTGATATAAATCTTGATAGGATTATATAACAACCAGTGCAAATACTGTAAATTAAACTACTAAAAAGAATCTTTGAAATACAAGAAAAATATCGTAAAGCGTTCATAATTTTAATTTTAAAAGCCGAAACATAATTGGTTTGGGCAAGAAAAAATGTTTATATTCGTTAAGAAATTTTGTACATATATGGTGATGACATTAATTATATTGTATTGAAATAAAAAAATAAAAATATCCCTGATGTTACTTATGTTCAGAAATGCTTTTGGCCCTGTATTTATTAAAATGCACTCATGATCTTTCGTTTTTTGAATAATTGTCATGTTTTATCAACGTTCGAGTAGCATGTAAAATTTAAATCCAAAAAAATATATGAGCACCTGTCAATGTTATTTGGATTATCGTACGTCAACCGAAAATACCTGCTGTATAATATCCATGCTTTTCTTAAAAAAACAAAAACAAAAAACAGTAAACGAAGGAAGTAAAAAAAATAATAAAAAAATAAAATAAATTAAAAAATGAATATAAATGTTCTTATTTTAAATGTGTTGTTTTTCCCCCACCCCTTTCAATGGTTAAAAACTAAATTGGACAAGTTCACAGCATTTTGGAAGGAACTTCGGAGACTGGATGGAATGAACTTCTTGGATGGAAGGATCCATAAATATATTTGTCTATATAACATTATATTTAATATTGCTACCATTTCATAATATACAGGGTGAGTTTTGAACGCACCAAGAAGGCTTGGTTGCGTTCTCATTTGACTCACCTATGTTTTCCCTATCAGTTTGCTCGAGGCAAGTATGTCGTTTATATACACCATCTGCCGCATCAGCATTTACTGTCATGGTGATACTTACGGCAACCTAAGTATATATTAATGTAAAAATGTTAATCTACCATTCAACTTGATTATGTATCTCCGTAAATACTTAAAAATTGATGAAAAGATATTTGATTTTGTCCAAACCTGCAAACGATCAGGCAGATTTGCAACTGTCTACTGGAGAAATTTGAGAACGAGAATTTTTTAAAAGAAATATCTGTTCGTTTGGTCAAGGTAAGTCCTACTTAACATCAAAATCAAGAAACTCAAATAAGATTTATTTCCGTAAGAAATTCTCCATCAACTTTATCATCGAAGACAGATGTCCACTCTGCCACGAGATCGACACGATAGTTCATACCCTGTCACATTGTAAAATATACACAGCGCTGACACTTAAAAATATTGAACAATATTATGGCAATTCAAATACAGACGAACATAAAAATGAAAACCAATTTTCTTAACACTTTGTTAAAATAACAATAAACAAAAAACAATCATCACATTACATTCCACACATCAAATATTTTTCATTAGTCTAATTTCCCAACAATTTGGCTTTCCTTTTCCTATTTATCCCTTTCTATATAATCCTGAAAGGATAATCTGGCCGAACCATTACCAACACATTTTTCCCTTCGTCGGCTCTTTTCAACCCAANTGATACGCCGCTGCTCTACCACTTCAGCTATCGTGACCTCATGATTTTTGTCTCAAGCATTTTCCTACAGATTTGGGCAAAAATATAGTTTCTGCATTTATATTCTGGGGTAATGTTATTTATCCTTTCTACAATGCTTCGACAGTCTGTGAGGATATAAAATTTAGAATCACCCAATTTTCGTATGTAATTGAGAGCGCTATCTATCGCAATTAGTTCTGCTGTATAAACAGACATTGAAGTTGGAAGCGAATGTTGTTCCTTGAATTGATGTTTAGGGTCGAAAAAGGCATAACCTGTTTTGCCATCGATGGAAGAGCCGTCAGTAAATACGTACACATATAGATTGAATATATAAAAAATATATTTTGCATTGTATAAATTCACTTTTCCACATCAAAAATGCAATTGTTATATGTAAACTATGTTTGTAAATCCCAGGCCCTGAAGATGATCTCAATAAAGATCGAAACGTTGGCACGATAAAGAAAATGTTTTTCTGAAACCTACATCACACCAGACCGCATCTCACGATTTCTAAATAAATGTTAAAATAACGTTGTTACGATTTGTAACGATTTATACTTCTTCTTTAGCAAAAGTTTACATCCTAGAAAATTACTATTAAAGTTTAGAGCTTAAATTCTTCTGTGTAACAGTTTATGCCTTACTTTAGTTTACCCTTTATCAACATTCGAGTTTAATATATTCTAAACTATGTTATTTATCACCACTACAATTATTTTTTTATACAATTTTTTGTCTAATTTAAAACGATTTTATAGTTATATATTTATATATTACTACATAAATTATTTTGTGAGATGTTTCATGTTGTAATACTACAATTAATTTTTCTATGAATATTATATATTTACTATCAATTATTGTTTGTGTTACGTATTGATTTTAAACAAATATTGATTTTTTTTTATTTGAACCATTTGAAATGACGCGGGTGTACAGATGGTTCCAAAACAAACGAAGGAACCGGATCGGGTGTTTTTTGTACAAACCCAAGACATGAGCAATTCATTAGGGAAGTACACTTCTTTTAAGCAGAAATACATGTCTTCAACGCTTGTGCCCTAGAAAATTTTAAAAGAGGTTACACTAGAAAAAAAAATTGTCATAAGATTTGATAGCCAAGCAGCAATTAAAGCATTAGTATGTAAAAAAAATCACTTCACAATTAGATGGTCAATGCAACCAGAATCTCCATAACCTGGGTAAGGGAAGAAATGTTGGGCAACTAAAAAGCAGACAGACTGGCCAGAGGAGAATCTGCAAAACGATACATAGGCCTCGAACCTATACTTGGGATAACAAGAACAAACACAAAACCCTCAATCGCACAATAGATCCAAATAAAACAAAAAGTGAAGTGGATAAACTCTAGCAGCACTAGGCACACTTATGATAAAAAAAACCAAGGCAGGCAAACTCACTGCTGCTGTTGGAGACGGCTAAACTCAGAGGAGTAGTAGGTCTACTAACCAGTCACTGACATCTGAGAAAAATCTACACAACCTGGGCATATACAAGGAAGATCCCATCTGTAGATTATGAAATGAGGAGGAGGAAACAGCCATCCGTCTCATCATCGAATGCGAAGCATCGGCTCAAAGGAGATTTAACCTAATAAACAGAAAAAAATATAGATAATGAAATTGTAGCAGCGACAGTCAATGACCTGATACTTCTAAGGATCAGGATTGAGTCTATTGCACTAAACTAGGGTACTAGGAAAGTACAATAAGCCAGAAGGCTGCAGTGCCTGGGGAGTACAAACCCTGCTTCCTAGCATCCTCATCCACCAGCACCATCACTATCAATGGCGGTTGGGGCGGCCTGATCCATGTGTGTTTATGGCTGTGGAGCAAAAGGTTTCAAAACGTTATCATTTTTTATGAAGGTTTTATCGAGGTGCCTGTTTCTATAAGATATGTATTCTTGGAAGCAAAAATTATTCATCGATAATTAATATATATATAATTCACATATGCATTAGTTATATTAATATTACTGTTACCAGATAACGATTTCCGAAGAAATTACAATTGACTAAGTTAGGGCGAATTGGGGATAAACCCCCTGTCGATAAAAATCAATATAAATGAGATCTTTAGCGAATCCCTCCCTCTAAATGTGTCTGGCGTTTGTACAATATAAATTAATAACGTAATATTAAACAGATGGATGGTCAAATCGACTGAACGTATAAACGAATGAATCGCTTTTATTCGTAGTGAATTGGATGAAAAAAATCCCAGTTTTTGAAGAAAAGCATCCACAAAATTGACAAAAACTAAGCAAATTGTAGCAATGTTTGCTGAAATAAAACGTTGTCATGTATGCTGATGACGTTAATAATAAGTGTTTAGAAAATTAGGAAGCGTTAGATTATACATTTTCACTGTTATCAATGATCAACCTGTTTTAATAACTGATGATTTATTGAATCGTTGAACTAGATAACAGTTTAATCAATAAAAACAATTTTTTTATCAACTCCTTCAGTGATGTTTAATTTTAATTATTTAACAGATCATTGTGATAACATCATCAAGTGGCTAACAGTTGGACCAGATAGCAGACTCGCTTTCGTTTAGCGTCAAAAGATTGGAAGAAAAATCCCAGATTTTTAACAAAAGCAACTATAAAAAAGATAAAAATTAAGCAAATGATGGAATTTTTCCTTTTTAATTTTCTTCTAAGTTGAAATAAAACTTGTTCGTTATCTCATGTATGTTTTAATTTCCATCTAGTGAAATCGTCACATCTTCATCGCGGTATTTACCGTCGGATGTAAGGTAATTTGAAGCTCATAATTAATTGGTTTAACAGGCGGTTCAACTTAAGGTTTTTGATCGAACAAATTAACAAGAGATGATTATTTTTATTCGTTATTCATTCATCGATCTAGTTGACAGACTTGTTATGAATAATCATTAAAAATATATCATAGATTAATAGCAAGAAATATAATTGTTATTAGTATATAATTTTTTTTCTTTGTTTATCATTTCCTTCTTCTCCCTTTTGTCCTCGGATTTCAAACGCTTAGCATCGTTTTGTAATATCAATGAACTGATTATCTAATTAATTTTAATGTAATTTATTAATATCTAAGAAAATTCTAGTTAAATATGTACGTAAAGTTGGGCAAAAACAAATTTATACAGTGTAATAGATAGGTTTTTAGGCTTAGGTTAAAAGGAGTAACCTAATTTACAGTTATTTAAAGTTTTTTTGTTGAGATAGAAAAGTCAGTATCACTAGTGGGATTCGAACCTACGACCTTCGGCAAAATAAGCCGCTGCTCTACCACTTCAGCTATCGTGACCTCGATCCGCTCTGACACTAATTTCCCATCTCAACCCCACCTTTTTGAATTTTACTTCCTTTTTGCCATTTTTCAAATGTCGTGTAATCTATTTGATTCTTGGCGACAATTGTCTTGTTTTCTCAACTGAAAACCTTAAATAATTGAAATATATTAATTGGTCAAGCGGACCACGAAAACTAGTGAACTAATTTACAATCTTGTGACTGCGATTCCATTAGTGTGTAGGTTTTTCCTCTTCCAGAAGTAAGAAGCTCAATTTGCAAGTCTTTCGCAGCAACAGGGGACATGTTCTGCGATGATCCTTAGTAAACTATTTCGCATAACCATTTCCATGATTACAAGCTCATTAAATCGAGGACGTCTTTTTTTACCCATATTTATATAACAACAGTTTCGTAGAAAATGGTTGATTATTTTTCCTCGTTGTGGTTAGAACGTGTTATAATCCATTTTCACCTTGAAATACGAGGAATAAATGTGAATCATTAATTTGATAATTATTAATTTATTTTTTACAGTGAAGATGAGTTCACTACTTTGTTATTCCTGCGGAATTGTTTGTGATTTGGCACGCCCTTGGGGTGCTCGGTTGACTCCGTGGAACCTCTCGCCGTGCTCTTGTTGATCATCAAAAGTGGAGCGTCTCCAATTTGGGTCTCCACTCCCCGGACACATAGGAGGGTTACGAAAAAACTGACGAGTCGGCTAACACCGGGACGTCCTGACACTAAAACGCAATTAAAAACATGATTAAAAATAAAAGGAATCCTAGATAGGCCGGATCAACGTAGAAGCTCTCATATATCACGAGCTAGGCTTATAGGTGAATCTCGGATAATCTGAATCAAAGAAAGGTCATACTCATCCGACTAAGATTAGACCATGCGTGGTTGACGAATAAATACTTACTTTCGGGCCAAGGCTGCTTATGTCCCGGTAAAGAAAGACTGCTAGATTTGTCTTCCGTAATTGAAGGGTGTCATACTTTGGCTCTATATAGAGATCGTTTAGGAACGCCACAGGATGTGATAATTGTGCTTCATCGCGGCAACGAATATTTGGTCCTCTGTGTTGATTTCTGGAGGAAACAGAGATGTTTTATCGTACACATCACCTAATATATATCTCGTTTTGTGTTTTGGGATTGTATTTATTTATTAGTGTGAAAGGCAGATGGAATATTGAGTATGCCATAGACCCTAAATTACATTTGTTATGTAGAATTCACTAGTTTTCGTGGTCCGATTTACCAATTAATATCATTCAATTTATTTAATTTTCTTTATCTTCAAACTTTTCGAAAATTTGAGGACATTGATAATAAGTTTTACAAAAGATATTAGATTTTATAGGTAATAATTTAGAGTTATGTCATTGATTAAAACCAGATAACAGATTAATCCGTGAAATACATTTTTAATCTAACGGTAATCTCATCACAGACTAATAGACTAACGACAATAGTTTTACGTTTGTTGAATCGATTCTCTTAAACCTAACTTATTTATATTCCGAACAGCATTACAACTTAATACAACTAGTGCATGTATGTAGGGTTCCAATCTTCGTTGAGGTCATTTGACAGCTTAAAAAAAGACTTAATGCTGGGTTCACCGAGATTTCGGCATTTTATAAGTGCCATCATCAGGGCCTATTTCAATACAAATTCAAATTCAAACGTACAATTAACAGTTAATGAAAAAAGTGGTATACTTATATGTTACTTTGTATTTATTTGAATTTGTAATAAAATAGGCCATGATGATGGCACTGAAAAATGCCGAAAGCTCCGTGAACCCAGCATTAAGTCTTTTTTTCACCCGTCTACGAAGATTGGAACCCTACATGGTCGATCAACGAACATTATATATATATATATATATATATATATATATATATATATATATCGGAATGTGCCTTTGAGGAAACTAGAGTATTGACCTACATGGGAGAAAATAATTTTTAGGAGAAACCTGAAATAAAATAATGGAAGCGATTACGCGAAACATTGTGGATAATTGTGATATGTAATGATGGAACAAAAAGTCTTAAATGACTTTTCACCGCATTAAATATAAAATATCTAAAGATAAAAACAGGATTTGAGTCCAAATGTTGACTGCTTAGTGGTTAGCACAAATGGCTTTTTATTTATTTCTTCTATAAACGGAAAGTGTGGCTTTGTGTTAAAATCCTTTCATGACGTTTACTATTCACGATTTAATTATTATATATTTGTGTATATTTTTACATTGCATTTATAAATCCATTAGATTTCGTGGCCCGATTGACCAAATAACCTTTTTCAATTAATTAATCTTGATGTAAGGTATTGGTTGAGATAAAAAAGTCAGTGCCACGAGCGGGATTCGAACCTTTCGAAAAATGGCAAAAAGCAGGGGATATTCGAAAGGTGGGGTTGAGATGGGAAGTTAGTGTCTGAGTTGATCGAAGTCACAATAGCTCAAGTTGTAGAGCAGCGGCGTATCTAGCTGACCGTCGTGGGTTCGAATCCCGCTCGTGTCACTGATTTTTTTAATCTCAACCAATACCTTACATAAAGATTATTTAATTGAAAAAAAAATTACAAAAGTTGGCTACATTTCAACAATTCCCAACCAAAGTACAAAGTATGACAAAGTCGTTTGAATCAAAAGTACCTTCTGCTTACATTAATTTGATCTGCCAATTTCAAATTTGTTTATTTCAACAATAATAAACAAAGTCAAAAATTAATGGGCTTTAATAAAAATTATTTAACTATGATAGTTTAAAAAAATTCACCAAAACACCGGAAAAATGTAGTGATAGTTTACAATTTAACTAACATTGCAGATATGTTCTCTTGTCTCCGTCTCCTCTAGACAATTCAATGGTCCTCTCGTAGAACAATCATAAAATGGTATTTTACTCTTAAGTATTTTTCATTAATTTCTGTTGAACAAGATTTTCTCCTTCTACTATTAATTTGCTTTTAAGACTTTTTTGCTCTTCTCATACCTGGCATAAGTTCCCGCATTTGTCGTACTTTTTACTAATAAGATTCCAGTTTATTTTAATGCGGCTATAATTTATGCCACAAAATGAATTTGAGTCTATTCCGAGGCTTCTTTCTTAGCTATTATGCCAATAAATAGTAGTTTTTAAAGGATTATGGGGTCAGTCTTGTAATTCTTTATCGAATTTAAATGGTGACGAAAGGGATTCGAACCTACGACCTTCGGCTGCTCTACCACTTGAGCTATCGTGACTTAGATCCATTCGGACACCAACTCCCATTCTCAACCAACCTTTTGAATTTTCCCTCCTTTTTGCCATTTTTCTAGTTGATTCTCGGCGTCAAATAAATGACCACGGAGAGCTTTAATGAAGATATACTTCATTTTGCTTATTAAATCCATTATATTTCGTGGTCCAATTGACCAGATAACCTCTTTTAATTAATTAATCTTTATTTAAGTATTGGATGAGATAAAAAACACGACATTTGAAAAAAAGATGGCAAAAAGGAGGGAAAATTCAAAAGGTGGGTTGAGATGGGAAGTTAGTGTCCGAATGGATCGAAGTCACGATAGCGGAGTATTTAGCCGAAGGTCGTGGGTTCGAATCCCGCTCTTGGCACTGACTTTTTTATCTCAACCAATACCTTACTTAAAGATTGCACTTACAGTTTTCCTTCGAGGGTTCCGAAATGGCAATTAAACTAGTAAAAATTTCTTATTTGACCAATTTTGATTGTATATTTGATCTGTCTAAATGAAAACTTACCGTCTTTCGACGGCCGGTTAAGCTAGCGAGCCGACGAGAGCTATAAATCGGAGTCCGGAACGGCCGTATAAATCATAAAGCAGACATAACCGCCGGTTCCCAAAGGAGAACTCGGATAAATTGAACACAGTTTTTTTATTCCTATCACTCTATCACATCCAGGCCCTATCCAGCCCGGCTGGAAAACTTCCTCCAGAGCCCTATCATGCCCCTAATGAAAAATTCCCCGTCTCTTTTTTTCCTTCTCTTTGGCCCCTTCTTTTGAAATAATAATGGCACCAGAAAGTTAATAGGATGGGTGTTTAGACGGTTGTGCGGATAAAGGCTGCATTGAAATGGAAACCTGATGTGGGAATGGATTTAAGCAGGATCTTTAGCTCAATTTCTCCTCAGCCCATTTTCCGCAGTTGCTCAGTAACGTACAGTAAAGTAATTGATAAATTGTAGCTTGTTGAAACTAAAAGTCGAAATAGACAGTCAATTAGATCAAATTAGATTTTGTACTTAGAAAATAGGGATTTGTTTGATTTATTCATCTAATCAAGATTCAATAGTATTTAATAGTATATACAAAGTGTCAAATTACTTCAGTACACAGTAATACAGTGTCCTCCCTGGTTTTCTCAAAAACTACTAAACTTAAAAAAATTGAAACTTTTTAAAATTTTTAAGCTCTACTTTTAAACATAGAAATAGTTTTTCCAATTTCTCACAAAAGTTAAAAAATGAAATGCTTACTTTTAAAATAACAACCTACATTTCTTTTGCGAATTTATCAATCAATTCGATATTATAAAAAATGTCGAAAAAATTGAAAATCGGTTCATAAAAAACTTTAGATACAAAGGATATCAACTTACTAGTATTTGAATGACTCGAAAATTACTCAACTTAAACAATAACGTAAATAATATTTTTTTGGAGTATACTCTACTTTCGAAAATTGCAATAACACAAGGTTTTTTCAATATCTTACAAAAGTTAAAAATGAAACTTATTTTTCAAACAATTATATACATTAATTTAGGTGGGTTTCATAAAACTAATCGCGATAGAAAAAAATTGTTAACATTATTTTTTCAGAATAAGCTCCTTTAAGTCATTTGATTTTTAAAAAATTTGAAACTCGTTCCTCCCAGGATTTTCAAAAAACTACTTCATATAAAAAAATTTAAACAATGTTTTTTAACCTTAATCTCCTTTTTCAAACATTGCAACAATTCAGTTTGAATTATTTACAAAAGTTAAAAACTGAAATTTTTGTTTTTGAAATGATAACCTACATTTATTTGCGAATTTATCGTCACTTCGAATTCCCCTTGTTTTCTTTAAAACTGCTCGACCGTGAATTGTTCATAATTACTGCAGAATGTCGAAAAGTAGCTAAAATTAGAATAGTGTCTTGTTTTAAGTATATATATATATATATATATATATATATATATATATATATATATATGTGTGTGTGTGTGTGTGTGTGTGTTATCTTTAGTTTTATAGTTCAGGTGCGCAGGTCATCACTATAAATAGTGTATCGGATAGGATGATAATTGGTTGGGTTAGAGATGTAGTAATGTGCTTGTAGAATTGTTCTGAAGACTTATGTCCATCCTTGGTGATAACACTGAATTTCGATCCTATACCCTACAGTGGAAAGCAAATTTTCGAATCCAGGGGTGTTCAATAGGAACAATGTAAACGAAAATAGCTTTCATTCGGCCAAAAAAGGAGATCAAGTGCTATTTGGAGTTAATCTTTGGTGTGAAATAATCAAAGTTGATAGGTCAATATTTTTTAAAATAAAGAATCAACTTTATCGGATTATTTTAGTAGAAGTTCTGCCTACTGTACTATTCAAAGTACAAGAGCAATTCAAACAAGATGGGCGCCAGGTAAGGTTTTCAAAAATTCAAAAATCTTTAACAGTTATTGTAAATAAATGTAGTCCATTTTTCTATTGTTTTTCTATCAGTTACTTCTTTACATTTATCTTCATTTAATTTACCTTAACTCATTTATATTAATTTATTTTTAAAATTCCAATAGTGTGTTAACCATCAACCAAATAAAAAACATAAACGAAAGTTAATTGTTAGCTTGAAAAGAATGCTTAAGATTCTTTTACCGGTCTGATTTAACTGTGTTATTTTTGTAATGTATAACGTTTTTCTGAACTGATTTTCATGAGGTAGTTGACACCCCTCTCATTTGTTCTGTTAGCTAAGCATTGTTGCCTTCATATTGGAGAAACCTACCTAAAATAACCCCCATATTTGCATGAATTTTTTGAAATCTTTCCTCAAATTCTCTTCTTTTTTCTTTCAAGAGTGCCATTTAAAAGTGTATCCCTCTCTGACGTTGTCAGACTGATGACAGCCGAACATCAACCAGAGATAACTTCAGGATTTTTCCGAAAGTCGTCTAAAAGCCTCGGAGGTAAAGCCGTCAAGCTCAATAATTTACAATAGCCCTGAGCCCCGACGGGGTAAAACTACAGTTGGCAACTCCCTATCAATAAATTTAAGGGTAAGTACACCGATAAATTTACAGGTGGAAATAAGTAGATGTGAAAGTGCAAAGCGTCGGTTCGCGGGGATCCCATCATGGTAATCACGTTGTTATTAGTAATTCAGAAGGCTGTATATACCTCCTGTCACATTCTCGTTAACTGTTGCCATCTTCCACAATGCTAATAGGATAATATTACATATCACGCCTCTGGAACCCTTCGGAACCCTTCCAGCGTCATAAAACCAAGCGACTTATAATAATAGCCTGGGAGCACGTTTAATAATAAACGAGCTTCGTAAATGACATGAACTCCGTTTATGTCCCTCAAAATTTCTCCGGATAACTTTGA
This sequence comes from Cimex lectularius, assembly GCF_000648675.2. Classification (NCBI taxonomy): domain Eukaryota; kingdom Metazoa; phylum Arthropoda; class Insecta; order Hemiptera; family Cimicidae; genus Cimex; species Cimex lectularius. Next base: position 596,449 of record NW_019392772.1, on the reverse strand, counting down.
AACGGATCAGCTTCAACAATTCACTTAGTTATTTTATTATTCAACAAGAGAAAAGAGAAGTTTCTAATTCTTTAACACGCTGTCATTCAAATTTTTTTTAAAACTGTATCCATACGAAACACTTAAATGTTTTAACAATGGGAGACATTCCTCTGATTGCCAATTCAGCAAATCAATGTAATTTTTTAAACTAATTATATNTATATATATATAATACTATAATAACATACTAAAATAATATACTAATGGTTATACTTTTTATAGCTCTGTTTTACAGTCTTCAAGGGTAAATTCTGCACACTAGGATTACACATTTGCCTGATCACTTTTAAGAGAATCATGCTGATTCATGATTTTGCACTTGCGGTTTTCAATTGCTGCCCAATATAAATTGACAAACACATCGTTATATCGCTCCAACGTTTTTTGTCTTACCTCATGGAAAATTGGCCTATTTTGATTTTTTATGCCCAATTACCCTCGCTGTTTATTTTAAACCCGTCCTATTTGTTCTACAGACATTATGATATGCTAAATAAGCAAAATAAAAGTATACCCACAACAGCCCAGGATGAATACGGCTAAACTATAACTTCATAGTAAAAAATCGATCAAAATTTGATAGAATTATTTATTTGAGCTTTCATTTCTCTGAAACTGAAACAGTTGGAATTTACGAAAATGTTTTATCTTTTTAGAAAAATATGGACTTTACGGCTTTTAAGCAATTTACACCGAAGATTGGTCAGAAAAACTGTTTGTAATTGTGAGGACTTTTGGATGGTAAACTTATATTTCAGTATTTTTCAATGCTAGTCTGGTTTTCCTTGCTGTTTTGTTGTCTGCGGTAACTAAAGAGAATTTTGAAGGTCCACGGCATTTATCTTCACTTGATGCTGGGCCACGTCTGCGCCGGTGTCGATTAAGTACTTAATATTGGTGATTTTATCAGAGACGAATAGGCGGTTGTTTATACCTCGGCTGCAATGCGCCACTTGTAGCCGTGGATTTATTTTTCCTGTGCAGTGACATAAGAGCAGGGAGGTCGACATTTAGAAGCCCTGCGACCAAAGTTTGCATGATACCAGAAAAATTCCACGTTGTTTTTGTTGAAAGGTGAGGAGCTGCGGATTCGAGGTAAAATTTGGTTATTACGGCGATTAGTACTATTATTGCTACGATTTTGAGTTCTGAGTTCGCTAATCTCTAAGCTCATATTTTCAATTTTTCGCGCCAGCTCGAGTATACGCTCATCCGTTAAAAAACATTGACTGGGTGAAACGTCTGATTGCAAGGGGCACAATCCGGGTCTTTGCACTTCCATCATCTTATCTGCCATCGAAATTAATTTTCCGGTTGCGACTTCGTCACCAAGTACCGATAAAGTTGAGTGTACATTGCTGGACAATCGTTATAGCTAAAGAGATCGCAACAATTCTTCCCCGACTTTCGCTCCGCCTAAATCGCGCATTTTTCTAAATAATTGTGAAGGTTTCTGATCTCCTAGTTCTAACTCGTTTAACAGGTTTTTTAATCGTAACTGTTCGCTATCGGTAAACTCATCTATTATCGCCTTTTTTATAGTGTATTTATTTGTCGTAGGATGATTATTGATTACATCGCTCACCTGTTCGAGCACTTCTCTGTCCAAATAGCTCACAATGTAGTGAAATTTGTTTTCATCTGCGACCACTCAAGAAACGTAAAAACTGGACTCTGCTTGTTTAAACCATAAGCTTGGCTTTTGCTTCCAAAAGGGAGGTAGTTTCACCGCAACTCTGGCTATAACCGGCTCCGTAGTCTTTTCCTCTCGTTTTCCGACATTATGAAATGTGTAAATAAACTTACGAAATTGTCGGGGTCACCAATGTAGTTTTATACACTAAGAGGTACAATAAACAACACGTGTTGGTCGAAAAGATACTCTTTAATAAACTTCTAAAAAGCTGTCGAGGAAGGTTCGCTTTTTTTTGTTGCCAAAATGGTCGCCACAATTTATTTGATGCTTCCATCCCTCAGGAACTAAAAATGTTAAAATTTAAAGATATTTTTCAGCCTATGAGAAAAAATTGCAATCTACTTTTTAAGGAAAACCAGTTAAAATTGACAATTTTGACAGTTTCCGTTCATGTCAAATGAAATAAAAAGAAAATTTTTCATTTCTATATTTGGATATTTTCGGCTTAGCCGCTTCCAATTAAACAGGGGGAAGGTGAGATCATTTTGTTGGGGTTGGATGTGGCGGCTCGTCGTCGACCATCTCTTGAGGCCTAATTGTCGTTGGATTGCTTCCCAACCCCTCGGCGATCAAACATTCATCCACTGGGCAAGTCATGTGTCATTGGGTTTCCTGTCACCGCTCTTCTGAGCCGACCCCTTTGCGGTTATGAATTTTAACCAGGCTCCGATCAGCCTCTAATCGGTTATATATTTTTTTCCTCGCGTCCAACCTCCCTCCCCCCAGAGTGACTATTTTTTCACTTTTTTTTTGTCAACCGGCTCTGCAGGAGTAATGATTAATTTAAGGGGATTTAAAAGCGGGGGTGTATTTTTTTACGGATTCGCAACGACCCCAGCGGAGATAATCCGTTCGACTGAAGTGTGAGTGGAGTCCTACGCATTTCTGACTTTCTGAAAAATTTATCAGCTTTCATTTTCTCCCCTTTCGCAACTTAACGATAAAATGGACAATTGATGAATTTTGGTTGTAAAATATATAATTCAACATTAAAAAACAAAAATCACTTAAAATATGATTATATTATCTTGGCACCCAAGTTAAACTATAAAAATTACCACTCAGGAAAGAAAAGAAAACGATTTCTGAATTGAAAAATCAGCCCTGTAATGGATTTTTTTTTGGTAAGCTATTTTGGTAACTTTTTAGATAAGATTTGACACTTTTAATTCAGCATAACTAAATTGATTATGCCAGAAGTAGTGGCATATTCGCCTTCCAGAAATTCAAGGGTATCTTTCCATTTACTTATAACATCATCCTAAAATCCTCACTTTCTTGCTACTAGTACTTTCAAGTATAAATAGAACATTTTTTTCGTCGATTCATTATGGCGAAGTGGGTGTTCCTCAAGGGAGCATCCTTGGTCCCATTCTCTAAACACTATACTCTCCGATCAATTCCTAATATATGTAGACGATACCACTATTCTTTCAGCGAGCGAGTAATTGTTTTCTTCTGGTGGAAGAATGGTTCACAAACGAAAGATCAGACACATTGGGGAAAAAGCCAAATATCTGTCACCTTTCGCCGTAACCTCTCCTTCAATCTACAGCAGCTATGTTCCTCTCCCAGCAATCAATGTCTTCTCTATTTGGGACTTCACATCAACAAAACAGGAGTCCAGTTATTTGGAACCCTACGCTCGACTCCAGAAAATAGAGCTGAACAGACTATAAACTATTCAAAAGACTTCTTGACGTCTGATCGAATCATTGCTAAATAAACACCTCATTTTATATATTACTACCATCTAATCTCTACGGAATTGAAATGTTAGCTCTAACCTCCCAAAAAATATACTTATAACATATGTACGCAGACCTTGAAATCCCATTTGTCCTCAAAACTAAATAAGTCGATACAGACGCCTCCAGAAACTTCTGAACTCTCATCCCCTTTATATAGTACCATTTAAATTCGATAAAGAATTACAAGATTGACCCCATAATCCTTTAAAAACTATTATTTTTTGACATAGAAGCTAAGAAAGAAGCCTCGGAATAGACTCAAATTCATTTTATGGCATAAATTATAGCCGAATTAAAATAAACTGGAATCTTATTAGTAAAAAGTACTACATATACGGGAACTTATGCCAGGTATGAGAAGAGCAAAAAAGTCTTAAAAGCAACTTAATAGTATAAAGAGAAAATCTTGTTCAACAGAAATTAATCAAAAATACTTAAGAGTAAAATACCATTTTAGAATTGTTCTACTAGATGACCATTGAATTGTCTAGAGGAGACGGAGACAAGAGAACTTTTTTTAAACTATCATAGTTAAATAATTTTTATGAAAGCCCATTAATTTTTGACTTTGTTTATTATTGTTGAAATAAACAAATTTGAAATTGGCAGAACAAATTAATGTAAGCAGAAAGTACGTTTGTCATACCGTTGTATACTTTGTACTTTGGTTGGGAATTGTTCAAAAGTAACCAACTTTTGTAATAATTTTTTTCAATTAAATAATCTTTATGTAAGGTATTGGTTGAGATAAAAAAATCAGTGGCACGAGCGGGATTCGAACCCACGACGGTCAGCTAGATACGCCGCTGCTCTACCACTTGAGCTATTGTGACTTAGATCAACTCGGACACTAATTTCCCATCTCAACCCCAATATTCCCTGCTTTTTGCCATTTTTCGAAAGGTTCGAATCCCGCTCAACGTGGCACTGACTTGTTTATATCAACCAATACCTTACAAAGTTAAAAGAAAAAAGTTATTAGGTCAATCGGACCACGAACTCTAATGGATTTTGTAATAATAAAATTTACTGATAAAGATTTTATTTTTATAACGATAAAAAAAGTTTTAAAAACATCTTTGAATGTGGCACGTGCTTATTCGTTTATTTTCTAAGACTTACTACCAGAAATATTAAAAGAATGTATCATTTACAATCTGTTAAAAACATAAATTTCCTTTCGTTGTGTTATATCTAAAAATAGGGAAAAAATACAGGTCTTAATTCGATGGATTTTGCTATGATTACTCGCCCCGTAATGGCAATTGTGTCTATTTAGTTGTGATAGGAAACGTTCCTCCACCACTAAACGTGCCTCTTCTCGGAAAATGGCCGTCCCTTCTATGTAATTTTTGAATCGTAAATTGCCGTGATTGAGTCCAATTTTGTAAATCGTTTTCCCCCAACCTACCCTTCTCTTTATGCAGAGAAACATGCTACGGTTGAAACCACTCCGTTTACCGTGAGTTAATAGCACATCTTTATTGTTAGCCAATGGATCATCTTTTTCAAAGGGGCTGAACGAGAAAGACAGAATTATTTCGAACAATACGACAGGTTTTAGGACGAATGCCATTAGAGAACGAAAAAACATAAACATTTGAGCATATGAATAATGTTTGTTGAACACATTTAAAAGAAAAANATATACATACAACTAGTGACGATTGGTTCATTGGCTATAAAAGACAGTAATAAGACCCAAATCTCTCACTAAGCTGGAGATATAAAGCTCTGCTTCATCAAGCAACCAAAACATTAGGCAGCATACAGAGACTGGCAAATCTATCTATCACAGCGCAATGAAAACGACCCCCTCGATCGCACTACTGCTAAATCTACCTCCATCGGAAATATTTATACAAAAGCGTTGAAAATTTAGACTCCCGAAATCAAACTGGGTGGGAACTAAATAATTCGGACACATTGACTACATGATCTCGGAAACATTCTTTGCAACATCCTATAGAGTGTCAACAGACTACAAAGACGAATTCAGTGGCACAACAGACTCAAAACATGAGCAATGAAACTTGTTAAGTAGACCTCGTGCTTTCAAGCTGACATACACACCATCCATGCTTGTGCCTTGGAAAATCTTTTTACAAAAAAGGTTACAGTTATATCACACCCAAATAGCATTAAACATGGTGGAACATGGTGTTCAAAATGGGGACTTAAAGCAAACCACTCAAAAACCACCGCAATTGCTTTCACCAAGAAAAGAATATAGAAATACAAGGCTTACTTTTCTATAATGAAATGCTGCAATTAAAAAATGAGGTTAAAAACCTAGGAATAATCTTTGTCAAGAAATTAACTTAGAACCATCAGCTGCAACATGCTATAGCAAAAAGTAATGTCCACAAGAAGAACCCTTGGCAAATTAAAACCGGAAATTGCCTATTGGCTACACACGGCAGTAATAAGAGCCATGATAACCTATAGATCATTAATCTGGTGGAACAAAGCTCAACAAAAAGTAGCTACCCAAACACTAGGCAGCTACAAAGACTAGTAAACCTATGTATCACAGGGGCAATAAGAACAACCCCTAAAAATGCATTAGAAACTCTGCTAAACCTGCCTCAACTGAAAATATTTATACAAGGTGAAGCTAGGAAAAGCTCATTTAGCTCATGGCCAGAAACAATCAAATTGGATAGGAGCTAAACATTTCGGGCATACAGCCATAATTAGCAAAATTAGACCCCCTAGGAAATTGGGACTGACTATATCCCGAAAATCTTCTTTACAACATCCTGTAAAGTCTCAACGGACTACAAGGAAGAACACAGGAGAGCATCAGATGCATATGGTATACAGATGGCGCCAAAACAAACGAAGGAACCGGATCGGGCATTTTCTATACAAGCCCAAAACATGAGCAATCAAGCTCATTAGGGAAGCACGCTTCGACCTTTCAAGCAGAAATACATGCCATCAATGCTTGTACCCTGGAAAGTCTTAAAAGAGGTCATACTGGCAAAAAAATCCTCATAAGATCTGATAGCCAAGCATCCATTAAAGATTAGCATGTAAAAGAATCACATCAAAATTAGTGAATGCGTCCAAAATCTCCAAAACCAGGAGAAACACAACAACCTCATGGTATCTTGGGTGCCGGGGCACAGAGGAATTTGGGGTAACGCAAAAGCGGACACACTGGCCATAGGAGGATCTGCAAGACCATACATAGGTCTTGAATTTATTCTTAGAATAACAAAAACAAACAGAATCCTCCATCGCAGAATGGATCCAAACAAAACAAAAGGAGAAGTTGATAAATTCTAGGGGCGCTAGACAAAGTAAACTCTTATGATGAAACAACCCTCACCAAGACTGGCGAACTCCTAGTCTGTGTTCATCATCGACTAGTATCGATAATCATTTCTTCTAGCATGAAAATTATAATCTCGTTAATAAAAATGCTTTACGAATGGAGAAGGACAGGACCCTCACATAAATCAATAATGATGTACTGTGGCTCAGGGGATGCGACAAACGGCTAATTGTTATCTCATCACCGAAGCCACGGTACAAATGACACACTTGACACATGTATGTCAGTGATCGTCCTGTTCGAGTGGCATCTCCCCCTCTTTTTAAAATAGGTTTTTACACCATCCGAGGCGTGATCCGACGACAATGAGCCGCATATGTCGGGAGCAGCGGACCGTGCGGCTCGGGACAAACCAACTGTCATGGATTCGAATGAGCAGAAACCCACCCACGAGAGAAAAACAATCAAGTCATTCGGCCTGACGCAGGACGCCCGTTTCTCCTGGCCGTGGAGCCTGTTTGCTTCTTCAGAAAAAATTTAAGATTGATTGTTCTATTAAAAACGTTCTCTTCTCCTTTAAAAAGGAACTATGTGTCATAAAATTATTTGCTAATAATGGCTAATATTCGGGTTGTTTCCAATAATTCTGAACAACAGACAGAAGATTAACGATAAATAATTAGATTGGCAATTTTTATTTAAATTTGGGATTCATTCCTTGTTCTGTTTTTTGAGCTTCTTTTTTATCCATCGATTTTCGGCTATTTGACTTTACAGTACAATTGGTTGGTGTGTTCTATCAATAGTCGCGTCCTTTTAAGAAGTCCCGAAACATCAGAAATAAAACATTATACTTTTTTATTTAATTTTCACTGTTCACAAACTTCTTAAAGAGACACCATTGAAAAATTTTATTAACGTTGTAAGATCTCTTCGTTGTTTTCGTTTTGGGCTCCTGTTTGTCCGTCGATTTTCGGCGTTTGACATTTTCAGTGGTAGGTTATAATGTTATATTGTTATTCGTGCCCATAATAAGTGTCGAAATCATCAGGAACAAAAGTCAGACCGCTTTTACCGTTTATAAACTTCTTAACTGGGCTAAATTAAGTTTTTGATCAATTTTGCGATAAATCAAAAACATAATTTATGTAAAATTAAATCTTTATATGCACTGCTTGCATGAGGAAGCTATAAGGCCCAGCCATTTTACCCTCGAAAATATATTAATAATTTATACCGCATGTGTACAGAAATCTCATCAATAAATCTATTAATCTTAAAGGGACACGACTGACAAAATAACACACAGGCCAACCATTAAAACGGAAAAGCGTCGTGTCTGAAGGACCAAAACAGAGAGGAAAACTAGACTAGCATTGAAAAATACTGAAATTCAAGTCCATCATCCTGCAGACCTCAAAGAGAAATCTAATAAATTACAAACCATTTGTTCAGTTTGTCCAATAATCTGGTATAAAATTCCGAAATAAATCAGACTCCAAAATATACAATTAAAAATGTATTTTATTTTTCAAGGACAAAAACTATGAGAAATGGGCACTTCTAACAGTCTTCATCAAAAGTCGTACAATTGTTTACTGCTTTCAAAAAAGCTGATTTTGTTTTAAATCATAACTTTCTTAGTACCTTAGAAGAATGGAAGCTCAAATAAACAACGCAAACAATTGATTCAACATTTCTACATCATCATTTGTTTAATCATTTTTGCGTTAAATGCTTGAAAATCGTAAAATTGTTCAAATCTTTCTCAAAAGCTGAAAAATTCTTTAAATTCTATTATTCCAGTTCCTTTGAGATAAAAGCCCAAATAAATAATGCTTACAAATTTTATTGATTTTGCTTTTTGTAATTTGATCGTGTTCTATACTAGAATACCGATTCTTGATTGTTTTGCGTTTGTCCGACGCGTTTCAGCATTTCGACATCATCAGAGGTTAGTCAACGTATTATTTAGTATTGTTATCGTCGCTTAGACCTCAGGGAGAATCATAAAAGAATTACGAGAAAGAAGAAAATTACAAACAGTTTGTTTAGTTTGTCCACTCATTTTTTTTTTTTTCATTTCGAAAGACAAAACGTTGAGAAGTACGTTTCTAACGGTTTTCATTAAATTCATAAATTGTTCATTGTTTTCTCTAAGGTTGACAATTTTTCTTAACTTATAAATTTCTTGTTCTTGATAGATAGTTCCTGATACTTGTAGTTTGTTAGTATTCTATTCACACTAGACTTCCTTCAGGTTTGAGGATGATCTGCGTGTTATTGCGTCCGTCCTGTCTATCCATGAAGTATAGAAACCGTTTTTTAATATAAAATAACGTACTGCTAAAGAAGGCAAAAAGTCGAAATGTGACGACCGTCAAAAGAAGTGAGGATAGGCAGACCAGGATGACCGATTATCTCGATTCCGAAATATAGGTTCATCATACTACAAAGAAAGATCTCACAAATGAAAATAATTGAAAGGTTTTATCCAAAATTGGTCTTATATTCTTTATTTTTTCCAAATATTTGATGGATAAAGTGTTGATTTTGTTGTTATTTGATCCGGTAGGTTGCTACTTTATAAAAGGACACGACTTACAAAATACCACATAGACCAACCACTAAAAAAGGTGAAACGCCACGACGGTCACGTATAAACAGATACTAGAGTCTGATTTTTAAAACTAATTGTAATTATGTTTAGAAAAATTGAGGTTTATGGTGTGAATTATTAATGGAACACAAATACTGGCGCAGTTACACACACTAATTATGAAACTTGTGCTTGATTTTGGAATTTTATGTTAAATTTCTTTGTGAATCATAAATAATTTTAAGTGAAATAAAAGTTAACTTCCTGTTGTGGAAAAATTCGAAATTTATGTTTTCTGTTTATTTTCTCCGGTGAATTTTTACCCTTATAAATACGCTGAGGAAATTATAAGGGGGTTAATAAATTATCTCTCCTCTTCTTCTCTCTTCTCACTTATTCTGCGTGTATTTGCGTGTATGCTGTGCGTGTGTGAATGTGGGTACGTGAGTTCGTTTGCTTTTGTTAATAATTCAGATATCTCAAAGCAGACTTCTTTGTCTAGCTGGACTTTCTTCCTTATGTCGAAATCAATTTATCAATTAAATAGACGTACACTTTAAATTTTCACTTATTTTCTGCTTCTAGTCATCCAAAACAAACAAATGAAACTATTTTTAAAAATCTGCTTTTTAACAAACCAGACAATAATTGTAATTCCATAAAAATTAACCTCAAACCTCAACATAACTTGATAATTGCACTAATTTTATCATCCAAAATGTTATATCTTCGAAAAAATCAGTTATTATAAAATATATTTCTATAGTAAAATGTCATCCTACACCAAATATTTGTTGTTATTACCGAGTATCCGCTTTAGAATTCAAAGTATATCATTGACCATAAAATAGAAAAGTTAAATTTTTATCAGCTCTAACATAATCGTGTGAGGATCATACCGCAGAAAGCGTACAATTTTTAATGAATTTGGCAACTGTCTTCGTAGCCTGCGGTTTCCGATCATTTTGGTCCAGTTTTCGTCATCTTTGCACGTTTCGTAATGAAGTGAGTCGCCTAGGTTTTCCAATTGTGTTTGTTGTCATCAGTGCAGTTTTTATGTATAATTTGGTAGACATATTGGTTAGTTTGCAAGTCGTTGTTCGTATATATGTGAACCTTTAAAGGGTTTTTGAGCGACATTTTATATTTTTGTATATAATTTGTTTACTAGCATATTGATTGTGCTTACATTATAACCGTTGTGTGCAATGTTTTTTGTCGCCTACAATTTATGTTTGGGGTTTTACATGGTAAGTTGTAGTGTTATAATTTGACCGTGGTGTAATTGAACACTGCCATTTGCCGGGTAGTCTCATGAAGGAATCTCAGTTTTCAGATGCTACTTTGCAAATTTTAATGAATGAATTACGAATGGGTCGTCCTATAAATATAAGATTATTTGTGATAATAAATTTTTCCCGAAATTATACATTGCGTACAGTTTTATTTTTTGTTAAATGGAATGTTCTAAATATTACCAAATTGTTGTTAAATTGCTTTTTAATTTTTGTGGGGCTTAATAACTTTTCGAGGTGCGTTTGGTCTCATCTTCACGAAGGCATTAAATTCGTTGAATATTTAATGGGGATTAATCATCGGGCACATCCCATCCGGTTTTCCAGTTGACGATAATAATTTTAATAATGCACGCAGCGTTCATTAGCCGTTTCTGAATGTAATATGCGTGGAATTTTTTTAAAAACACCCGCGGTTGATTGCATTGCGAATTCAGCCGAGGGCTCAAGGCAAAAAGAAACTCCGCTTTTCACACTTGTACAAAATTGATCAATCTCCGGTCGTTCATCTCTGCGTGAGAGCTTGCCCAGCCAATTGAGCTGTACATTTTTTACAAAGGGCTGTAAATAAACCACCTCCATGTAGATTAGCTTCGTGTTCCGGCAGGTTGCTGGCAATCCTCGGCCTTCTTCCCGGTTCTGAGGGGAAGGAACGAGGCCCTCGGGAGGCGGAGGTTACAACTGTTCGTCGTTAAGGTTACACGTGACCCCGAAGTCGGTTAATCGCGTTAGGAGGGAGCGTGTTTGCGTCCGCCCCAAGGATCTGCATCTGTGCGCACATCGACAAGGGCGTATTGCACAAATAATCAAAAGATCGATGGCTTTAACGACGGACGGTTAATTTTTCTGAGTGTCTTCCGCCTCTTAATCGTGGGGCGGCCGACTCGGAGAAAAGCCCTCTCCCGCCCTCAGGGGGATGACTACGATTAAGGGGAAAACTTCAAAACAAAAGGGGAGTTAATAAATAAATTATGAACCCCTCACAGACATACAAAATTGGATGACTTTATATTGGATCGAATAAATTGTTAAGTACGCAGCAATTTTTATGACATGATTAAAAATTAAGATTTATTGATAATTAATGCAACCAGTTAACAATTAATAAGCCTATTGTCGATCTTCTCGAATTAAGCTGTCATTTCTTACGTCCTACAATGTCCTGCTACACAGTTTGGTTTTAAACCTCAGTCTTGTCCTCAGCAACCAGCTACTTACATTGTATTAGAAACAAAATTCTTGTTTATGAACATTGGAGATACTTTATTGAACAATTCCAGTAATTTTTAAGAGAAAATATGAAAAAATTGTTCTTTAATAAAGGATTACAATTCCATCAATGCCCTTAAATGAATAGAAATAAGTAAAGAAAATTCGTTAAAATTCTTGCAGCCTTCGAGAATAAACAAGTTAATTAGGTCTGTTTCTAGACACAAAGAAGGCCTTTGAGATCTTTTCTATCAAATGAAGCCACTACTACCGAAATTGTGAAATCAGATCTAGAAAATAGAACATTAAAAATGTAGTAGCGATTACACTCGATGTCATCACTTAGAAACAGGTGTTCCACAAGGAACCGTTCGAGGCCCCTTCCTATTTCTCATTTATATCGCAGAGCAGACGAAAACGGATCGGTTACCGCACAAAACCGGAAAAACACATATTATAAAAAATTTTGACCTTTGACCTTCTAACAGCCAAAAGCTATTACCTCGACGTACAATAGTTTTGAAAATGGTTGATAACAGTAAATTTTTCATGTCGTCATGTTTTGCAACCAACTGTAAAATAAAATATTGCACCTTAATATCTTGTGAATACCTTTCAAGCTGTATACACATCAATGGGAAATCTTTCTGATTTTTGGCGAATATTTGTGGTTGTTTCGGCACAGTCGTGGAGGCAATGGTTTCTTAATTTTTTTAGACTTTCTAAGACACTGAAGGGATTCTTTGTAGATGGTATGGTATGGTGGAAAGGGTACTAGGAAGCGGGGTTTGTATTCCCCAGGCACTGCAGCCTTCTGGCTTATTGTATTGGGTTGTCCGGAAAATAATGCAGGATTTTAAGTTTTCATTAAAAAAAATCTATATAAAATATTCTGTTTACGTTTACAGGATTACTCATTTGTATGAATGTCAACACTTATTAATCCTCTTCCAAATGATATTGTTTGTTTACCTCTGTAGCATTCCGCTACTTGGAAATAATTCAGTCATCCTTATAATGTCAAAGCGAGAATTTCGTACGATTTTCTTTTACGAGTTTAAACTCGGCCGAAGCGGAGCCCAAACGGCTAGAAACATTAACCAAGTCTGGGGCGAGGGTTGTGTTAATGAGTGCACTGTGCAAAGGTGGTTTAAAAAATTTCGGGAGGGAGATTTCAGCCTTGAAGATGAAGAAGGTCGTGGAAGGCCTTCCTCTCTTAATGATGATGTTCTGCGATCAGTGGTGGAAGAAAACCCCAAAACAACTGTTCGAGAACTTGCAGAGCAACTCAAAGTCAGTAAAACGACCGTCGCTGACCACCTCAAGGCGATTGGAAAAGTGAAAAAACTCGAAAATTGGGTTCCACACTCATTAAACGATCGCCAAAAAAATCAGCGCTTTGATGTTTGTGCATCACTTCTTTGTCGAAACAAAAATGACCCATTTCTGGCCAGAATTGTTACATGTGACGAAAAGTGGATTCTCTACGATAACACTAGACGTTCTGGACAGTGGCTCGACAAAGGAAAAGCTCCAATACATTTTCCAAAGCCCCCAACTCATCAAAAAAAGGTAATGGTTACGGTATGGTGGGCTTCATTTGGTTTAATACACTACAGCTTCTTAAATCCTGGCGAAACCATCAATGCTGAATCATACTGTAACCAAATTAATACCATGCATCAGAAATTGGCAGTAATGAAGCCCTCTTTGGTCAATCGGAAAGGGCCCATTTTGTTGCATGACAACGCTCGACCACATGTGTCACGTGTAACGTCACAAAAATTATTGGAGCTTGGCTATGAAACTTTGCCTCACCCACCCTACTCTCCGGACCTCTCGCCTACTGACTACCATTTTTTTAGACACCTGGACCACTACTTACAACACATAATATTCAAAAATCAAACGGAACTGGAAAATGCATTTATTGACTTTATCAATTCTAAAAATTCTGAATTCTACTCAGACGGAATTAATAAGTTACCAACACGTTGAAATTATTTTGATTAAAGAACATTGCTTTAAAGTAACTAGTTTCTTTTTTTTTGTTTAATACCAAAATCCTGCATTATTTTCCGGACAACCCGATACCTTCCTAGTTCCTTAGTTCAGTCAATAGACTCAATCCTTCTTCTTAGAAGTATCAGGTCATTGACTGTTGTTGCTGCAATTCGATTCCCTAAGTCTTTTCCGTACGTTAGGTTAAACCTCCATTGAGCTATTGCTTCGCATTCGAAAATGATATGAGTGGCTGTTTCCTCCTCCTCATTACATAATCTGCAGATGGGATCATCGCCTATATACCCATGTTGTGTGTACCAGTGACCGGTTAGTAGTCCCACCACTCCTCCGAGATTTGCCCTCTCCAATTGCAGCAGTGTTTTTGCCGCTAGAGTTTATCCACTTCTCTTTTTGTTTTACTTGGATCCATTCTGCGATAGAGGATTTTATGTTTGTTTTTATTATCCAAAGGATAGGTTCGGGGCCTATGTATGGTCTTGCAGGTCCTCCTCTGGCCAGTTTGTCTGCTTCCTCGTTACCCAAAAATCGCCTGTGCCCTGGCACCCAAGATATCATCAGGATGTTGTGTTTTCCTAGGTTTTGGAGATTTTGGATGCATTCACTGACTAGTTTTGATGTAATTGTTTACATGCTAATGCTTTAATGGCTGCTTGGCTGTCTGATCTTATGAGGATTGTCAGTGTAACCTCTTCTAAATTTTCCAGGGCACAAGCATTGATGGCATGTATTTCCGCTTGAAAGACCGAAGTATACTTCCCTAATGAGTTTGCTTGCTCATATTTTGGGCTTGTACAAAAAATGCCTGATCCGGTTCCTTCGTTTGTTTTGGACCCATCTGTATACCATACCATTGTATCTGATGCTCTCCAGTGTTCTTTCTCTCCTTTATAGTCTGTTGAGACTTTATAGGAAGGTGTGAAGATTGTTTCCGGTTCTTTGTAGAAGAAAGGTGAATCTCTAGTTTCATCTGCGGTAGTCATTACTGGCGTGGTCGAAGAGGACCCTGATGTATGTGGGACGGTGCGGATGAGTTGACTGATCAGGTTTATTAAGAAGCTTATGAGAATGAAACTAGGGCTGTTTCTAAAAAAATTATTGTAATAAATTTAATTGTGGAAGATTCACTTTTAATTATTTTAAAAAATATATATACAATAGTATAGTAATAGAACTTTAAAATACGAGCCTTTTGGCACTTTTCCAAGAGAGAAAATCGAGACCTTTAATTAATTAATCAAAAACATTGTTAACTAACTAACCTTTTAGAAAAAAAAACAGATTCTTAAAAAGCATTTGAACAAAGTAATTATTTTTAAAAAAAATTTATTATAATAACAAGGTTGTTTCGATACGTAGGTCTACTTCTTCTACCTATTTTAGCCTCTCAGTCGTGTTCCGGATTCTCATCATCTTCAGTAGTTAGTCGTTATTTCTTCTTTCCTCCACGTCCATTATTAGTGTTGCTGTCCAGAGTTATGAACCTGTGACCGATGGATGACAACTTGATTGCGTTTCCATCAGTTGCCAGATTAATTTTTTGATCCAGTTGTCAACTTACCTGCAGTGCAACATCGGTTTAGATCACTTGCGATTAGTCCAATAATCATTTAAAATCCCTTTAATCCGGGGAAGCAGAGAGGCGTCACGGATCGTCTATTCCGTGATTATGCCTCAGTCTTGGTATGTAGCTGTATTTGTTTCTTCAGATGTTAACAAATTTCCGTTTGTACTTTTCCTTTCTAATTTATATTATATTTTAACTTGTTTAAATCGCGTGTCCTTCGACAAATTAAAGTTTGAAATGCTTCACAAGTCCACATATTTTCACTTTTTGTTTCCTCCTGATTTCGCTTCTATCTGCCTGCCACTATATTTAATTATTTGAGCCAGTTAGGCATTAGCCAGAAGCGCATCATCATTTAGATAAACTTACGATTTGTCTAATCGTCATCCCTTTGATCTGGGAAAACAGATTAACGTGTCCAATCCATGATTTAACTCTTGGCATATATTAATCCATTTATGTTTAGTGATCTAATTGACCAAATTATTTCTTTCAATTAATTGTTCTTTGTATGTAAAGTTTTGGTTGAAATGAAAAAGTTGGTGTCACGAGCCGGATTCGAACTCACGACTTTCGGCTATTTAATAAGTAATAGAAGTATCACTTCACTAACAGCTCCCAATGGCCATTTCATAAGTAGCTGAGAATCGAATCCTGATTACACGACATTTGAAAAATAGCAAAAAAAGAGGGAAAATTCCAAAGGTTGTAGGCTGAGATGGGGAGTTGGTGTCCGAGTGGATCTTGGCATATAGTTGCCTTCAGTTGGTAAAGCATCGACAGATCATGGTCTTGAAAAATGGAAAATAATCACGAAAAATTTCCGTACCTTTAATTAATTTTAAGCCAATTTTAAAACAAGTTTGTCGAACAAAATTTGGGTTTTTTTTTAAATATTTAGAATATGTTACTGAGTTCATTGCTAGGATCGATGTCCATAGACATCAGTATGTTCTACCTCTTCACGTTCTGCCGATGCCTCGTTGCTCATCCCATCTCTTTCTAATAAGGTATTCATTCAACTCTTTTCTCCATGGTACATATTTTACGAATTATATGTATGCCTATTATAGCACCTAGTTTACATGCAGTGCTACGATCTATCACCTTGTTGCTTGGAGTTTTACTTTTTAAATCAGTACCATAACCGTGATGATCTTTCGGCTTTATTGTTTAAATTAAAATAGTTGGTAATTATGAAAGCGATTAACAGAAAGCATCTATTTATACTTTTTTCAGCTCATTCATTAACAACAACAAAGCACATTACTAGCAACTAAAATAGCAGTCAAAATACATAAAACACAGGTATAAATAGACTAAATAAATAAAGAAAAAACAATTTCAACAACAAACAAAACATTTCAGATATAAAAATATAAACAGAAAACAAGAGTTCAAAAAATGCATTTTTTTGCAACAACAAAATTGCAGACAAAACAAATTCAACAGGAAAAAAATAACGAATACACATCAATTTACAACAAGTCACTCGTATGAATTAAACCATTGAAAAAATATGCAAATTATAAAGGAAAAGCACCGACAGCCGAAAAAAAAATTCAAAACTTCATCTACTGTAGATAAGAAAAGATAATAAATAAAGACAACTCTGTCCAATTCTCACTTTTCACCTTTCTCCACGAACCTTAAAAACCTGACTAACCCAAAAAAACCGCAAAGACCAACGGTTGAAAAAGGCGGAACGTCGAAACGCGTTCGACAGGTCAAAACCGCTCGGATAGGCAGATCAAAATGTCCGGAAAATATCAGAGTACAGATTTATCACCCCGTTAACCGCAAGTTTGCTTTGTAGACATTTTTAAGCAGTACGTAAGCGTTTTTAAAATAGTACTGATTACCTTCGAAAATGAATGTTCAAAAAGTACAAAATTATTTTACAGAAACCTTGACCTATAAACCGTTTGGTCAACACCTGTTTCAGCTGAGATGGTTTCAAGGATTAATTTTAAGTTCATTTTACTTTTTTTCATTGTACCAACGTTGATTTGGTAAATAACACATAATTAAACCAACAATTTTTAAAAAACGTTTAGTCTATAAGTGCGATCTTCCAATTTCGATAATAAATGTTTACTTAACTTAAACTACACATAATAAAACATAGCAGATGGAAGGTCTGTATGAGGAATTTGTCTTTATTAGCAGAAATAAAATATTTAAATTATTGACCGACGTGACCTCTTCCAGCGGCTTTTCTTCCAAAAGTATCAAGGGACACGTAATTCGGATCAGTCAATAAATCTAATGGTCGCCTGCTATTACGGTCACGGAATTCCGAAAAGGGTGGCTAAGAAGAGAACGAAGGAGTGGATTGTAGCGATTCGAAAAAATACAAAAGCGGAATTTATTTTTTCTAATACGGCACTTTTTTTTAATGATTCCGCGATTACGATTGGCCACGGTTCGGTGGTTTTCAATGACATGATGGAGGAAGCAGCGCGTTTGTTAACACCTTCCGCCCATTCTAAGCAGGAAGAGCTTTTTATTTTTTGCCGACAATAAAATTACATGTTTGAAACGAACCCTAGGTCGATTATTTTCAAGTTTGAAATGTATTACAGTACCCAATATTTAACATTAATGTACCCTGCGTTAGTCATGAACTTTTCCTGTGCAGTTTAGACACCGCAGTTAAAACGTTACAGGCTCTGCTAAAAGGATGAACTGGGTTAAGCTAGGTCAGGTTATTTGTTAATGGGCCTCTATGACCTTGCGCCGCGTCCAATATTGGTCTATTGTGCGAGAGGTATACCAACTGCTATTAAATCTCTGAATCAATGTTGTAGCTTGATATGTAGCTTTGACAGTCGCATAAATAGTTATAGATATGCTTTTTTCTATAATTATAGTCTGTTTCTCTATGTACGTGATTATAGTCAATTTACTGTATGTTTTATAAGTGCTGCTTTGATCTTACGATCTTATAAGTGTTCAATTGATTGTGGCTATTATTATTATTTATTCTGCACGTATGTCTATGTGAGTAATGTAACCCATAATAGCGATGTAGCCTTTTATTGCTGTAGTTCGTGTTTGTCTCACTGTTTATTTGTATCTCTGAGGGTGGTTGTGTATTATATCGTCGTCTGGGACTGCTAAGGTTTGGCGTAAGGAGTTCAGATTAGTAAGCTGTCTGGATTTAATGTTGATGTCAACTATGGTGAATATGCCATCAGTGTATCTGTGAACATTAGTATGTTTTGTTTTACCGATAGGGAAGAACGGTGTATTGCTGGTTATTTAATTTCCAGACATTGCCCCATGTTCCATGGTTGAGATAAAAAGTGGACAATAGTGTGATAGTTTCAGTTGCTACAATCAGTTGTTTTTGTTTTTTTTAAACATATTTATAAAAACATTTTCTTTATCGTGCCAACGTTTCGATCTTTATTGAGATCATCTTCAGGGCCTGGGATTTACAAACATTATTTACATTTAACAAATGCATGTAGGATGTGGTAAAAAAGAGAATTTATACAATGCAAAATATACTTTTTTATATTCAATCAGAGTATTTCTACTCACTGTTACACAGAAAACGAACACTTTGAGTGAGTAGAAATACTTTGATTGAATATAAAAAATATATTTTGCATTGTGTAAATTCACTTTTTTCCACATCCTACATGTATTTGTTAAATTTATACAATGTTAGTAAATCCCAGGCCCTGTAGATGATCTCAATAAAGATCGAAACGTTGGCACGATAAAGAAAATGTTTTTCTGAAACCTACATCAAACCAGACCGCATCTCACGATTTCTGAATAATCATCGATTAACGGTCACTAATCGCCACATATTTATAAAATTTGTAAAATGTAAAAGAAGTGGTTTGTCCGGCATTAGCTCGTTCTCCCCTATCTCTCTTGTAAGTATAGTAGGAATAATTCTGCAAGTATGTTTGTGTAAGTAAATTAGCCCATTTCTAACCAGTGGTGTAATCTTTGTTCATTGAAAATAGAGTTTTTTGTTTGTTTTTTACAGTGTTGTCAACAGAAGAAGTCGTAAATGTATACTTACTGGATGCCAGTGTTTTTGAAAAAAAAAGCCCATTTGTAAATATGTTGGGTTTGAAGGAAGCGGCTATGAATTCGAAGATGTCGTTTGTTTTATGTTCTAAATTTGGGCCTAGTAGTGATTTGTAATAAATGCAGTGTCCTTGACATCGGTGGGTGCAGGTTTTTTGTGTTTTTAAGCAGATTGAGATTAATTTTCTTGTTGGTGAGATTTTCACGTGTGATTTTGTCGATCAGAAAAACTGAATTTTTTATCTTATGTATGTGTTTAGTACGAGTTGTGTGAGAAACAGGTGTGACAGGGACGACAGGAAATTTCCACTGGGGAAAGAAGAATAGGATACGAGAGAATAAACTGGGAGAACGAGAGCAGGAAAATGGACAGAAGAAAGTGGGTATATGAAAAAAAAAGGAAGTTTGCATAATATTGTGCAGGCGGGGTGAGTCATGATACAAAAATATTATAAGTTATAAATTTGACTATATAGATTGATGGATAGACAGAAAGATAAATAGATAGAAAGAAAAAAAGGGAACTAGATAGATAGATAGATAGAGAGAAAGAGAAAGAAAGAGAGAGAGAGGAGAGTGAGAGAGAATTAATGAATGAATATCGGTTTATTAAAAAAATTCGCAAATAAAACGAAATTCATTATCATTATTACATAGAGATAGATAGATATATAAGGAGGGAGAGAGAGAGAGAGAGAGAGAGAGAGAGAGAGAGAGAGACAGACAGACAGACCGAGACAGAGATCATGAAGAAATTAATATCATTTTATTACAAAAAAATCTCGCAAATAAAACTATATTCATTATTACATCATTATCAATATTAGAGAGGGAGAGAGAGAGAGAGAGAGAGAGAGAGAGAGGAAGAATAAGAGGGAGAGTGACTATGTGCATCCACATATCCTTTTATGGGATTGTATATTTTAAAATGAATTACTAAACTGAATTGAAACTAAAATGGACATCATATATTATGTCAAAAATGGTTTCTGTTAATTATAAATTTATTCATTCTGCGATTTACTGGAAGATCTGCTTGGAGGAGAAAATTTTGCTCTGCCATTTGCTAATTCCATTGTCTTTACGTAAACTTTACCATCCTCTGTAAGTTCAGGATGTATTTCACCAGTCTATAAGAAAAAGAAGCCAATCGCTTCACTTATTTTCACATATTTTGAATTTTAAGTCAATATTTTGACCATTTGTTGTTTGATAAATAGCTAAAACATCTTTTTCTTTTTTTTTTTAATTTTTATTTTACGAGGGTTCGCAACAGCAGAGGTTATATCAACCCTCGGGGTGCCGGTGTTTTTGAAAAAAAGCCCATTTGTAAGTATGTCGGGTTCGAATTCAGGGCCGCTGGATTCGAACCCAGGACCTTACTTACAGTGATGAGCGCCGTGTCAACGCCTAAACCGTTGCGGCCACCAACGCCCCGTAAAATATCTTTACTACGTGTGTTATATTTGTAATAATATAAACGAAACGGGTTTACCATTTTCAGTGGTTAGTCTGTGTGCCTAATTGTCCGTGTCCTCTGAAATGTAACCGCCCTAACTAAAAATTCATACCTCGATAATTTTCATAAACATCTGGAAAGGACACCAGTGATTAAATAAATACAGATCACCCAATGAATATGGCGAGGAGCCGAAACCCAACTAACAGACTAGGCCATGTAAGATGACAAACGGTTAAGACCAAATTATAAAGAAACTCTTATTTCTTAGTTTATTACAAATTTATTTATCTTAATACGGCCATTTTGAATAAATATTCCTAAGGCGTAATCGCCTTTTCGAACATGTATAATTTAAAATTAAATCATCCCGAAGGAGTGGGATTTAATTAGGACAGGAAATGAATAACCAGACGGATTATCCGTCCGTGACAATCGGCCCCATAATGAATACAAAACGTAACAAATTACTCTGTTGGCCTCCTTCAAATTAGATCCAACCCTTGTCAAGAAAGGGTGAGTTCTCGGAAACAAATGGGACCGAGTTGCGTAATCCAATTCAGGACGGGGCCGCCATTTACTTCCGCTCTAACTCTCTTCCCCATTTCCGGTGACAGAATAAAGAAGGGGCGAGGTGAAAGGGTGGGAGAAAGGAACAACCCTCACGAAGTCGAATCGGACAATTGCTCATGTAAAATTGTCGTTGTTACTTGACCGTCGAATTAAAAGGACGCGAGGGGGGTTGTTCTCGTCTTCCAGGTTACTTGCCAGGGGTCGTTTGGATGTTTTTCAATCGAGTTCTGCTGTACCCTCTACAATATTAACTAGAGTAACTTCAAGTCCTCCTGTCGAAGTCCTGTGACCCCCAGTAAATTCTACCGGGTCGAGAGGGTTTTTGTGTCGTTATCTTTCTGACAAATGTTCGCTGACTGTTCTCCGGCTAATGGACCGTAAAAATGGCTCCGGATGAATAAAAACGGAGATGAACATAAAAATTGATTCGAGGAGCGGTATGGCGGAAAACATTAAGCGGTCAAAAACCAACCGAGCATGGTGGAATCACGTACAATGTCGCTTCTTCCATCGGTTTTTCGTCTCTTTCCTTACGATTTATCTTCGTTTTGTTAAATATTTCTGACACTGTTACCTTTTTCATTTAAAGTTCAACGACCGCTCGATAATTCAAAAAGCAAAAGCCCTCATGACCTTATAGCCTAGGCACTTATGGGCCAAGCTGCTGACGCCAATGATGCTTATATCAACATACTAATTCAATTTTACCCGAAATTCGTCTTGCACACTTCACAGTTCATATAATTTATAAAGCTTCTTCTAAGATCCATTTTCAACAAACGATGGCCTACCAGTGCACTTGTCATATTTGTGACTACCTTCTGAAAAAGAAGCTGAGAATCCTAAATCTCAGCATTCAATGAAGACCATAGTTGATGCAGCTCGTACTTTAATAGACCGTATTTTGAAATTTAGCTCAATGAATAAACCAAAGAATTGCAACTCAAAGCCAAAGACATATTGTTCAAGAACAGTTATCCTAGAGTTTTAGCACATAGAATTAATTTAGTTAATAAAATGTATTCAGTAGCTGATAACAATGTACATACAACAAGGCAAACATACATACAACGAACTATTTAAAGTATATATAAAATATTCTATGTGCAATTTGGATGCCAAGGAGGATCATCATTTCCTTTGTGAATGTCCTGTGCTCTACACAGGAAGTAGATCTTTCGTTGGTCCAGCAAGTGTCAGAAATTTGACAAGCCTTCGGCCCTGTAAACCTTTAATCGCCTTTGCGATAAAAGCCTGGAAATAATATTTAATTAGGAAGTTTAATTACTGATTTTGTTGCCCGTTGTTAAATCAGTATATTAGTTTATCTTTTAAATATTATTTCCTATTCTAACATTAATTTTGTATTAGTGGATGGAAAAAATAGGATTTTTAGTTTAGATTATTATTTTGACTTAAGTATTTATTTATTTAGAAATCGTGAGATGCGGTCTGGTGTGATGTAGGTTTCAGAAAAACATTTTCTTTATCGTGCCAACGTTTCGATCATTATTGAGATCATCTTCAGGGCTCAAAGTGTTTGTCTGCCCGGCACTCTCGACACGACACGCAAGAATTGCACAATTACACAGAAGACAAACACTTTGAGCCTTGAAGATGATCTCAATAAAGATCGAAACGTTGGCACGATAAAGAAAATGTTTTTCGGTAACCTACATCACACCAGACCGCATCTCACGATTTCTAAATAAATATCGATTAACGGTCACTAATCACCACACACTTAAGTATTTATTTTTGTTATTTCTATTTGTTTTATTATATTATTATTTAAATTCTCACTCCAGCTCTATCAAAGAAGCCGACAGTAAATGCATCTTGTCTCCAATTTTATTATTTCTTTGTAGCTTGGTACAGTAGTTTTTGAAAGGTGGCTCACCAACTCATTTCCCATTTCTTCTCGAGCTCCATCATATTTTTTACATTCCAATATCATATGTAAGTTTTCTATGAATATAATATATTTACTATATCAATTATTATTTCTGTTACGTATTAATTAATAAATATTGAATTTTTTAGATCTGATACCCAAGCAGGTATTAAAGCATTAGCATGTTTAAAAAAATCATATCAAAATTATTATATTTCCAGTGTTTCCACTTCTCCAAATGCACAAAGCTCGTCCATGGACAGGTTTATCTTTTTTAAGTGTTTTTTACATATGCTACGATTTGATCGAAGCCAGGAAATGATTTTACGACTCTTTTTATTTGCATATTGAACCAGGGAACCAACGACACCTTAGAAAATAAGTTCTTGGAAAATTGTCCTTGGTTGCTGTTATAATCTTGCTGCCAAGAATCCAAACATTGCTTCTTCGAGAACCAATATAAATCATTAAAATGTATTGTTACGCCAATGGGAAGCTTTTGGATAGCTGCTTTCTTTGCCAAAACATCTACTATTTCGTTACCATGAATTCCGCAGTGTGCAGGAACCCAGAATAATACAATAATCTTTAATATTATCAAAATGAAAAGAATTCCAAACTCCGACAGACGGTTTTTTTTGTCATGCTTAAAATTTATTGTAAATATATTGTAAACTGTTACTTATGTTTAACAATAAATTTATTTTTCTTCTCCTTCTATTTAAAGAACTTATATAAGTTTATCAACTTAACACAACATAATATATATAATAGATAACAATTCAAACAAATTAGCTGTATTATTATACAAGAATTAGGCATAAATTTAGCTCTTAAATTCACTAATTTCCGCTTGACCAATTAATATATTCCAATTAATTAAGGTTTTTAGTTGAGATAAAAAAATCAATGGCACGAGCGGGATTCGAACCCACGATCTTCGGCTTGATACGACGCTGCTCTACCACTTAAGCTATCGTGACCTCGATCCACTCGGACTCCAACTTCCCATCTCAACCGCACCTTTTGAATTTTACCTCCTTTTTGCCAATTTTCAAATGTCGTGTAATCGGATTGGATTCTCGACGACAATTATACAATCCGATTACACGGTCACGATAGCTCAAGTGGTAGAACAGCGGCGTATCAAGCCGAAGATCGTGGGTTCGAATCCCGCTCGTGCCATTGACTTTTTTATCTCAACTAAAAACCTTAATTAATTGTTAGCTCTTAAATATAAAACTACCCTATACAAAATGTTTACTCTAAATTAAAATCCGAAGTACCTGAATTGTATAAAAGTAATGAGATATGCAAACTTGCCTTTCCATACACTGCCACATATTATGGCCCAACCAAATAATTAATTAAGAATCGAATATCTGGACACAAATCTGACACAATAAACTCAGATAAGAATGGAACTACTTTGCCTGACCATGTCCATGATACAGATTACAATTTTGGCTGGGATAGTGTAAAAGCTGTTGATTATGAAAGATATGTAGACAGAAGGCTAATTAAAGAAATGATCTATATACATAAATAGTAATCCATTTATGTTTTAGTGGTGAATTGGCCAAGTTACTTCTTCCAATTATTTATTCTTTTCATGTAAGGTCTTGGTTGAGATAAAAAAAGTACGTGTCACGAGCGGGATTCGAACCCACGACCTTTGGCTAAATACGCCGCGTCGGTGCTCTACCCCCTTTTTTTCTTTTTTTACGAGGGTTCGCAACAGCAGAGGTCATTTAAACCCTCAGGGTGCCGGTGGTTTTGAAAAAAAGCCCATTTTTAAGTATGTCGAGTTCGAAAGCAGGGTCGCTGGATTCGAACCCGGGACATTTGTGTTACAGTGATGAGCGCCATGTCAACTCCTAAACCATTGCGGCCACCGACGCCCTGCTCCACCCCTTGAGCTATCGTGACACCAACTCTCCATCTCAACATGCAACATAAAGTTGAAAATGCTTGCAATTGTAGGAAAACACATTAAAAAACACGAGTGTTGTATATAGCACGATATTAAATTATTCAAACAAGTCTATTGTTGCCTGTGATCATTGTTAGTTATGATTTTTGGAGTGGTTCTATGGTGTTAATTGTTTAACCTGCATACCATTACTGACATAGGTATGGTTAATTATGGTTGAATCGGTATGAGAATTGGCTTGACTGTGGTAGGATAACTGTAGGTCAACAAATTTATGCAAAAACCGAATGTTTACATCTAAATATGATGCTTTGTGATTTATGAAGTATTTTTTTAAATTTTTTGAACTTGGTATTTAGAAAAACGTCTAGCACAGTGAAGAACGGTCTTTCTTTTATAATGCTCCTATTTTTGCCAAATTATTATCGCACAAAGGCTTCAAGTCTTGTTTTTTTCTCGAAAGATCTCCTTTGATTGGCTAACACTTGTCGCTGTTTATCCGCGGCTGTTTACAACTGGTGTCGGATTTCCTGGGAAACTCCCGTCCTCTAACAAAACCCTAATCAATTACGAAGATTGATAAATGAACGTTTGATAGATGAAACCGTCGGCCACGCGCCTCGCCGCGCCGATCCTGACACGGAGATAGAGCCGTCTGTAAACAGATGTCCTAGTAAAAAGGACACCAGTCATCGGACGGCGCTTTTGCCCATCCCTCGGGGCCTATCGGACACAGGGGAATGGGCGTGTTTCTATTCAATCGACCATGGGAAAATTACTGTCGGATTCATCTGTAACGTCTTCCTTTAAGTGGCTAATCAAATATTAACAATAATTACAAAACACTAAACAATTTTTCTCTTATTGTTTTATACAATTGAATTAAGACCTAATTTTATGTTGTAAATATCTGATGTGTAGCAAATTATATCTTTGGCTATTGTAGTTTCGTTATTTCTGGTTAACACCAACTCAATGACAAGTGTTTTGAAAATTTTTCGAGCAAAAAGGAGAGCGCATAGTCTCTCGATTTTCAAGTTTTATGGGATAATTGACGAGTGAAATGCTGTTTGTATAAAACAGCCCAGTTAGAATGGCGCACCTCGTTGGGAACGTGGTGTTTAATGGCGCATGAATTTCACGGTTGCCCGGATATGACACAGGTGAACGAATGCCCGAGAGCGCGATGTCCTCTCCACCATTACCAGAACGTTCATCTCTAAATGAGAAATCGACGTGGAAACGTCGTCCAAATGAACTTCACCAATCAATTCAATCAGAGAGTGAAAAAGTCTGAAGAAGGAGTCTAAAAGAAAAATATGTAAATACTACACTACATCATACAATAAGAATTTTTTCACAATGTCTAAATTTTGACTTCTTACAATAGGCCAATCTGAAGTTCAACACAGTCGAAAAAAGTGATATTTCTCTTTGAAGTTTGGGGGGTGATAAACCTGTACTTTGGTAGTGGTCAATTGTTTTCTTTTTCCTAAGCACACTGCACCGGGATGTTAGAAGCATATTTTAGCTTTTTTTTAATTTAAATTCTCTTTCTTCAATTCTCTTTTAACAGTGAAGCTAGCGTGAAGGAAAAAAAATTGGCATGATTTTTAAAAATATAGAAAATTATAATTTATTTGTAGGCGAGCGCGCGCGATTCACTCACTATCGATCTATCTATCTGTCTATCTGTCTTTCTAACTGTCTATCTGTCATCTATCTATCTATCTTTCTTTCTTTGAATTGGAAATATATAGATATTTCCTCTATTTCTGTCACTCACTCTCTTTCGTCTCTCTCTCTCTCTCTCTCTCTCTCTCTCTCTCTCTCTCTCTCTCTCTCTCTCTCTATCTGTCTCTCTGTCTCTCTATCTGTCTATCTGTCATCTATCTATCTATCTTTCTTTCTTTGAATTGGAAATATATAGATATTTCCTCTATTTCTGTCACTCACTCTCTTTCGTCTCTCTCTCTCTCTCTCTCTCTCTCTCTCTCTCTCTCTCTCTCTTTCGTCTCCACTCTCTTTTTCTCTAAGTATCTATCTATTTTTCTATATATTTCCTCTATTTTTCACTCTTTCTCACTCTCTCTCTCTCTCTCTCTCTCTCTCTCTCTATCTATCTATCTATCTATCTATCTATCTATCTATCTATTTATCTATCTATCTATCTATCTATCTCTCTATCTATCTGTCTATCTATCTATCTTTCTTTGTACATATTTCCTCTATTTCTTTCACTCTCTCTCTTTCTCTCTATGTATCTATCTATGTATCTGTTTATTTATCTATCTGTCTATCTATTGATCTATCTATCTATATTTCTTTCTATATATTTCCTCTATTTCTTTCACTCTCTCCCTCCCTCTCTCAATCTTTCTCTCTCCATAGGTGTGTATTATTTAAGCTAGGAAATTTCCTTGTCGAATATCACAGATAAGACTAATCCAAAAATATTGATCATTGCTATTATCATATTAGAAAACATCAATTATTGTGTTATATCCAGCTTTTCTCCCCCTGGCTGCAATTACTTCGTTGTGTTTACAGTATGTGTTTTTCTTTTTTTTTTTTAATTGACTGTTT
Organism: Cimex lectularius; assembly: GCF_000648675.2. Taxonomy (NCBI): domain Eukaryota; kingdom Metazoa; phylum Arthropoda; class Insecta; order Hemiptera; family Cimicidae; genus Cimex; species Cimex lectularius. Next base: position 568,487 of record NW_019392772.1, on the reverse strand, counting down.
TGAGGAAGTTGTTGATAAACATGTATTCCGAAACTTCTGAGACTTTCTTCTCTGATTTCCTATGATTTTCAAATTTTTCATACTAGTTAGTATGGGCATGCTTAAATGAAAATCACAAAGAAATTTTCGCATGTGAATGTTCATTCCCACCTTCTCCATTCCAAAAGTATCAGTTTATTCAAAAGTAGTATTAAAAAAAAAATAATGAATATGAAGATAGCAGATATCTGTAGATTTGTTTAGTTTCAAAAATTCATCAAGAAAACAATCAATACATATAATTTTTAAACTATCACTTAACAAGAGGTTAAAACAACCTACTAAATAAATTTTAATAGTGGTTTCCAAAATGATGGCCTCAAGGCTCCCTAAACATGACTTTCCTGCACTCTCTGGAGTATTTACAGAACTTCGTGTTATCTAAAATCTTTAAGTTTTTTGTTAATTTGCAAACTTCATTAACATAAAATGCTATACTTACTAATAATTTTTTTTTAAATAATTGGATAATAATTGTCATTTTTTGTGTTTTGAGATAATTTTTATATTTACTAATATATGTTAATTTTTATTAAATTCACTAGTTTTCGTGGTCCGCTTGACCAATTACTATCTTTCAGTTAATTATCGTTTTTAGTTGAGATAACAAAGTCAGTGCCACAAGTGGGATTCAAACCCATGATCTTCGGCTAGATAGGCCGCTCCTCCACCACTTGAGCTATCGTGACCTCGATCTAAAATAAATGTCAGTGTCGAGCGGATCAAGGTCACAATAGCTCAAGTGGTAGAGCAGGAGCCTATCTAGCCGAAGATCATGGGTTCGAATCCCGCTCGTGACACTGACTTTTTTATTTCAACTAAAAACCTTAATTAATTGAAAGTAAATCCTTATTAAATTATTTAAGTTATTGTTATTATTTTATTTTTTATTATTGAACTTACATTTTTAAAGACGCTGACTGATTAGCCACTACTTATGAAATGAGTACATCCTTCAGATGCAACACCCTTTTTATAGCAGTCTTCGAATACGGGGTTTTCCATAAACAAGGATCTCAATACGCAATTAAGTAACACAGTCATGTAATTAAAATAACATTGTTTTCTTGATATAAGATAATTTGTATTCATGTTGGCAATTACTTTTTGAATTGCGCTCCAAACAAATTAACAAATTAATTGGTCCCGTGGTCAAAGCTAAAATAAGATTTATTCTGAAAAAATGGCCAAAAAAAACCTTTTTAGATATATTTAATTTCCAGCAAATATATTTATTTTATATGTTGTTACATTAAACAAGGAAGAATTAATGACAATAGATTCTATTAAAATATTCAAAATCATATGTGTAAGAAGGTCAAAGTAAAGTAAAGAACAAGGAAATAAATAATTATAAATTCAACTTGTGAGCAGTTCAGCAAACGCTCTAATGAAAATAAACCCAGTAAGTGACACATTGCCGGTTCAACATGATTTACGCAGAGGTTTGGTAGTTGGCTAAAGTAAAGTTCCAATCTCCATTAAACTGTTTAAAAAAGCCCGTTGTTTCAGTAAGCATACTTAATTATAACTTGGTGCCTCCGCCCTTTGTATGAAAAAAAAAAGAGTTGAGGATTGTAAGTTTATTAACAAATAGGAAAAGAATAATAATACTAACCTAATTGGGGGTAGATGGGATACTCAATATTATGCCATTGACCCCTCTCACGGTAAACATTCATGCTAATAAGTACAGTCGTTTCCAAGACACAAGGATACACAACAATATCAGCACTATGTATAACTGTTTCCTCTAAATCGAAATAGATAACCCATGGTTCCAAGTTGAAAAACAATTCTCGTATCAGGTGGCATTCCTTCACGCTCTCTATATTGAGCCAAAGAATTTCACCCTTCAATTAGGTGGGTCACATCAAGCAACCTTTTTCTACATGCTGTACACGTACATGAGCTTTAGCCCAAAAGTAAGTGTTGTTGTGCCAACCTCACATGGCCTATCCTTAATCAGGTGAGGATGACCTTTCTACTACAGGTCACATGCTTTTTATTGCATTTATTTGAGTTGGTACTTTGGTAATGTATAAAATGTATGAAACCCATATTTTGTTCTTGCTCTTCCATTGTATATATATATTTTATATTAAACGTCTTGTGAGGATGAATGTATTTATTAGTGGGAATATGAATGAGTTCCCACTACTCCATCGGCCAACTCAATAAATGCAGTTTATGTAGATAGTTTTCCAGGATATTAAAGAAACAAAATATCAGGCACTTCATAGTTCTAGAAGAACAAATGAAACTTATTTATGAACAAATAATAAAAATGATTGAGTGTAAAATTATGTTTATGTTTCTTACTCCTTGAATTTAATTTTGGTGGATTGGAACCTAGATGAAGATTCCAATTTCATTAATATTATAGGATGTTCAAACAGTTTGCATAGCAAAACATTTTATACATATTGTAATCATTTCTTTAGGTTTCATTTTATTTTATATTGTTTTTTTCTTCCTAATGGTGCATTCAAAAAAACACCGCTATTGGCTCAATTACTTGGACATTGGGGCATCGGTGGCCGCAAGGGTCAAGCTATTGACATGGCACTCATCACTGTCAAGAAAAGGTAGGCGGCCATGCATTCAAACCCACATACTTACATATGTTTTTTTTTTCCAAAACACCAAACACCTCGAGAATTGATATGTCCTTTGGTGTTGTGAACCCTCATTAAAAAGTAGGGGAGAATACTAAGAGAATTCAAGCTTAGATGTTTCAATAGGAAGTCCTTAAGTGAATCTTATTTTTTAGTTATTTAATAAACTATTATTAAGCTGTTTTGTTCTATAAACATAAGTTAATCATATAATTTAATTATTAACGTTTCTTTTTTCAAAAATGTTTCAAAGTAAACCAAAAGTGCACTGACCAGTTAGCCAAGAATGTTTCTAAGAGTTAACCTAACCTAACCTCCTATCCTCCCATGCAGTTACATTAAGTACTCTCCAAATGCATTTAAGAAATAGATTGAAGCAAAGAAGCATACGTATGGAAGGTAAGGATTTGACTATGAGCCACTTTAAAATTAATTATAAAATAAATTATTTAAGGGCATTGAAATTGAAACTCCATAGATTTGTCATTCTTCCCAGTCTTGCATGTGCTGCAGCAGTCACTTGTATGCTGGAAATCGTCAGCTAAGGCCATGGCCTTGAATAATGTCCTCACCACTCCAGCCAGAATAAAGAATTTTAATTCTCTCCAGAATTTTTTGGTGGCTCCTCCTTAGATCTGGCTTCATTCATAATTAATAAATAAAAATACATTAAAAATTAATTGTTGGAACAATTCACAGTACTTAACAACATTTAAAATGCCTTATTCTAATGTTTCCTTGTATCAAAAATACTGACATTTATTGAATATTGAGTTACTTTTCTGATGAAGAATTAACAAGTGTTTGATCAGGTTAAATTTAATATGCTTGAAACTATAAGTTTCACTACGTCCATATTTTCATTAATCTTGTAAATTATTAATAATTTCAAATTCCTGATGATGGAGTGAAAAGTTGGAAGAAGAAACTAATTGTTTTCTTTCAAATATAACAATTTTAATATAATGTTCGTGTATTTAATGTTTAATTGTTAAAATTTAAATTTGATCAAATATTAGAATTAATCTTCAAATTTTATATTGATTTTTTTTTTCAAGGATTGATATTTATAACTTTGTTAGTGTTATTTGAAGATGAAAGGAAAAAAATAATTGGCAAGATATTCATTGTTTTATGTTTCTATTATTTTTTTATGTCTTTGTTGTAACTGTTTATTAATATCTTTTGAAAAACAATTCAATTTTGAGTGATACTGGGCTACGTTTGATGTAGCATCACAGAAAATATATAATTTTATTTTAAGGTAAATCACCTTTTGTTATTGACACCCTATTCATCTTCTTTGAATAGCACATTGTTACAATAATAATTACCATGTAATTTTCTAAAACCCTCGCAATTTCTTCCTATATAAAGGTCTGGGGTAGCGAGGAAGCTTTCATTCGACGAGCAAGTCTGAGCAATAACGGTAAGATCAGTATCACTGTTTCGCACATCAATATTTTTCACTTATATCTAATTGTTTCATTGGCAGAATTGCAAAATGAAATTCGTGATCACTATGATCCTGGCGATATGCCTATTTGCATCAGTTTTTGGCCAGATGTTCCAGTATTCAAGAGGATGGAGGAATGGTAAACGGTCCGGTGAAGTCATGAAGGAATCATCATGCCAGCTTCTACTCAGGTCTTTACTTGATAACAAACCAGTTTCACAGGTATTAAAACTATTTTGTTTAAAATTAATTATTAAATCAAAATTGGATTCTACATGTATGTTTAATTCATTAAAGATCAACTCGCTTTGTGATTGGTGCTATGAGCAGAAGCAGACGTTGTTGCCGCTCAGACAAGAAGTTGCTGGTACAGATCTTCAAGACAAATAGTTCATTCAATAAAAACATAAACCAAAGTTTAAAAAAATGTATCCCCTTGATATGATATATTGTAATATCTGTAGTTAATTTAACATAGTTCAATTCAATAAAAAGCTAGAAAATTAAATATGTTTTTTACTCATTCCTCCATGTACATACATACATATATATATATATATATATGTAACAGGAGCAATACTGATCAAATCAATTTTCAAACAGAAATATCTGCTAAAATAATATGATAACATGATGTAACATTTATTAGTACAAAGTACAAACAAACAATAATTTGAAATCAGTATACATTTTTATCGAACGAATAATGCGATAATGACGTGATATAATCATAGAAATCTGTCTGGTTATTAAGTCAATATATGTTAAGAACTCTACCAGTAGTGCCACTGACAAATGGACACATTACAATGCCATCACAACCCTTAAACCCATTTTGAATGTATTTTTATTACCAAGCTGGAAATTGCAGGAATTTAATTATTTACTATTTTTAAATGTGTAATAAATATTAAACGCAGATTGCGGGTGCTAGATTGAAATTTAAAACAAATTGACTTTCTTGACACAAACATTTACAAATACAAAGTACAATTCACATAATAAGTAGAAAATCGGTATAAATTATTGTTATCAAAGTAGCATTGATAAAATGGAGACATGATCATTGTAATATCTGTGTTAATTATCTTCAAGATTTCTCACAACTTGCGATGAGACTGGCAAATATACAGATTACAACTTAAAATTGGCGAGTGATAGACTGAATATGCCGAATCAATTGATAATAAATTCTTTTCCTGTGACTTAATCTTAAAAATATTTTTTTATTATATGAATATTTTTATATGAAAAGGGGGGCATCAGTGGTCGCAACAGTTTAGGCGTTGACGTGGTGCTCGTCACTGTAAGGTAAAGGTTCGAATCAGTGGCCCTGCCTTTGCATATACATACATACTTACAAATGGTAAAAGAAAAAAAAAGTTATAAGTTATTAAAGTTAGTTATTTTTATTTATTTGCTTTTTATGCTACATACTTTACTGTAATCTGTCAAGAATCATCATGTTACTGACAATAACTTAATTTTAGTTTGATCATTTACCATCATTTTGGTCTGACAATTCTTACTTGTTTGACGCTACCCAGCCAGAATGGCCAAATCAAACAAAAAAGATCACCAACATGAATGGCAATTGAAATTTTCACTCTTCAAACTCAAATTTAAAATTGAATTAGAACTGTTTTGATGAAAATCTGGCTGACACTTGGTATGAATTAACAAAAAATTAATAAAGCCCTTTGATATTTATTTTTTTGTTTAACTTTTCTACCAGTTTTATTTTGTTTTAAAAGCTTTTGTAGGAGTTGCCGAGTGTTGGTCCAACAAAACTGTTCATAAAATCCAACAAAAAATAAAAATAAATGAGTATTCAACAAACAGAAAATACCATACCTTGATGCAGAACATAAAAAATTGACTTATGAGTTTTCCTTCTCGAAGGTGGGATAATAGGTCATGTAAAAAAAAAAGAAGTTTCTCTTTCAATCCGAAACATTGATTGAAAGAAAAACTGGTTGTTGTTTTTTTTTTAGATGACCTATTATACCATCTTCGAGAAGGAAAAATCATAAGTTAAACTGTTGAGGTCGAAATATAAGAAAATAAAAATTGATAATATGTAGTACCAGTAACATACATAGCAAACACTTAAATTTCTAGTGAAACGTTTTGATTAAATCTGGGTTAACCTATTCAGTCAACAACCCTTTTTTATTCTACGGAGAAAATTAGTGATGATTATGGTAGGTAATAAATAATGTATATATGTTTAGTTTCTGCCAATTTCGCCTTTTCGCGTTTTCTTTGCGTTTTTCTTAATCTTTTATGTCCATTGATTTATTTAATGTATGATAAATAAAAAACAAGAATTGTACGTTACAATATAAATAAAGTACTTTACCATTGGTATATTTAAAACCATTTAATTGAATAATTCTGTTTAAATAAACATTAATCATTTGGGGAAAATCCTTGAATCACGTTAAGGTTTTCCCAGTATTTTCAATTTCTGTAATTTTCTACCCGGTTGTGAGAATAAGATCTAGATTATAATGATACCAAATTAAAATATTTACAACCTGCAGTACATAATTAATAAAATATTTGTGTGCGAGAAAAACGGTGCTTCTGGCAGCATCAAAAGTTCGAGATCCTTCAAGAAAGGAAGAAGGGATCAGTGAAGAAATTAATGTCACGATGCATTGAGACGATTTTAGGAATAAATATCAATAATAATGGATGTTGGATGTTCCAGGATATTTTTTTAATTATTATTATTGAAACTACACGTTTTTAAGGACTCAGTTGCAAGTACATATTCTACAAGTAAAAATACATAAAAAAATAATATAATAGCAATCTGTTAAAAAACAATTATGGTTCAATGAAGAAACTATTATTTTCGATATCTTTTAATTGTAATATTTTTTCCCAGTAATTTTGATGACTTTTAAAACAAGCGAAAGCATAGCCTAAGCAGAAAAAATCAGATAAACATGAAGCAATTCCAATAGGTTGTACAGAAAATTGGGAGTTAAAATTTAGGACATTTCATTAAATAAAATGAAAATTTCCATTTTATAGTGAAGAACGTGGATTATTAAGTACCCGCTACCTTTACAGTTTATTGCTTGATGTATGCATTTTTTCTAAATAGATGCTTAAAGAGCTAATTCTGCACGAAGGAAAAGGAACGACACAGCTGGATCGAAAAAATTCACAATCAAAACTCATTTTAAAAAAATCTGTTTTTCAGTCAAGAAAGAAGTTTATCCAGTACACTTTGTATCCAGTACTTTGCTGAAGTTTTCATAAGGGGGAGGGCAGCTAAAGGCAAAAAGAATCGTAATACAAAAAACCCTAGGCGCCAGGGAAAAAAAAAAGCTCGACATCAATTGAGTTTTAAGAATGTGACTTGTTTACCTTATAACCTTTTTGTTTGTATACGCTTAATTTATAATTTTTTGTCAACACCTTAATTTTTTTAAATACATGGATGACTGTATGATTTTTGACAAAAAAAGCTTTAATTAGGCCGCAGAACGTAATAGTTGCTTGGATCTCATCCATGGCTGCAGGTGTCTCTCGTTGGTCTCGTACCAGTGTATATATTTTAATACGTGATGAATTTTTCATCGAAGTCCTTATGTAATTTATGTATATGTATCTCTACTCTTTTTTTTAAAACATTGGACGCCTGTCTGTTTTCAAGGAAGTAACACAGTCAGGGTAAAAAGAATGGATGATTTCAAAATCAAGCAAGCTTTAGGAGGGACGGTACAGTCACTGTAGTGGCTGAACCATTCGCCTGCACCTTCTGCATCCAATAGCGTCATTGCATCATGGTCGCAAGGGCGTTGATGCTCTTTGGTCATTGCACCGTCCGTCGTTTATGAAACCGAAAAACAAATCTAATCGCGTACATTGGACAAGTCCGATAAACCAAAGACGATATGAAGTGGGTGTATTTGACAGTCTCTTTGAAGAATTAAGATGCCATGAAATTAGCATTCAACGGCAGATAGCTGAGAAATTGAATTCAACCTACTCAAATGTTACCTGTGACACTTAGATAACTGAAAAACCTCTAGAACTTGAATAAATCAATAAAGGACGTTGCACGATTTTACTTGTACGTTAAAAATGAAGTATATCTACAAATTGTATATAGTATATATCATTATAACATCTTTCATTTTCTTCTCTTTTTATGTACGATGTATGTACAATTATTTGATGAAAAACACCAACCAACTCGTGATTACAATTGATAAAATAATTAAAACACACCAATTTCAAACCTGCATTCGGTATTAAGAATTCTTTAGAATTGATAAAAGACCACTACCCATTCTTTCCCATTTTCGGCTCCTTTCACCTCAAAGAAGCCGACTTCTCATGTAGAAATGTTTTTCTATCCCTACTTCCTTTTCCATCCCTTCAAAATCCAACATATAATCATAAAACATCAATATCTCACTGAAACGTTGGTACGATAAAGAAAATGTTTTTCTGAAACCTGCATCACACCAGACCGCATCTCACGATCTCTGAATAATCATCAACTAACGGTTACTAAACACCACACTTGACAAAATAATTAAATAACATCAATATACCTAATAACTGTATTTTAGTGCCATTTGATGTTATTAATTTATTCACAAAAATCCCTTTTAAAGAATGTACAAAAGTTATAAAACAAAAACTAACGGAGAATTTTGTTAACGAATTTGTAAAATTTGTAAAAATTTGTTGTTGATACAGTAGACCTCATAAACATATGCCTACTGTAAATTCAATAATAAATTTTATGAAATGAAAGGGCTATCATAGGGGTCTCCATTATCCCCACTTTGTGGCGAAATAGTCATGGATAATTTAAAAAAAAATCTTTTCAAATCAAACAACAAATTAATTAAATTTGTTCTTTTTTGGAAACGCTACGTAGACGATATTTTATGCATGAGGTCGGGATAACTTTTACATTGGAAATTAATAAAGATGGTTGAACTTTTTGGACCTAAAATTATACATAATAAACAACCTAATTGAAACAGACGTACATAGAAAACCCACAACTACAGACACTATGGTACCAGCGGATTCTCCTCACACACGGACCCAAGGAATAAGAAATATTTATTGATAAGTTGTTAGTTAAAAAGAATAAAAAAATTAACTTAATTTACTAATTAATTTTTTTTTTTTTTAAAGGCAGCAACCACAATCAGGGTTATATTTGCCTTGAATCTGTCCTGAGTGCGGCCTGCGGGGGAAGCAGACGCCCGACCGAGGAGCCAGGCAGCACGGGGGGACATGGGGGCATATGGGAAGCATTCTCTTGCATTGGGGCTTGCATTGTCGCCCAGAAGTCCCCACATACACACACACGCACACATACCCCCGCCACCGGCACCACACCCGAGCGCCCGCCACCAGCCACAGGTCCCATCTCTTTATTTCACCTCACAAATCAGATTTTACCAAACAATTCTGTTTCCCTTAAAAATTTAAATAATCTTGATACTGTTGTTTCCCTGTCATTTAGCCATTCGGGTAGAGAGGCGGGCAACCCACTGCTCATGCGTGCCCTTCTGTATATCTTACATTCTAACAATATGTGATTGACTGTGGTTAAAACTCCACATGTCAAGCACATAGGTGGAGGTTCGCGTGCCATTAAATACCCGTGTGTTATTCGTGTATGCCCTATCCTGAGTCTCGCAAGTACACATTCTTCTTTTCTAGACAGTCTAGCTGAGGTGGCCCATAGTCTTATATCCGCTTTAACGGCTCTAAGTTTGTTTTCCCTAGTATTGAACCATTCTAGTTGCCATTTTTCTTTGGTTTTGGCTTTCACATGTGTAACGAAGTCTTCTTGCGGCACCTCACTTATTTTATGACCTTCTCTCTGGGCACTTCTTGCCGCTTTGTCTGCCTCAACATTTCCGGTTATCCCGCAGTGTCCTGGTATCCACATGACAGTGACTTGTAAATTTTTGCGGTAAAAGTCCTTTATGGCAGAGTGATTTTCATGTACGAGGGGGTTCAGGCTGAAAATATCTTTTAAGGCATATACTGCTGAAAGGGAATCAGTACAAAGGATCAGATGATTTCTTGTCAAAGCTATTAACTTTATTCATCAACTATCACATTAACTATCAAAAATTAACTTTAAAAGCAGCAAAAATTGGACCACTACAATAAAAATGAATCATTAGGTTTTCGTTGTTTACCATACATTGATGAACTATCAGAAAAAGTAAGTATAATTCTCAAACAAGAAGATTTTAGAGCAGCTTTTAGAGGTACGCGTCCGTTTAGAAACCTAAAGGTGCCCCTACACTATCAAGCGGCTTGATCAAATGCTTGAGTAAATCGATTGTATCAAGCGTGATTGATAGTGTAGAAACCTGATTGACGCTTGAAGCAAGCATTGATGGTGATTGTTAGGAAGTTTGAATGACTCAAGCAGATGATCAAGCGGCTTGATAGTGTAGGGCAATTTTCATCAAGCATTGCGTCAGTCACTCGGTGGAAGTCATGGCGTCCACTACCGAAACCGCGCTTCCCGAAAACTCGGAGCGGGAGTTCATCAGTTTGTTGAGAGATTTATATCGTGATTGTCCCGAATTGAGGAAAGTAAATAGTAAAGATTATTTCAATAGAAATAAAAAAAAGTTCCTTTTGCTATTTTTTCTGCTTCAGGGCAACCTATGTTAGGACTAGGAAGCCCAAATCTGTATTTGAAACCATTCAGCGCTGAAACAAAACAAAAGATCAAACAGCGCAACGCAGTGCTCCACTTCACGGCTTCCACTGATGAGGATCGAGGGTGTTTTGACCGAAAGATTAAAGGGTTGATTGAAGCACGCTTGAAGGTTCAAGCATTTGATCAAGCCGCTTGATAGTGTAGGGGCACCTTAAGTCCTTTCAAAATCTAAAGACAAGGTTGTCATTAATTTACCAATCTTTTATTGATTGCAGAAAGGAGACATGTCCATTTTTTTTCCTTTTTCCCGCTATCTTCCATAGTACAAATAGAGCTAAGTTTGGTGCTAAAATAAGACATTTCACTTGATTGGATATGGAAGAAAACGGGCCTTCAAATCTGCCTTGAGCGCAATATGGAGTCTTTCAACAAATTACTTCCTTGGAAATAGGAAGACTACCTGCAAAAGATCAAAAGAAATTCATGAATTCATCGTGCCATTACTTTGAGGTATCTTCCCAGGCACTATCAAAACGTCTCAGTTCATTGATACTCTAGTAGACTACCATTTCCAGCTGAGGAAGGGAAATTAAAAAACCTCCGAATATCGCGCTACCAACTGCAGAATTGTACACGTCAAAGATTCCAGACAATGCTGCAAAAATGAAGGATTTGAAGAGCGACAAGCAGTATATCCCACAAATGGCAGTTCACACTTTTTGGGGATCATTTTACGCTTGACGTAGAGCTGCTTAAAACAAACAATCTGAAGATGATCTCAATAAAGGTCGAAACGTGGGCACAATAAAGAAAACGTTTCAAACCTGCATCACACCAGACCGCATCTCACGATCTCTGAATAATCATTAACTAACGGACATTAAACACCATACATTAAAACAAACTTTTTAGGTCTCTTGTTTTTACTTTAAGGGTGTTTGAAACTTCTTTTTACAATGTTTAAATGTATTAAATATTTTCGAATCGGTAACTTCATTTCTTGCAAAAAACGATCAGTTCTCCACAATAAAAAAAGTGTTGTGAGCAGTACAGAGACATATCCACACCCCAAAAGTGGATACCCTGCTCACAATCATTGACGAATTTGAGGAAAACCTCAAAATACATTTGTAAAATAGCCTAATAGAGGTCCTATAATTCATTCAAAATTTTAGAACAGAAAATATCTCATTGAAACAGTTTTTTGCCTCTCCTGAAAAAATTAGTTTTTGGAACATGTCAATATGCAACAGTCATGTTGGCAATCAATGATTCATTTAATAAATAAAAAACATACAAAAGAATCACTAGTTTATAGTTATTTTTTTTACGGTATTTATTAATATAATATTTAGTTGTGTTATAATTCCCGAAGTTCCTTCAACCTGATGATGTGCTATAAGCTTGAAATCCGGATTGTTTGAAACAACTAACTGTGAGTAGGAACTATCTTTTTATCAAATTAAACCACCAACCTGGTCTTTTGTAAATTTTTGTAAATGTCTTCTTCTTCTTCTAGTGGCCCGATCAACGCTGCAATAGTTACTAATAAGTCCTACTAATACATTTTGAAGCTTTTGAGCCTATTCTTCCTCAACGTCCTGCAGTCAGGGACTATTCGAAAAGTGGCGGTATCAATGACGTCGTGAGTGGGGAGCAGAACATGCGCGCGCTACACGTTCCCCGTCGCCTTTCCACAGGCCTTGTTTACGTTTTAGGTTGGGTTCGTTTCCGGAGGTGGTTATAACACATTAACACAGTGCTAAACTCTCTATCGGGTCCGTGCGGGTTTCCAATCGGTCGTCGCCAGTTTCCGAAGCGGTCTCGGCCCTGGGAAAATGTCCACCAGCGCCAACAGCTCCGACTGGTTCTACTTCCATGTGTCTTAGCGAAGAGAGAACAGCGATTCATGTCCTCGATAATGGAGTCTCTCAGAAAATGGTTCTACAAGCCAAGGGTGAGACTTTCAATTCTTTACTGTGACCTATTTCGATCTGGAGTTTTATACGAGGTCTGGCCCTGTTTTACAAAGGGCGAGACGTCCCTTGACGTGCCCTTCCCCAATCAAATGGGGATAAAAATCAATTCGCCCACCTTTTTTTATTCCAGCATCCAAGATGAGAGAGAAAAATAGAAAGTTTCTCTTCTTTCACCCACTTTTCGGCCCAAAACCATTTTAAACTAATATTATTTCATATTTTAAAAGGCAATTTACAAAAAAGAAGCAATATTTAAAATAGGAAAAATCTCTTAAAATCACTCTGCAAAAAGAAAACAAAAATATTAACACCTAAAATTTATAAAAAAATCTTCAATATTCTTCACCTTCTGGTGTAGCAACTCCATTTAAAATGCACCCCCCCCCCAAAAAAAAAAATCCTCACAAAATTACCTCAAAACCAAAATTGTTCCAAAAATTTTACCCTTTACTATTCAAATCTATTTGTCCATAGAAACAGTGTTGAAATTTTAATAGAACTAACCTTGGGTTTTTTAATACATCAAATGACGTTTAAATTATTGATTTTTTTAAGTATAAAATTTAGCCGATTTGCAGCAATTTTCTTCAAAATAAGTACCTTTAACTTGGATATTGTGTTGGATATTAAAACTGCGCGTTCTTTAATTCAAAACTTGGACCTTGAATGTGAATATGTCTCGGATATATATTTAAAAAAAAAAAAAATTCATTTCTATGGGCCCATTTGACGATCGAATTTCATTTTGACCTTGTCTGGAAATGATAAATTTTCCAAATTCCTCCTCAATTATCCGTCGAAGCATACTCGACTTTTTTTTGTGTCCAAATCGCGACGGCATAAAACGACTGACGTCCGGGTTTTTTAAAATACGAAACATTCCTAAGAAAACATGAAAACTGGGTCGTTGTCATAATTACACGGGATGTTACAAAAGGATGAAATCTCATTGTTAAATTTACGCTCGTTGAAACGGGTTTTCCTCAGTAAAATCTGCCCGGTTAATTATTTACACGCATAGACTTTTCTGTTTCTCCTTGAGAATTCGAACGGGCCACGTATTTTTTCCTCTGGTTAGGTTGATATTTTTAATTTAATAAAGTATTTATTAAACGCAACATTGCACAAATTCATTGCTAGTTGTACTGGTTTTATGTATTTCCTTGACAATTATAGTCATAGACCTAGAATAGGTGAATAGGTCACACATCTTTTTTTTTCTACTATGGATTCATTTCTAATATAGGCTAGTTAAAAAAAATCCCACATTCATAATTGTATCAACATTTTTGTAATAATCGAAATTCGGTCAGAAAAATCGATTTATTTATAATTTCGTCATGATAGTCCAAAATTTGTTGGCTGCATCTGCTAGGAAAGATTTTTCACTTCATTTTCATATATTTATTTCACTCTTTAATTCTCCAAAAAAGAGAAGTAAATCAGAATAATGCGCATATTATTAATTATTTGGTACAATTTATTTAAAAGACGACAAACGTATCGTTGTATGATTACATCTGATTGTGCTTTTATTATGCGCTTAATTTATTTATATGCATTTTTGTAATGGGTCCTAAGAATTTGAATAGGCATTTTGTATCCTCTAAGGATTGTCATTTCTGAAATCATAGTCTAGTTAAAAAGTATTCCATCCCATATCATTTTTGTAGTAGGGAAATCTGTTTCTGTCAGAAAACTCGGTTTATTTATAATTCCGTAATGATAATCCAGAATTTGTGGCTGTATGTGCTAACAAATATATTTCAATATTTAAATCTTTAACTCTCCTTATTTTATTATTTATTATTGGTTCTGAGAATTTGAATAGGCAACACACTGACCGGCAAAAAATTCCACCCACTTGTAATATACCTTGATTTGTATACATTTTTGTATATTAATGAAGGTTTCGCCTTTTTTAACTTTAATAATTGGGTCTTTATATAAAAAAGTTTAAAAAGATGTAAATTGCTAAGGAAAATAGAAAATAATAAAACAAATTAAAAAAAATAAAAAGGGATGACAAATAAAATTTGTTGTAGATTTTTAATTAACATTTCAATATCGCGAATTTCCTCCTCTTGCCTTAATTACATCTCGAAGACCCCTCGGCATACTTTCTTCCAGTCTGGAAATATCTCTTCGCTGGAGGTTAGCCCATTCTCACGAAGAGTCCTTTCAAGAAGGTGGAGTGTATCAGGAGGCGTGTTCTTATTCGTATTTTGAGGTTATCTCATAAACGTTTGATGGGGTTCAAGTCTGGAGAACGGGCTGGCCAGGCTAAGACCCTGATGTTATGCTGTTGAAGGTACGTTTCTACTATGCGAGGACGGTGCAATAGAATAGGATTGTCGCTGATTTCATCGAAGATAGGCAACCGATGATGTTCCAAAATTTCATCCACCTAGCGAATGGTCGTCAAAAACCATCCACGAACCAACTCTGTGCGAGTCTATGTAAATTCCCGCCCGTACCATCACTGAGCTACGTTGAAAAGGTGGGCTCTGGGAAAAATTACAGGCTTTGTACCTTTCATTCGCCTTCGAGATCATAGAAGCTCATCTGTAATAAGTACAGCAGACCAATCGTCTAAAGACCAATGGCTGTGCAAATGTGAGCCGTGCAACTCTGTGTTCTGGACAATTCTGGTCCTCTTACGGGGCGAAAAGCCATCAGTCCATAATTATTTAATCTTCTTCGAGCAGTGCGTTCAGAAATTTGGACACCTCGAATTTCCTGGAGCTGATGAATCGCTTGAACAACAGCAAGGTGCCGGTTTCGCAAAATTCTCAAAGTCAATATTATTATTATGCTTGCCTCTTAACTTGAGCAAAATATGGATTAAATTTTAATTTAATGACGCAAGTACGGATAGTATTTCAAGATAACGCGCTGCTAGCTCAGCTGAAACAGGAAGTACATTCCCAAGCACCTCGTGTCGAGGGTATTGTCAAATCACCCTGTGGTTCTGTTACCCTATGGCGTCCAGAACCGTGCTACTTAATCCATGGTAGGACCCAGTTTCTCGAAAACGTCTAACGGCCTCTCGTAGAGTTTCGTAGGGAATTCCGATGGCAATGGTCGCATACCTAATGCAACGTCCATCATCAAAAAGAGCCTCACCACGCGCAACATTCTCAGCACTAATTGGCATTTTTACGTTTAAAAATTGAAATTAACAAAACAAACATGAAAACTAAGTTTTTTACTTCAGAATTCAAATGAGACAGTATAAACATTTTCAATTTCGTAAAAATTAAACATTGAAAAATCCTTTATCCTTGTTTTGGATTAAGCATTAAGTGTGTTTACGTCTAATGTATATTCCCAATTGAAAAAAGTATATACAAATATTTATTGATAAAAACAATGAGAAAAATTAAGGGCAGAATTTTCTTTTATCGAGAAAATGAAAAAAATCAGTTGGAATTTTTTGCCTGTCAGTGTATATTGTTCCATCATGGATTGTCATTGTGATATCATCATAGGCTAGTTAAAAAATATTTCATCCGATATTTATCAAAATTGGATGGTTGTATCTGCTAAGAAATATTTTTGATATTTAAATCTTTCATTATCCACCAAAGAGTAGAAAATCAGAAAAAGTGGCTTATTATTAATTATTTGGTTCAATTTATTTTCAGGACAACAAAAGCGTGTTAGTATCTATGATTACAGCTAATTGCGCTTGTGCATTTTTCTAATTGGTCCTGAGAAGTTGAATAGGCAACATATATTTTATCCACTATGGATTGTCATTTCTGATATCATAGGCTAGTTAAAAAATATTCTATCGCCATTCTCAATTACAATTCAATATTCTACATAATTTTTGTATTAGCGAAATCTGTTCCTGTAGAAAACTCGGTTTATTTATAATTTCGTTATGATAATACTCCAAGATTTGTGGCATTTAACTTTAAGGGGAAAAAAAGGAAGAAAATCAGAAAAACGTGCTTACTATTATTAGGTTCAATTTGATTGCAAGATGGCAAACAACACTTGCAAGTGTGTTTGTGTCTTTGTATGATTACATCTAATTGAATTTTTATTATGCGCTTAATTTATTTATATGCATTTTTGCAATTGGATAGGCGACTATAGTTTTTCTCCTCCTGGGTTGACATCTTAAATATAATAAACGTTTTAATAAATGCGCCATCACCCAATTCATATTGTATACCGGGTTGTTTTTTTATTTACCGGATAACAACGTAAATTTTCCATTTCTCGTTGACAATTCCGTTAGGCCACATACTTACCAATTTTTCTCTTATTGATTGACATTTTTAATATCACATTTTATAAATATACCATCTCATGATATAAGATACGATAACTGCATTTTCTTTTTCTTCTTGGGAATTCTAGAGATATAATTTATTGTCCCCGTGGGTTGACATTTCTAATTTCATAGACTATATTTATAGAATAAACGTACCATTTCAATAATTCATAATTGTATTAAATGTTTCGGTCAGGAAAATCGGTTTGTTTTTAGTTTGCTGGTGATAATAATGTAAAATGTGTTGGCTGTAGGTTGTATGTGAGTGTTCTAAGTTTTTCAACATGGAAATAGTTTTTTCTCCTCTAGTTTATTATTAATGATTAGGTTTAATTTATATATTGGAAAAAAATGAGTTTTTATTATATCTTTGTATGAAAGCATGTATTTGCACTTAATTTACATGTTTTCATTTTTTCCAAGGAATTTGAATAAAACATAACTAAAATATTTTTTTAACAGTGAATCGGTTTCCTCCAGGAAAATAAGTTGACTTATTTGCCTTAAAACTACATAATTTTTATTTTTCCCCTAGAGGATTCTGAAGGCAAGATATAATTTTTGCCCACATGGGTTGACATTTTCTGTATCATAGACTATTTAATAAATGTACCAATCTCATCAATTCATTATTGTACCACGATATTTTTAAAAGCGAAAGCGGTTTATTTATAATTTTATTAAATAATTATTCTCCGTCTGTATGTGCTAGGAAATAAAAAAAAATAGTTTTGCTTTTTTTACACAAATTTCCATAAGATATTTTCATTATTTGTAGGAACTCCACTTATTTGGATGTCATTATCAAGTCATTTTTATTTAAGAATATTTATCATAGTTTTGAGTTCTTCTTTTTCCTAAGCATCATTCTCTGACATGAATTGTTGTTGTTGAATTTATCCATTTTACACGTAATCAATTATTCTTACTCACTTCCTTCGGGGTGCCATCTGCTGTCCTTTTCAACTTTATGAAGACAAGACGCTAGAGGGGTTTCTCGTATCTGACGCAAGCAGTTTTTGAGTCTTGAGTTTAAATTAATAAGAAACTAATTTATTACACAGTTTGGACAGTTCTAAAAAAATTAAGTATAAAAATAATTGCCTGATGGTTGATAAGAATTGATCGTATGCACGATAATAGGCAACATGTTTATATAAGAATTGTTTATTTCTGTTGAGGGAATAGATTATTTGATGATTACTTCTAATAAATTCCTTTTTATTCTTAACAATTCGAATTAACCTCAGAAAATTAATTTTTTTGTGTTATCCAACAAATTCAAAATAGTTCTCGGTTTTTTATTGACCTGACATGAGCGCAGTTTTTCTATTTCTCGTGGAAAAATTGAATAGATCACTCGTTATCTCTGTATAATTTCAAGTGTGGATAATGTCCAATAGTCTTATCATCGGATGAAATTGTGTAATTATAAATTAAATATTTATAATCCAAATACGTTTTATAAGAATTATGTTGGGTCAGAGACAAATAGACCTGTCTAAAATTTTTTATAGAACTGGAAATCTAGAAATTCTGACTGTCACTTCCCTATAATTAAACTTTTTACAAGAAGCAGAGAAAAATTTTGGCAAGAAACCCTGTATACATAATATATATCAAATAACAAAATACCTGAACAGGTGACACAAGAACCTGATCAGTTGGTTTTTAAAAAGTGAATAAATACTTTATTAGTTATCCTCTTTATTCCATTAATAAATTCCTCAAAGTGAAATTATATTGTGACTTTAATATTTATAATACTTGAAATTGTTTATACTTGTTTTTTATATCTTTAATGCATGTGTACTTAGTTAAACTGTTGACATGTCCAAGTGCTAAAAAGGTTATAAAAGTGAAAATAAATAGATAAGAATAGGTCACATGTCCTTTTTAATCCTTTTTATCACCACCATTCATGTGTTGTCATGTTTATGATTTAAGTCATTTTTTTCTTTGTTTTTGTTTCTTGAGAATCAGAAAAATGAGTTTATCCTAACATTAAGTATAATTTAAATATTTGTTTTTCTTTAAAGACTCGGATTGGCCACCTTTTTATGAAGTGTAAACTAGATACAAGGATATTTTGAAACTCTGCAGTATTATTAATAAAATTTGTTTGTTGTAACAAAAAGACCATTTACTCGATATCAGAAGTGTATTTATGTCTTTGCCTGATGTTATTTTATTTTATTTTTTCTCAAAGAATTCGATGTAGCTAACTGCCACCTGTACTGTTGGCTTTTTCAGTCATAAGTCATAAAAATTGGTTTATTTCAATCAGATGACATCAAAAGTGAGTTTTTATCTATTCCATGATAACTACATATGAAATTTTCTTTAAATGTTCGCACTGGTAAAAATATTTTAAAATAATCATTTATTTCCCCTCGAAAAATGGTTTTAGTTTATTATTAAGTTTGGTCTACATACGAACATGGATTCATTGATTTATCCTTTGAGTGGGTAGATAGCACTTCTGGTTCTCCTTGAGAAATCGAATAGGCCACATACTATTTTTCTTCCACGAGGGTTGACACGTCTTATTCGTATATTTAAAAACTGTACTATCACACAAATTCATGAACTAAGATACATTTTGAATATTGAAATCAGTTTTTTAATTATGTTCGATTGATAATTCTGTTCAACTTGATAATTCGAATCGGCCACACATTTTGCTATAAAATGTAGTGAGGCAGTTTTTAAATATTGTTCGTACAATAGGAAAATCCTAAAAATGGATTTTATTTGATAATAATGGATAATTGATGGTATTTCTTAAGTTCACTAGTTTTCGTGGTCCGTTTGGCAAATCAATATCTTTCAATTAATTAAGGTTTTTAGTTGAGATAAAAAAGTGAGTGTCACGAGCGGGATTCGAACCCACGTTCTTCGGCTAGATACGCCACTGCTTTACCACTTGAGCTATCCAGATCTCGATCCACTCGGACACTAACTTCCCATCTCAACCCGACCTTATTTCGTAAGTTTAATACCTGTCAAACAAAGGATTTTGTTTCTCCCTGAGAATACGAATTGGTCACACATTTGTATTTTTACTCATTTATTGGTTAACATTTCTTACAATAATATGTTTATGTTTTTATTGGTCCTATTAAGCAAAGTAATTATTTTAATTGATTTATTATTATTTTTTAAGGAAAGTATGGTTGAGTTGAAAAATTAGTGTCACGAGCAGGACTCGAACCCACGTGATCCGGTTGGGGTTCGAGTCCTGCTCGTGACACTAACTTTTCAACTTGACCATACTTTAAATAAAAAGTAATACATCAATTAAAATTTCTAATACTTTGTCATATTCTAAAACAGTCTGAAAAATTCATGTTCATATCGTTGCTTGGATATTTTTGAATATAGAAATTGTATATTAATTTTTCTGATAATCACATGCATAATTTTTTTGTTTCTCGTTGATAATTTGAATTGTTCACACATTATTGTAGGCATATTTTTTTAAACGCTCCCTGAGGTGCTGTCCCATCGGGTCTGTTCCTCACCGGAGTTCACCTACTTCGTTGGGCGGCTGGGTTACTAGGACTCCCCTTGAGCCAAATGTTCGGATGGGTCTTAGCTACCGCCCAACAGAGTTAAGCTCCAGGGGCTTTCGACAGCTACGTCATTTCATCCTCGAACGCATTCAAAATATAATCTAACCTAAACTAATACTCAGAGTACAATCGCACAGATAAATACATTCACACCTATGTACATTGCCCTCATTCTAGTCGCCAGAACAGGGACCTACTATGTCCGCGAACCCTCATATCCGGCGGCATGCCCTCACGCTCTCTATATGGAGCCGAGGCATGAAAAGCTTGTATTACACACATCCATCACTATGTTGGCATATCGTATTATATTTTCCTCTATCATCTGAAAAAAATTAAATATTAAAATGTATAAATATATAAATAATAATTTATTTATTCGAAAACTAAATTTAATTTGTATGGTGCATGTAGAATCTCAGGTTTTCCTTGAATTCTAGCCACATATTTTACACGTATTTATGCGCTCAAAAAGAAAAAAAATGTTTTAAACATTATCATAAGTTTTCCTTGAGAATCGCACAAATATAATTATTTTAATACTAATGTCAATTTATTTATTGGACTACAAAAGTAATTTTATATCATTTCTCGATAAAGACATGTGGAATTTTTCCAAATACGATAATTACTTAATTAGGTTCATAATTTTTCTGACCCTCTTTCAAGATTTGAATATTGACATCTGTTTATAATGATTTTAAAATACATACAAATGGGTTACATTCCAGAATAATTAGAAAAAGGGTTTATTGTGAATTATTAGGATAATTTAAATATTTGACAGAAAAATTACACTTGAATAGATCTCATTTAATTCTTTTTCTGATTCATCTTATGTCAAATCTGATGCTGTAATACAACTGGTGTATTAATTTTTTGAATATTCTTAATTTTAATAATTAGATCGTCTTTTAAATTGATCTGATATATTGGTCGATCCTAAATTCGATTATCGTATATGATAATAATTGGTTTTATTCGACAAATTTTGCTCTTGTTAATTAATTTTGCTATAATAAATCATATAATTAAACGTTCAGTTCAACCTATGCGGACTATTTTTTACTTTGTCCTTTGCCCGAGCTCGTTGTAACCAAAATACAACCATTCCCGAGATATAACTGGATCATATTCGAAAATAATTTTATTAAAAAAAAAAATTCTAAATATAATATTTTCCTGTGTATATAATTTGTCGAATATCAAATGTGAATTTATGTCGTTTTAAAATACGACTGATTTGTTAAGTTTTGCCTCTTTTGTTATTTTCTGTCTTAAATAATTTCTATTTTTTTAAATCTGAATTTACGGACATACTGCATATTGTCAAACCCATTTCAACTTTCGTGAGAAGATTTGAATGACCCACAAGCCCCATTGTGCTGAAATTAAAACGTCGAAATGACATTGTACTGGTAATTTAGAATAAAAACATCCGTGATGGGAAAGGGGGGTCGTGTTCACTATTGTCCTAAAATACGCATATTTTACCTTTAATAATTGCTTTTATTTGAAAACATTCACTGTATGGAAAAAATTCTGGATTAACATGTAACAACAACCAAACCGTACGATATTTTCAAATTCAAACATGCCTTCAACATACCACGACGTGAATGATAATTGTGCAAAATTATGTTATTAGTATAAAGCTTGATTGCTATAAAGTGTTAATATAATTATTAACCCTGAAGCTGGCGAAAGTTTGACTGACCGACAACACATCTAGAGCAGGCAGATAAAAATGAACGTTGACTGCCAAATAAGAAAAAACCCGGAAAATTGGTTGTTTATTCCAAATTATGTGCATTATTACAGATATATTATTTACAACATGTTTATTTTATTGTAAACTAAATTAAACGAGTCAAAAATTTACGAGTTTTAATAAAAATTATTTGGTTTAAAAGAAAATTCACCAAGACTCCAGAAAATCATTAAGTGATAGATTAAAATTTAACACAAAATTTTTTAAACCTAGTTTTGCTCTTAATGTGTCATTACGGTAATTAATTGTTAGTTAAATTTGTTTTATCATTAAATTAATAAGTAATTTAGATAAAAGTAATTATAATATAATGACACTTTTGATTATCCGGTCGGTATTTGCTTTGACGACGAAATTTTAGCTCTGGATCAAATATAACCATTATTGGAAATTTGGTCGTGTTAATTTATGCGAAAATATGTCTAAACAACTAAATGTTACGAAGCTAGTTTAAAAATTGTTATTTTCTCTTAATTCTTCTGAAATCTGTATTTTAGGCGTTGTTCCAAAAATAAAAACCAAAACGCTAATTATATTTTTAACTGGTGGTCAAATTATACGATAAATTAGCAATTAGCAACGGAGTAAAGGAACAAGAATTCTAGATAAATTTTTCATCGTGGGGGTGTTTCATTCGTTATTTTTGAACCTTGACCTGATACTTTTTATAAAGGATTGATTTAAAATGTTTGAGTGATAAACATTTGATGTTTTATTTTATTCTTTATAATTGAAATAATGTTTAAACGAAATTATAAAAAAAAAAAATCTTTAAGCTTTAGAATGAGTCTTTTGTCTTAATTGTTTTGTCGTTTTGTACTTAATCAAAATGTCAATAGCGTTATCGTACCGTCCGTACTTTTAAATAAATGAAGTTAATGTCTTATTTTCTTGCACATTATTTGTTTAAACAGTTGCGCTGAGATTACTGTTGAAACATAATCATATGTCTCTTTGGAAAACCTTAAAATATTGGATTACAACGTTTCACTTTGGGACATGAATTGTTTTATCATGTAACATTCGTATATTTCTCCTTGTGTATTCCTCTTTCTTAAAGGACTTTGTGATAACAAAACTTTAAACATTTCAAGTTGTAGATTGTTCACAAACTGGATATTTAAAATAAAACAATACAGGAAATTTGTATAGTTACATTTGAAATAAAATTGTTCGATGGAGAAAATCAGCGTTTAAACTTTTCAAATACGTTATTTTGTCTAGGTGTTATTTTAGAATTGTTAGATTTCTGACTTGTACGTTTACTTTAACACAGCAATGATAAATGTTGGTTAAAATTTGTTTTGGAAATTTCAAATTCACAGCAATGATAAATGTTGGTTAAAATTTGTTTTGGAAATTTCAAATTAAAAATTATTTGCGAAAAATAACTTCCTTGTACAAATATTCAGAAATCGTGAGATGCGGTCTGGTGTGATGTAGGTTTCAGAAAAACCTTTTCTTTATCACAATTAATTAAGGTTTTTAGTTGAGATAAAAAAGTCAATGGCATGAGCGGGATTCGAACCCACGATCTTCGGCTAGATACGCCGCTAATTGGTCAAGCGGACCACGAAATTAGAGAATTTAATGAATTAAAATGAAGTATACTTCACTAAAGCTCTTTTTTATCTCATCTAAAAACCTTAATTAATTGAAATATATTAATTGGCCAAGCGGACCACGAAATTAGTGAATTTTCTTTACCGTGCCAACGTTTCGATCTTTATTGAGATCATCCTCAGGGCTCAAAGTGTTTGTCTTCCGTGTAATTGTGCCATTCTTGCGTGTCGTGTTGAGAGTGCCCCATTTCTGAATAATTATCGATTAACGGTCACTAATCACCACACATTCCTTGTCAAATTATTAAAATTCGTAAGTAATCTTGATAACATACTTGTTTAACTAACTATCAAGCCAAATTTAGAAAATAGAAATCCAATAAGAAATGTCATATGTATAAAATTCTTAGTTAGTACGCCTAGTCTCGCTGTTACATCTTGTCTCTTTTATAATAGCGGGAATATTCCTGTTTAATTAATTTGATAACAAATTTACTAAGTTAACTTTCTTCGAAGTGAAAGTTTTGTTAATTGGGTACTATTTACCTCCTACGACAATCTGATTTCAGATTAACGACCTTACTTGGATGAACTGATACAATAAATTCAATAAATTTAACACAGAAACTCTAATTTCAATTGATATATTATTAATTTATTAATCTATTTTTATATATATCTTTTTAAAAATCCACTGAACTTCAGGCAGAGTCGTTTAACCGTGATGACTCACCGTTAGTGATCATGCACCGTGAATAACATCGTTTGATCCATTTCGTTTTTTTTAAAAATATATTATTAACAAACCAATAGCCAATCGAATACCAAACAAGATTTTTCTCTTGTTAACAGTTAAAAAACAAATTAAAATAAAGGTTGTTTGAAAATTCTATATTTTATAGCATATTACAATGTCCTTGACATACATGGTCGACGCGCAATCGTTTTGTTATTTTATTTTATTTTTTTTGGAATTACACGAAGCAAAATAAAAACACCAGATCAACTAAATAAACTCGGCGAGAATTATTAAGAGATTTAATTGAGCCGATCTACCAAACTAGTTGGACGTGAAGAAGCCATCCACTTTCATTTTACTTTTCCCATGGGAAAAAAATATCTTCATTTTGAGAATGATAGGCGAATAACAATTTATCAGTTCATTTATCCAGATTTCGTACTCTCTAAATACTATTACTTAAGCTCCTTAATATGTTACACTAACCTTTGAAAAATCTCATTTCTCGTTATATTAATTAACATTAACTATTATTAACATATATTTTTTATAAGCACCGGCACTCCGAGGTTTCAAGTAAATATTATATACAGTAATAAAATATTTTGACAATTAAAGAGTTATATAATTATTGAAAAAGTATGATTATTTGATTAAGGATAACGCGGTTTCGGATATGCCAAAGTGAAAATTGCATCAGCCCTGATTTGTCACACTTAACTTTTCTTTTCGGCTTTTTGCCCTGCTTTCCAATTTTTACGCAACTCGCCTTTTCCCAATCGTTTTCCCTTTATGTGTGCTCGGGTTTTGAAAAGGAAAGATTTTTTTCCGCCGTCCTTCGCAGGACCAGGATTCGGTCTTGGCCGTTGTCTTGAGGGCACAAGAGCGTTGCGCAACCAAAGGCCGGCCTCGGATGAAAGATCAAAATTTTTCATTTCCGATGCGCTATCGTGTAAATTGCATTCATCAGTAGATAAAATGCAAATGGGTGTTGTAATATTACAAGATTGTAATATAAATTGCTAATAAATAAAAAGATTTTAATTATATGTAAGGTATTGGCTGAGTAAAAAAGTTAGTGTTACGAGCGTGATTCGAACCCACGATCTTCGGCTAAATACGCCGCTGCTCTACCACTTGAGCTATCGTGACTTCGATCCTCTCGGACACCAACTTCCCATCTGAACCCACCTTTTGAATTTTCCCTCCTTTTTGCCATTTTTCAAAAAATTCGACAGGTGGGTTGAGGGAAGTTGGTGACCGAGTGGATCGAAGGCACGATATCTCAAGTGGTAGAGCAGCGGCGTATTTAGTCGAAGATCGTGGGGTCGAATCCCGTTCGTGACACTAATTTTTTTATCTCAGCAAATACCTTACATAAAGATTAATTAATTGAAAGAAGTTATTTGATCAATCGGACCACGAAATCTAATGGATTCTCTTTATAATTAGATCTAACAAAAGATACTTAAATACTTCTTCTACAAGCTAATTACGAATCGCCTAAATAATTCAATAATTCTTAACATAATACAAAAGAGAGGATCAACATTAAAGGTTTAGTGGGAAATTAAATAATCTTGATCATTGATCTTTTTGGGATTATCAAATTCACTGTATAGTGCATTATGTTCACGGAAAAAATCATACAAAACTTAGTAAGCAATTCCTGTCAGTCCTTAACACCCTAACTACCCGTTGGGTACTTAGTAACACAACAATATTAATTGTTTAAGAAAGTAAGAAAGTCCATTGTGCTTTGCACAGTAAATCTCGGTTATTTGGTAACGTTACTGTATATAGTTAGAAGTTATCTAGTAAAAAAAACGCTATCTTTTCCAAGTGACGTACTTCGGTATTTGACAAGGTTAATCACGACATTTTAGTAAATAATCTTTGGGGGCTTTGATTTGGATATTGATACACTATCTTGGTTGCAGTGCTATTTCAAGGGCCGTAGCTAAGTAATAAAGTGTTGACATTTCTTGTCATCTGAAATTATACTAACTTCAGGCGTTGAAATTTGTACTCATTTTCGTCTAAATTATTTATCGATGATGATAAGTGATAACCTTCTGCACTAAAATTTCCTTTAAAAAAATGACTAACCTTTATAGGTCAATACAGACAGCATTAGACTATATGTTAAAAACTGACTTGAATTATTGTCTTTTGGTGTCGTTTAAGTAATGTAAGTTTAAAGCCTAATGTAAATATAAAGTGGTGAAATATTTCAAAACTTTCTGTTATTAATTAATGATCCACCATTTAAGAAATACACCAGAAATATGCCTGATTTTTTAAGACTAAATATTAATTAACTATGTAAAGACGTTATTAAAAATCAATATGGATAGATAATAATAATGGAAAATGGGCACAGACACTTATCTGCGATTTAAATTGAACATCTTTCTATTTTCTCTTCCAATTATAGGCCAACTTTAAAGCTTGAATTTATTGATTAAAGTTTGCCCCTGACCATTATATAATCACGGAAAGTTTGGCAATAAAATAAGTTTCCTTTGTTGAACATACTCTTTCTTTACCCTCCTTTTTGAACGCTTTGCATCTTTTTGTTAACGTAAAATGCCAATGGAATTTCTATGTAAAATATTTAAGTAAAATAGGACAAAAACAAATGTGTTAGAGTAAGACAACTCTAAAAAAAAAAAACAAGTGTAATAGATAGGTTTTTAGGTTTAGGTTACGAGGAGCCGGCCTCTTTACGACCTTGCGTACTGCGATGCTTGGTGTATTGTGCAATCTCCATCATTGTCAAGATCTTTAAGCTTACGGCTTTTAGCAAACCCCAAAGCTTTGTTAAGGGCTCCCGTGTATCCGTCAGGCTTTTCCTTTCCCAGGAGTAGGAATTTCAAAATGTTCGAATTCCTTGTTTATTCATTTTTTTGTAATATTTGAACAGGCTTGCGCTATTCCGAGTCTATACCTATGCACCCTGTCTGCAGTGACAGTAAGCAGTTTTTCTATCAGTCAAAGCCCCACACTTCCTAAGTTTTATTGTTCTGACTTTAATTTCTTCGATGGCCCTTTAATGAGCATTTTCCCATGCCTAGGTCCCGGATTTCCCATTTATCCGAAAATTTATTTTTAACCCGTTGTCTAATGGTTTCAGCGTTTCCGGTTCAGGGCTAATAGGTGTCCTGAATCAACTTTCTTCATCCAATTTTTCGGCCTTCTCGGTGCTCCTATGTCCTACGATAGCCGTTCTTTTTTTGGTTTTGTTCAGTCTTTTGATCTCCCTGGCACCAATTGTATAAAAGATAATATTTATACGTATATGAAACTCATCGAATAAAGCATGCTGTCTCCCCCTTACCTTTACCACACCTTACCTAATCGAAAAAATAAGAAATAAAAAATACTACTCAAGTTAAACAATGGTATTTTTGGCTAAAACATTTTTTATGGCTTGCAATAACAACAAAGTTTAGAAGATCTTTTACTGAAATCTTATAAGTAAGAAATACAAAATTAAGTGATTTTAATTATTCAAATGTGAAATCATGTATTATTTGGAAATGTTTGCACACTGGAAAAATAGTTGCAACAATGGGATCAACTAATTAAGGTTTTTAGTCGAGATAAAAAAGTCAATGGCACGAGCGGGATTCGAACCCACGATCTTCGGCTTGATATGCCGCTGCTCTACCACTTGAGCTGTCGTGACATTATCTCGACTAAAAACCTTAATTAATTGTAATATATTAATTGGTCAAGCGGACCACGAAATTAGCGAATTTAATGAATTAAATGAAGTATACTTCACTAAAGCTCTCCGTCGCCATTTCATTTGTCGCCGAGAATCAAATCCGATTACACGACTTTGAAAAATGGCAAAAAGGAGGGAAAATACAAAAGGTGCGGTTGAGATAGGAAGTTAAAGTCCGAGCGGATCGAGGTCACGATAGCTCAAGTGGTAGAGCAGCGGCGTATCTAGCCGAAGATCGTGGGTTCGAATCCCCCTTGTGCCATTGACTTTTTTATCTCGACTAAAAACCTTAATTAATTGTAATATATTAATTGGTCAAGCGGACCACGAAATTAGTGAATTTAATGAATTAAATGAAGTATACTTCACTAAAGCTCTCCGTGGCCATTTCATTTGTCGCCGAGAATCCAATCCGATTGCACGACTTTGAAAAATGGCAAAAAGGAGGGAAAATTCAAAAGGTGCGGTTGAGATAGGAAGTTAATGTCCGAGCGGATCGAGGTCACGATAGCTCAAGTGGTAGAGCAGCGGCGTATCTAGCCGAAGATCGTGGGTTCGAATCCCGCTTGTGCCATTGACTTTTTTATCTCGACTAAAAACCTTAATTAATTGTCATATATTAATTGTTCAAGCGGACCACGAAATTAGTGAATTTAATGGGATCAACTATATTATCAAAGTTTCACTTCTGGATAGAGTTACAAAAGTTTGTTGGATTATTCATTTAAAAACCATTAACACAACTGTTTATATAATCTAAAAAAGAAAAGTTTAGATAGGTACAATAATCTGTAGAAAATTTGATCAGACAAATACACAGTAGGGGAAGATTGTTTGTTTTATAAAAATCAGTATGAAAAACCGACGCATATCGGTGTTTCTGGATAGGCACATGCCAAGATTACCTACTAATGTTTGACAGCTTTGTCGGTTCGATATAGGTATAAAACTTTTTTATTTTTATTTACTTTTTTTAAATGATGTATGAAGAATAAATCTTGAGCTGACTTCAAAAATAAATTTCTGAAATACGTTCCAGGTCTCTACCCTTATATGGCATAATTCTGACATTTTTCAGTGAGTTTATTATACCATATTGTTCACGTTGGATTTATTTTATCATTTTATAGTTAAGCCATGATAATGCCACCAATTTGGCAAACCTTACCAAAAAAGTGGATAGCCAAAAATTTCATCAGAAGCGGTATCATTTTATTATCAATTAAAGTTTTGCCTTTTGTTCTTAAGAATTTTTTTAGTTTATAATGATTGATGTGGCTTCAATTTGAAATCCATTTAACCTTTTTAGTGCTATGCTTTTCCTGATATGTAATACCATACCTGGGTTTTCAATTTTTTTTTTTTTTTTACTGAGCGTCCTATAGTTGTACAACATACAATTCAATAGTGCCTAAGTCATATTGTTTGCAAATGTGTAAACAAAAATTACCAAGATTTGCTTGTCGCTGGGTTTCCATAGATGGAAACCATAAAGTATGGCACAATTGAATCGATGATGATGGTGCGATAGGAAACCTTTTAAACATTTCCACTTTCGTACGAATTCACATCGAGGGTTTTCTAATCATTGCATATTTTTATTTTTGGTCATGTTCCAATTGTTCTCGACGGTCTAGCTAAAAATGTTATTGTAAAGATTGGGGAAATCTTAGACTAAATGATAACTTTTAACCTTAAATATGTAAACAGACAAATAATTTATAAAATTTGCTTGTAGTTTATATATTTTTTTAACCAAAATAAAATAAAGGATTTGTACGTGGGTTCATTTTTTCTCAGCATCGTCTCAAAATCTCGTAGGTTTTAAAGATTATTTAAATTGGGAAAAGGCATTGAGAAGTTTGAGAAATTAAAAAAAATAACAATGTCAATATTGACTTTAACTGAAATAAGCTGCGCTGGTGAATGCGTCTCATAATTAACTTGGAGCTTTTTATCAGAGGAAACCTCAAAAATATTTTCATAATTTGTTGAATTCGAAGATAACAGTTCAAATGGACCATTTTCAGCTCCCGTAAACAACGTTTTTGTTGTGAAAATAGGTTAAAAATATTATTTTACAACTTAAAAATAGTCGACCAACGATATATTGGGTTGTCCGGAAAATAATGCAGGATTTTGGTATTAAACAANCAAACAATATCATTTGGAAGAGGATTAATAAGTGTTGACATTCATACAAATGAGTAATCCTGTAAACGTAAACAGAATATTTTATATAGATTTTTTTAAATGAAAACTTAAAATCCTGCATTATTTTCCGGACAACCCAATATATAAATATGAACGGGTAAATGCGTCGTTTTGAACAGTAGGATATTACTATTTCTCTCATGCCTGCCATATCTAATTTACAGTAAATATTAGTCATCGGTATATGATTTTTGCAAGTTGATACTTGTCGATCTAGTTAACCGCATTTCACGTGAGTCATCGATGATCGTTTTTTAGCGGGAAGAGTCATCATTGGACGTCACTTGTGGGAAATATCTTGAAACAATGAACGTCTTATTAATTTTGCTGAGTACTTGCGAATTTTTTTAAAATTTTGTTGCAAATTTACACACTAAAACAAATATGAAAATAATAAATTATTCGACGAATTTTGATGTTTAGCTTAATTACATTTTACTTTTATGTACTAAGCGCGCAAGCATGCAACATACATATACACCTGTGTCTCTCTCTCTCCCACCCTCGCTTTTTCACTTTTTTCACATTCTCCTATGACTCACCTCATCAACTGCGAAACCACAAAAATTAAATGGTAGATAATTTCAAAAATATTTAGGAAAAGAATATAATTTTTTGTGGATTATTACGATCCATTGGCCAAAGGTTATATTTTTATCTAACGAAAAAAAAAGTATGAGCTGAAATTGAAACATTTTCCCCTTAATCATTGTAAAATAACATAAGGTCAAACAAAATTCGCAAAATTAATTGGCAGTGGTTATTTTAAAATGGTTGAAAACATTTGATTTTGAAAACATGAAACGTTATTTTATAAGCATTATGTTATTTCTCGAATCGATTATTTGGATTTGGATTTAAATAAGCTTAAATCTAGACATCTATTTAGTTTGGTGATTGATCAGACTTCTCAGTTTAAATATTCTTCTTTTCATTAGGTAAATTGGGGATGAGGCCAGGAAGACAGAAACCTTTTATCCTCTTGTTGAGCTTTCGGCAGAATATTATCGCCTTCATCAGGACTTCGAAAAAATCGTTTTACTTTATAAACGGGTTCATGTGTGGAAAACGGAGAGCCGGGAGAACCTTCCGTTTTCCACACATGTACCTGTTTATAAGGAAAACGATTTTTTTCGAAGTCCTGATGAAGGCGATATATTCTGCCGAAAGCTCGACAAGAAAATAAATGTTGTTTCTGTCTTCCTGGCCTCATCCCCAATCTACCAAAAGAAGAATATTTAGACATATATGTAATACATACACACATGTGCAGAGTTGAGCCTATCACTTCTCGCAGGCCACCGGCAATTCCAGCATTTGTAATTTAAAATAAATAGCCACAGGCCTCGAGAGTCTCCTGGATGTTGGCAGTCTGGGATCATACCTCGTTCTTATCCGTCCACCCCCTGTCAACAGCTAGGTCATTTCAGCACCCATACAGTTCCTAGATCTATCCACGCTCTCATTCATCCTTAAATACATTCTTTCTTATTTACATATCATTCACAGAATTAGTTGTGGAGTACACTATATTCTCCCATTACGTTTTACACCTATTATTTACTAACCTAATCGAGGATCGATGTGGTACTTAATATTCCCCTTTCATACTATACATTCACTCTAATAAATACATTTCTCTCAACAAAACTATCAGTACTATATACAATAAAACAACCCCGTTTCCTCTAAGAATTGGAACAGGAGGACTCTGATACGCTTTGCTGTGCTCAAGCACAACTTTCTTATCGGGTAGCATTCCTTTTCGCTCTCTATATGGAGCCAATGAATTGCACCATTGTCATTCTGTTGGGAAACACCGAGCCTACTTCTTGAATTGATTAGTTTGTTCATTTTATTTCTTCTTAATTTTAAAACACATATATTTTTTTTCTTCACATTTATGTAATTGAATTTGAATATAGAAATTCCTTACAAGATGCAGGCACAAAATGAAAGTGATTTATACATTTTAATGAATAATCTCATTTTTTGTAAAGGTTTAATAAATATTTTCATTTGTTCTTTACATCCATGCAGTCTTCTCTTTTATCGTACAGGCGCCGTAGTTGTTAAAATGCAAATATTTACACTATTTAACGCAAATGAATTAACTTTTTTATTGTTTTCGAGAACGTGGGAAAAGACAGGAATCCATGTTTTTCCTTCCTCCTTTTAAGATTGTAGTGTGTGTTTTTACGGGTTTTCTTTTTCCCCGTTTATTTGTACATTGATAAGATTGTACAAACATCGTGAAAACTACGTAAAATACAAGCTAGTACAGTGATTTCGATAGACCACGTCATACTATAAGC
Organism: Cimex lectularius; assembly: GCF_000648675.2. Lineage (NCBI taxonomy): Eukaryota > Metazoa > Arthropoda > Insecta > Hemiptera > Cimicidae > Cimex > Cimex lectularius. Next base: position 535,522 of record NW_019392772.1, on the reverse strand, counting down.
GTTCAAAATTATAAATGTGGATAAAAATAACTAGATCAAAAGGAAATTTTGAAAAAGTACTATGCTAATATTTTTTATCTTTTGTTCTCATTATGTAAGGATTATATATCGATTTTTATCAATTTCTGGTTAATTAAAACTCCTAACTTATAAGTCGTTATCTGGTAACCCTTGGTCTGGGTTCATCAGAAACCTATTTTGATTTGTTTACTTAACTGTTAACGCTAATTTGAATAAATAAATAAAAAATTATATCTGTCGGTACGAATAAAGTTCGAATGAGTAGAAATTTACCAAGAGACGAAATTTCAAGGATCAATAACCTCAAACCGAGTTGAAATATTCCGGTCAAATTTCGTTAAACTGTTAGCACAATTACGACAGAGCTGTGAACCCATTATCGGATGGTAAAGTCTCACGAGCGCTGTAATTCATGTGATACAATGAACAAAAAGATTTGTTTTAGTTTTCTAATAAATCGTCCATTGTGCCCTTATTATTAATATCTTTAAATTATCCCAATACGATGCAGGAATTTTCTAAAATAGAAACGGAAAAAACTAAGACGGTTAGTTATTGAGTAGATACAAAATAACATATTACCATTTCTATACAGTCACATCTAATGTTCACCGATGTAATTAAACATATTTCAATAATAAAAATCAGGGATTAAGGCCACATATTATATCCATACCAAGCAAGTAATTAAAATTATATCCGGTCACAAATCGGACAAATCCAGATCTTACCATCACCACAACGCGCCCCAGTTTTGACTGAGATGATGAAAAGCTGTGGATTGTGACAGCTATTTTATTTTCATTTATTTAATAAACAGGCAGATCCTTATTACAAAAATATAAATAATGTATTTGCATACATACACCAAGCCATGGTACTATAATATATTTATATAATAAAACTTTTTATAAAAACAGAAAAAATACAAAAGCTAACATATTGCCCTATATTGGCAGAAGGCAAATGAAAGAATTGATAAACACCTGTATGCATCATGAAAGCTCTTATAACTGGAGGAAATATATAAAAAGTTTAAGTAGGTAGTCAAATATAAAAAAAATCAACTATTTATTTATTGGCATTTTTGTAAATTTTTGTCCTATTGTTGTTATTGTAATTATAAATGTTTATGAGATAGTTTTTATTATTGATAATTGTTGTGGATTCATTGATATGAATTTTGGCCCTCGCTCCGATAAATAAATGGTTTAATATGTAAAATAACAGGATGGAGGTTGTATTTCTGATATAGAATAGACGTGGCTTGTCAACTGTAAACTCAACTCGTAAATTTATTACTGATTGCTGTTTAATATAAGCTCAAATCTGCGCACGCATGTACTAAATACACCCGTGTATGGAGTTAAGCCTATCGCATATGGCAGTCCACCGGCAATTCCAACTTTTGTAATTTACTATGGCTGATCTCGAGGTGTTAGCAATCCGGGGTCCGATCTCATTATTTCAGCCTCCAAAGCAATCAGTTCCTAAATCCAAGCCCATTCACAATATCACTCACTCTGAAAAGCATTCTTTCTTATTTACATACCATTCACTCAGGGTGGTGAATTACACCATATTCCGCCATCGTTTTTTACGTATAACTATCCTAATTGAAGGCCGGTAGTGCACGCTATCAGCCCTCTCAAACTACACGTATATTCTCACGCCAATAAATACATTCACTCTCAAAACACGTAGGGGCAACACTAGCTGTACTAAATTACTAAATACTAAATTAGTATATTAGTATTACTAGTATACAATACTCGCTGCCGTGATGAAGGCTCCACTTATGGCATTCCTACACGCTCTCTATATGTAGCCAGGGAATGACACCGTCGATTAGGTGGGACACATCGACCATCCTTTCTCTACATGCCGGACATATACAGGCTTGCATTAGCCCGAACGTAATTGTCCGTGTTTGAACCTCGCACGGCTTATCTTTATATGTGTGAGAATGACCATTCTTCTTCGAGTCAGATCCTCCACCTATCGATATTTCTCTTGATAAGTGAGAGCTTCTGTGCGATCCGGCCACCGACGCTGCTAATTTGTTTGAAACATGGTTTTTAATGCAGTTTTAGCGGCAGAGGGGAGCGCAGTGTTTAATTAATAATAATGGATAATAAATAAGTTATGCTTCAAACTATAATAAATTGTAATATATTAATATTTCCTATTTGGATTATTTCTATTAGATCAAATACTTGGTTTTTTAATCAAAAATGTCAAAATACGAACAAAAAAGTCTATATAATATAGTTGTTATATCTTTAGATAACTAAGGTTTTTTTCGCAAATATAATAAGATAGCTCTCCTGTAGGAAGTCTGGCGATCTTTCTGGCAAAGTTTCTGGTACATTATTTGTACTTTTAGTCTCTCCACGCGTGGTGAAAAGGATCTAAAACTGTCATATCCAAACATTCAATCATTACCTAGCCTAATGTGCGGGTTCAGAGTACTCTATATTCCGCTGAAAACCCGCCCTCATTCACCCTAATAAATACATTCATAATTTATGTACAATTAAAATTTACATTTGCACAATGAGTCTAAAATACTAACCTAGATTGGTGGGTTTATGGTGTACTTGATATTCCACCACAGACCCACCCTCGCATACACTATTATCACTCTAATAAGTACTTTCACTCAAGCGGTAACCACTCATTCTATATGTACAGCTACGAATGCGGAGCCACTCGCGCATTTAATATTACGTCAGCGCCTCTGCCCATTCATTCCTCAAGAAACACCTAGCCTAGTACTAACCTAAATTGGTGGGTCAGTGGAGTACTCGATATAACTGCACTACACTTACTTTCGCGCCAATAAATACATTCATTCTACACAAAACACACACATAGAAAACTAACTTAGTCCGGCGGGTCTGTGGGGGTATTCGATATTCCGTCCACTACCCACCCATATACACCCACATTCATGCCAATAAATACACTCACTACAGGAAGGGGGGGAAACCACGGGTGGGAGAAACATCAAAGGATATTCCATTAATTTTTTGTTGCCGTCATTGCTGTGTTGTAAAACCTCTTTCCGACTCGAGGAGAAGCCACATTTTGTTCTGTGCGGCGCCAATAGTTCGCATTCTGTTAGTGTATGTTTAACAATTTGTTCACCGCACAGGGGCATCTCCGTGGTCTTTTCCTCACCAAGAGATGATTATGCATCAGGCTGGTGTGGCCTAGTTGAAAAAACTATTCTCTCTGTTTTGTATTTTATTATTATTTTATCATAACAAAATCGTAAGAAAACGAAAAGTGTATACTTAATCAAATTCCAAAAAAAATTATGTTTTATTTATTTATTTTCTGGTAGGACCAAAACTTGAGCTTAATTATCTGTACTTCTGATTTAATTATAAAAAAGCGTAACCCATTTGAGAATGGTCATTTTCTAGGCATTTATTTTGGTACCTTTTGTAATTTTCAGACATATTGTTTCTGGTGTAGGAAATGAAGTATTGTAATACTATTATTTAAGCAAGAATAGTCAAATACCAGTGTGTTTTATTTACAGTTCGTGAAGAAGAATGAAACCGAATGTTTACTGTTGTCTTTATGTTTTGTCTATTATTGGAAATAGGGTTTTGTCATTTTTAAGTATAATGGTTAGAAAAAATGCCCCTTGTACATTTCGTCGCCTACTTTTCCCTTCGGGGTTTAATTAACACGAGACATTAACCTTTTCGTTGGACCGTTAATATCTCGTATTAAAGACAGGAAGTCGGTGGGGAAAATCGCCTAGTGTCCATTGTGAAACTTCCCCGTGTCGCAACTGGCCATAAAGGCTAAAATAACGCCACAATTTATCCTGAGAACGGATTCGTATGCTTTCACACGGTGCAAAAAGGCAAAAATGGCAAAAATCACTTGCGACACTTTTCCACTTTTCTCTATTTCCAATGGGTTTTTAAAAGCCGGTGGCCTAGATGTGAGATTCTAAAGAGATTTCCGATTTGTACGAACCGATTGAATAAAATGAATTTCCGACGTTGAAATTTTCCTTGGGCTATCCCACGAAGTTCCGCGCCGGCCTTTTTCTCTCCCTGTGTGTTTCAGTTTTAAGAGGTTTTCGTCTTCAGTTTATTAGAATAAAGGTACAAAGAGATTTAAAAAAAGACTGATAAAAGTATATCACCTGATATCTTAACGAGTTATAATTGAAATAAGCATTTTTCCGGGACCAAACCCAGAACGTAATTAACGTTTTAAGTAATTACGTAGTTATGATGAAAAATAGATTTAAATCGTATCGATTCTATTTCAATAATGATAAAACAACTTTTATATAAAAAAGAATGGTACGCTCAATATCCTCAGGTCGTCTAGGTTAGGTGAGGGTTATTAAAAAATAAAATAATTAATTTTAAAAAAATCAATGAAAGTCCTACAATAAAAAGAATTTTTAACCATACTTTAAAAATGAATAACCAAGACAAACCGGTTTCTTTAAAAAATAAAATGAACAAAATAATATTGACTTGTGAGATGGAATTGTATATATAGGCATACTTTTTTACATGTAAAATAATTATATGTATGTGAACATATACATATAATTAACAAAAATAATACGGTAAGGAAGAAATTCGCCTTGTTATGTTGCCAAAATAAATTATAAGTCCATGCCAGACCAATTATTTGGTCCTGTAAGGTGTTAAATTGAAAAAATTTCATTGTAAATTCAAAAAGAAAAATTGAGGAAATTCAGGCTCCCCAGGTGTGATAGTAGGGAGTTCTAATTCTATTCTAATTGGATATAAAAAAAACATTTTAATGTTATAAATATATTTAAAAATAAATTTTGCATTAAATACCAAAGAAGAGGACTGACATCTAAGATAATCTACATTTCGTCATCCTCATAGCTCCCTTGACTGAGGATTTCACTTGAAAACGAGAGAAAAAAAGTGTTTGCTATCTTTCTAATCGGTGGATAACAAAAGAATATATTGTATTACTACCATATGAATAACATGAGAAGATTTATTTGTAAATTAATTAATTGAAAAGAAAAGACGGAGTTTTTTACAGTCAATCTAATAGGTGTTTATTAAATAAATAAATATTAATAAAAAATAGGGCTGACATATAATTTCACCATCTTCAAACGCACTAGGTCTGTTCGTCTTAACAAAAATTATGAAATTGATAAAAATTTTACAGTGAAAATAAAAAGGTGAAAAATGGCATATAGCCTTTAATTCTAATTTGTGGTTAACATATAAGAAACAAATACGAAGAATAATGACATATAAGATAATCTCGCAATCTTCAGCATTCCTTATTGTATTAGTTTTCTTAACAGAAACGCTGAAATTGTCGAAGATTTAACGTTAAAAGCGAATTACACAAGAATGATTGTTTTTTAACTTTATTTGTAATTAGATGTCCACACAACAAATAAATAAATGAACAAAAAATAGGAGGGATACTTACGAGTAAGATAACCTCGTAATCCTCTGACCTTAAGATCTGCTCGTGTGAAATGTATTTGTTGAAATTTATGATAATCCTTTTGTCCAAAATGAATAACCAAGAAAATGTTTCGAACGTTCTTTGAAACTGGTTATTAATCAAAAAGAGGAGAAGAGAACTTACATTATTATTGTAAGATAACGCCATAGTCTACCTCTGATGCATTAAACATTAATGATATTTGTAAAAGTCATATTTCAAAATTAAATGAACAAGGCAAAAATTTGGTATTTTATCTCCATTGAAATTAAGGATTTTTATTCTGCTGAGTAATACAAATAGTATTCAATACGGCTAAAGTCCTTGGCAATATTAGACTGAGTCTATGTTCAAAGTAATTTGAAACCATTTATTAAAAACTTAATCATGCTTTGTAGAGCTGTTGCTTGATATTTTTCCCTGATAATGACCTGAAAATAGATCGAAAACGGCAGATTACAGTTAAATATGTTTTTTCATTCATACTATACCTAGATTTAGATTATTCGTCAGTAAAAAAGTGGTCGATACATCTAACATGTTAAACAAGAATAATAATAACGGGTGATGAACTTATGACCATTTCCAGTCCATCTAAGCCTTATGGTACGATACGAAATTGGTGCAAATCGTGAAACAGTTTTTTTTAATATGCATAAAAATATATGATTAAAAAAATAAGTAAATAAAAAGAATGTAGACATAAGATAACTTCACAATATTTTTTTGTAGTTCATAGAAATTAGTTATTGTTGATAGCATGGGTTGACACTGATTCTTCGGTATTATATTTACTAACAACAATTGATAATATGTATTACTAATCCTAATGAATAGGAATAAGGAAATAATAACGGTGATGTTGCTGTGATGTAATATCTCTCATTTCCCAGATACTAGTTTTTGCATCGATAGGACTTACGAATGAACTAAGCAAGACAGCAACAAGCATCAAAACTAGGAATTGTCCGTAATATAAATTTTGTACATAAATGACCAAGACAAAGAGTTCCTTGTTTTCTTACAAACGTATGACCGAGATAAAGCATATACACAGATTCTTTTTGACCGAGTTTTGACCATGAATCAACCGTCCTGCGCAAATGTCAACGTTAAAACTGTTAAATTGGGTTAATGTGAAGCATGACGGAAAAATTTATTACTACTAAACTTTATTATTGCTTTTACTTCTCATAGAATATCTGAGGTATCTATCTTCTATGAAAATAAAATGACCTTTCAGTGTAAATATTATTACATAAATGTTGACTTATGCAATAGCGCATTAGTTTACTAATTTTTTATAAACACTTGTATAAATTTATCTATAAACATATGGGAATTAAGTACAGACATTTTAAATTTCTTGTTTTTAATATGGTATTGATGTTAAAAACAATAGTTGGGTAGTATTTTTTATACATCATGCGTAATATAAGTATTTTATAATTATTATTTTATTATCATTCCAATTAATTAAGGTTTTTAGTTGAGATAAAAAAGTCAGTGTCACGAGCGGGATTCGAACTCACGATCTTCGGCTAGATACGCCGCTGCTCTACCACTTGAGGTCACGATAGCTCATCAAGTCCGAGTGGATCGAAGTCACGATAGTTCAGGTGGTAGAGCAGCGGCGTATCTAGCCGAAGATCGTGGGTTCGAATCCCGCTCGTGACACTGACTTTTTATCTTAACTAACAACTTTAATTAATTGAAATATATTAATTGGGCAAGCGGACCACTAAAACTAGTAAATTTATTATAATTATTACGTATATCTGTACATTCTACATTATATATTTGTACATCCAGACAAATACAGTAACTTTATTAAAACATGTACAAAATACATGTACATATATATACAAGTCATTATCTTTAAGATTGAAACGTTAAACAAACGCTTGTTTGTGTTAAATACCAAATTAACAGTAAAAGTGACTGCTCATTTCAGATAACAAATTTTCGTATTTTGATAGTGTTATGGTTTATCAAAAAAAAGACTATAACAATAGAAATTATGAAAAGTGACGTTTTTGGGTTATGAAAATGTGGAGTTTGTATCTAGTTAAGAAAATGTGCATACTGTTAGATTGCAAACTTAAAACAGTAGTCTGATGATAAAAAAAAACCCAGCACTTAGAGGTTAGAGGTCAGTGGGGTATTTCTCCTTTTGAATATTTTGTTTAGTTAAAAAAAGAACTTATCGACCCGTAGGTGAATTGGGTCTTAAATCACTCCTGCCCTTCATTCTTTTTAATGTTGTTCTAAGCAGTTTCTCTACTTAACAAATGAGCCGATTGTTATTTTCGTTGTGTTTCATTCTATTTTTGTATTGTTAATTCATTGACACAATTGGCCTAAAAAGGACCCGATATTCTGCTATTGACGATTTCATTTGGAACATCCTTGAACGCAGAAAAAGTTAATATATATTGGGGTGACCACAACACACAGACATAAACGGACAAATGAATGGATATAAACCTTTTTCTTTCGACCTTCACTATCAAGACAAATATTTTTCAAGTAAGGGCTGTTTGAATGAAAGCCAATTTGGATCAATTCCCATTTATTATTCACCAGCGTACATCGACTTGTCTGCTTAATAAATATGTTTAATTAAGGCCTCTCAAAGTGCAAGGGCACAAACTAAACAAGTGAAATAATTAATTTGTACTCAGAAGTGTGAAAAGTTCAACGTACGAAATAGTTAAGGTAGCCAATGATATTTTAAAAGGCTATTAGGACTTTAATATGTTGTAATTGTAACCATAGAAAGTCTGATTGACTGCTATTAGTTTAAGATCCGAGGAAGAAAGGAAGTTACATTATTCCTAAAAATACAATGTCAGGAGAAACCAGAGTATTTAATTTGTAAAAAACCTTCAACCTTGGGATTGTTTTTGAAATGCATGTGGTTTAGCATATTTATGTCATTCTTTATGTCACGACTGGAGATTGAGATGCTAAAGTTCTTTTTCAAATAATTAATTTCAGTAGTAAAATGTTAAAAAACAGCCGAAGGTCGTGGGTTCGAATCCTGCTCGTGTCTTTAACTTTTTTATTTACCTAAGTCCTTACATAAATGGTTTAATTAGTTAAAATATGTGTGGTGATTAGTGACCATTAATCGATAATTATTCAGAAATCGTGAGATGCGGTCTGGTGTGATGTAGGTTCAGAAAAACATTTTCTTTATCGTGCCAACGTTTCGATCTTTATTGAGATCATCTTCAGGGCCTGGGATTTACAAACATTGTTTACATTTAACAAATACATTTAGGATATGGAAAAGTGAATTTATACATATATTATTAAGAAATACTTTGATTGAATATAAAAATATATTTTGCATTGTATAAATTCACTTTTCCACATCCTAATGTATTTGTTAAATGTAAACGATGTTTTTAAATCCCAGGCCCTGAAGATGATCTCAATAAAGATCGAAACGTTGGCACGATAAAGAAAATGTTTTTCTGAAACCTACATCACACTAGACCGCATCTCACGATTTCTGAATAATTAGTTAAAAATATGTTGAATGCCGAATGTAATCGCGTTATTTTTATGGTATCAACTTCAGTTAAACCACAGAAAACGTGTTTCAGCTCAGGTTTAATATCCATGGTGTATGGTAAAAACATCAAGTAAAATAGAAATCTTAGAAATGTAGTTTGTTAAAACCTTATAGGATTTTCCAAATGAATGGGTTTATTTATGTCAGGTTACATGTTGTCTGAAACGCTAAAGTTTCATATTTCACAGTTCATTAGCTTTAAGAGTAAAAAGTTAAAGAAACACGTTTTAGCGTTAAATAACCAATTTACATTACAAATGAATGTAATCGTGTTTTTTGGCTGTATTATGGTTTATTACAAAAAAAAAAGACTCTAAATTATAAGTTTATAACCATGAAATGTATGAAAAGTCACGTTGTTTTGTTCAAACCGCAAGATTTAGCAAATTTTTTGTTGTTTAATTTTTGTTAGAACTTAATTCCTTTTAATTTGTTAAGGGGAAGATTTGGTCGGGTGCGTTTCGCTATTTCGTATAGGCAAGAGCCTGAAACCTGATTAATTAATTAAAAGTTTACATTTGTACATGTATTGTAAATAAAATTTATTATTATTATTATTAACCATAAATTTGCCAAACCGCATAAGATTTTGACAATCTAAACCATAAGTTTTTTTTGCATTAGGTTTTTATTATAAATTAACCTCCACTTTCTATAGTCATTTTGTTAACAACCAATTTATGATGCCAGGGCCACAGGTTGTCCGAAACAAGAAAAGTTCAGCTTAGTTAATACTAAAGAAAATAAATAAGACCAAACGAGTATTATCGAATTCGTTTAAAACAACCACTGATTATTCTGAGTGTTTATGATCCAAGTCAAAATTTTTAAAATACACGTTGATAAGTGGTTGATTAAATTTAATCGAGGGACAATTTCTGTATTTTTTGCGCTCTTTTAGTCATTCTGGTTTAAAGACACGTTGCTTTTTAAAGTTTTCTTTCTTTCCGTGCACATCGACTAGTTAAAAACGGGAAGCGCAGTAAAAATGTAAACATTTCTTTACCAATTACAGTTGTTGGCACACATTTGTTTTAATGATATCCTTTGATCTTTAAATTAATAGAAATTGAATATTAAATATTAATCGAACACAACCTAGTTTAAAACGATTGATTCAATGTCAATGTTTGCGATAATAGATGGGCTATTACCCGCATTTTCTTAAAACCCACATCTAGTTCTAACGCATTCATCCGGCTGGATCCTTGTCCTACACCAAATATAAACGTTGTTGACTTCAACTATGTAAAAATACATTTATTCTTTTCTAATTTTGTATTAAGACAAAGGAATTGGATTTCACTCCGAAGGGTTGACCCTTGGGTCTAAATCTCAGGGAAGTACACCTGAACCGCTATGCTGCTGGGTTGCTAGTATCGCTTTAGTTGTCCAGGAGATCGTCGCATCCCAACCAGCTTTCGACAGCTAGGTCCTTTCAGCCCCCAACGTGTGGAAAATATAATCTAGCCTAAACTAACTTCTACAATAAAGTCGCACAAATAAATACATTCTCAACTTTGTTCAATGCACCCATTCTGATTAGATGGTGGAATACTCGTTGTTCCTCCATCGGCCTAGATACGATATTAATAATCTAATCTAAATTAGGGTCGATGTAGTACTTTTATAAATATTCCCCCATCGACCCTAAACAAACACACTCCAAGAAGGGGGGTAAAGTTATATTGCACCTCACCCATCACCACTAAATTAGTAAATACATTCAAACCAAATGCACACATTAAACAAATCTATATCCAATAAAAAATTAGGCGGTATGCCTACATGTTCTCCATAAGGAACCAAGGTATGACAAGGTTCTATTATGTGGACACATCGCTGCATAAGGGGCTCCCGCGCGGGTGTTGGCCCCAGAGCAGGTGCCCATGTATCAACTGCATATGGCCTGTTTTTAAAAGGGTAAGGACCTCGTGGTAGTGCTCAGAACACGCAAGAACATCTCGGACGACCCCGCCCACTGACGCTGTCAGCTTTGTTTATCATATTATTTACCGCTCGCATTGCGTCAGTGGGCCTGATAGGGTTGGTCCTGACGGGAAAGTGGGACGTCCCTGCTTTCGCCGCCTTCTCCGCACCTTCGTTAACCTCCAAGCCGAGGTGTCTGGGAATCCAGACAACCACCTTTTTCCGAGGTACTCCAGATCAGCGTATTTTTCTAGCAAGAGCACAACCAGAGGGTAGATAGAGAACCTGTCACGTAAAGCCCATACAGCACTCACAGAATCGGTACATACATCGGTTTGCACCGCCCCGAGAGCGTGCCAAATCGCATATAGTTCCGCTGTGACACTGCAATGTGGTGCAACTACCAGAAAGTATAACATACAATCGCCGCGATTGGACCTGCCTGAAAAGCTAAATGATAAATGGCGTATCTATTTCAAAGTTCAAGGAAGCCTTGTAGAAGTATGGTGGTATATAGTATACTTGGGCAAGTTCGCCAGATCGTCGCGGACAAATACGGCCGGAAGGGTTCATGGCGTTTGTCCTGCCGTAGCACCGTCTTCAGCGCCTATCCAATCCTCCCTAAGACTAGCCAAAAAACTCGTCCTGCACGTTCCCGAGATCGCTTTAATTAACTGATAGCACAGCCTATCATGCTTTCTCAGCGCGATTTTCAAGCGGAGGAATAGACCATACATTCTCAGAAGATCCTCGAACAAATTAGCGAGTCAAACATTTTTAAGTGTCTCTGTGTCTTCTCCACCTAAGAGACCAACAAAACTCAACAGTGCGAGGATTTGCCTGCTCTTAACCTCAAAGGCGTCGATGTGTGGGGGTGTGTCAACCTTCTCAACTTTGAGGCCAAGGAACCGCACGGTCTTCACTTATCTGCATTATTGTCTTGGCGTCAACATAATTGAGTTCTGACGTCAAATTTTCTTCTGTACGGAGTAAAAAAAAAGATTAACCACGTTTTAAAGATAACGGCTGTAAATAAATATTTTTCCAAGTTATCTCCCGGAGGCGGTCTGCCGCCTCTTAGACGTGTATTCCGGAAATGAGAGTAACGGAATTATATTAAAAACAGGAAACTTAGGATTGCGAAAAATGCCGTGTTTCGTTTAAATTTTACGGATGAGGTGGTAAAATGCCTCCAAGTAGAATACCTTCCATTTAATTGATATTGCTGCACCAGTGTCGACCGACCTCCAGACGGGAATTTTATACGAATCTCAACCCTGTTCTCCTTCACTTCTGTCTGTACAAAACATAAAGTTATCTTTGTCTTCTTTTAACTTACAAATTTTTTCTTTGATTAGTAATTTTACATAAACGTCGCATAGACAACCCGCTTTCCTTACTTAATAGAAGGATCCTATTGATTTGTAATCGATATTTCTACGGTCAACTGGACGTCTTATGATCGCCCAGACAGACTCCGCAACACTGGTTAGATTCGCTTTCACTGCAGTTTGTACAATCCTTACAATCACGGAAGTTTCTGTTGCACTATGGACATCGCACTTTTTCAACATTCCATTGCAAAATACAAAAAATATATTAACAGCAATATATTCAACATTGTGTTCTAAAGAATATATATATATTTTTTTCCTACACGAATGAATAAAGTGTGGCTTAAGTAGAATTTTTTTTTTTTAAATAAAATCATATTCACCTATTTTTTGTCCAACTTATAAAAATTACTTCACTGAAAAAAAAACCTCCATATACGTAATAAGAAATGATCTTAGGTTTTGAACTTGTGCCTCATTTTTGTTGTTTTCCTTGACATTTTCGCTATGTTGAGTTTTTGACAAAAGTTCAAATTTGAAGACAAACCGACATTAAACGAGCTTATTTTCAATTTGCCAAAAGAACTTGTTTAATTCAACCTTTATTCAGTAAAAATAAATTGACGAAGAAAATGAAAAGCCTAATTTTGCAGATGATCGATAAATGCCACAAATATTCAAGAACTTAAGATCCTATTTTTAGACAAAGAACAAAAATTATTCAGATATGAGAATGAAAAATGTTTTATTATTTTATTACCCATTATCACGGCATCCCTGTTCAAGTATAATAATTTGATTTTACCCCCACAAATATATATTATTGGATTAACTAATCCTTTGTTTGGCTTGTATAAAAGATTATCCTATCACCATTCAAATATATTTTTTTTGTACAACGCCTCTTGTATATTCGACAGTATTGTATTGTATAATTATTACCCCAGAAGAACGTTTTAAAGACATTTTATACTTAAAGAAACATCTATTCTAATTGTTTCAGGTAGAAAAAAAGCTGATATTGGATTTTTTGACAGTTTGCTCATGAATTATTCCAGATAAAGAAGAATCTTTGTTCTCTATGATTCAGTATCGTGCTCCACAAATAATTCCCTGTAAGGTTTCCGTTAATATTATTTTTACGAAGCTTTTCCACATCAATCTGAGTTCGATTATATATTAGAAAAACTATATTTACTGCAATAAACACCGGTTATCCTTGCGTACTTACTTCTATTTCTGGCCTGCTGTACTTTGATTATACGTCCTTTTAAAATCTCTTTCCGTATGACGTTCGATTGTTTAGTGAATCAAACAAAAAAACATTTTTGTGTGTTTTCGTTTTTCGAAGTTCACCACTTAAAAAACATTTAAATTTTCATTAGCTTCCAGGAAATCGATAACGATAACGTTTTAAAAATATTCGATTTTCGACTGGAACTTTGAACCGGTTCGATAATATTTATCGTACACTTGGACGTATTTGTAGTAATTCTTTTGGTAATACTTGCAATGATCGCTTCAAATTAATGCCAAAACATTTATAACATTAATTTGAATGAACATTTGTTTTATTTTGGAATTAAAATGTTCTAATGTAATTAGCCTCCCTTTTTATATTCTAAATAATCGTTTATTACAAAGAACCAAAGTGTTCATTTTTTCCTGTTGAATTTGAAGTTTCTTCACCTTGAGCTGATGTCAGACCTCGAGCGCGAACAGTGATCTTCCTTTGGGGCGGAAGTCAGGAAAAAGCTGCTTCACTTAAAAGTCAAGGCTGTTTCTATAACTTTTGTTTAGCTCGGAAAATTCCCGTTTTTTCTTATTCAATGACGGCAAATGGGTGAGATGGAACGGTAAACAATATTTCAGAACGATCTGAATATGTAGAAAGGTTCATAAAAGTGCCTGTATTATATTTCATTTAAATCATTCCCTAATATTAAATAATTTTGCTTTCAAATAAAAATAAGGGTAAATGAGTGACGGCAAATATGGTTTGTATGTATTATATAATGATACATACAACTTGCGCACAAACACAATGAAAAATAAGTACAACGTTCTAAAACTATTAACAAATTTATAATTTGTTCGCTTGTATTTCGGGGTAAATTTAAATAATTTAGTATAAGCTTCCAGTTTTAAGGATTTTCACTTTCTTTCTCCATCCTTTTTGCAATGAAAATGCGATTTTTTCGATGTAAGCCGTTAATGTTCAATGTAAATTTTTATTTAACGATGATTTTTTAAATCAAGAACTTGGGTAAATATTTATTTATTTATTTATTTATTTTTTATTTTTTTAAAAATATTTATTTCAAGTAGAGAATATTTAATTTACAAGAACATCAAAAAATTCAATTTATATTACTTTTGTCGATTAGTTCCTAATTTTACGCAGATATTTGGTCTGTGGGAAGATAAGCAGCGTTCACCTTACAATTATAGACAAAATTGTGATTTCTTTTATCAATGCAAATACAGTTTTCTCTTAAACGAAAGATTTTGGTCTTTGTGAAAAATAATTTATCTATCTTAAGATTAATATTTTTTCTGTTTAGCCCTCCTCCTTAACCGGCTTTTGCGAGGGAAACCTTATACCGGTACATCTGGTGTACGCCAAACTTGTTTCAAGGGTTGAACCAATTTGTGGTTTAAGAGTAAACCTCCAATTTTCTTGCTAATTATTGGTGAGGAATTAGAAGAGGGACGTAATAAAAGCAAAAATTTAGTTGAAAGCTAAATGGGTTCTCTCTGTATTTTCACCCCCCTCCAAGTGTGTGCTGTTTTTTCCAAATTTTAAATAAACATACAGGCAAATAAGATATATATCTATCAAAACTGATGAATAGTAGAAAGACAAACAAGAGAAAACAACAAATTTCCTATCTTTACAAAAGATCTTAAGTGTGACTTCCAATTTTTTTTGTTATATGAGAAAAAAAGGAATAAATTTTTCGGTATATCGCATGCATTATATTATGTCTTTACATTAAATTAAAATGTTATACCTGGTAATTTTATTTTCTATAACTGTTTACAATCTTCAAAATTTCGCAGACTTGTAGTCTAAATGTGCCTATACGACAAACGTAAAATCCCAACTTTTATTTTTTTAAAAATAATTTTATTATTAATTATATATATGCTCAATTGATTATACACGAATTTTTCTAAATGACAAATCGTGCATAATTACCAGCAAACGTAAAATTGTTACGATTGGTGAGCATAATTACTAAATAGCAAAAGTTCTTATTTTTAACTATTTTATTTTATGTCTGTTATTCACGTGCTGTGTTTGAAGCACAGGAATGGTTAACAAGGATTAGGCTGAAAGTATTTTTCTACTTCTACTAAAGCCTGCTGTATAAGAATTATTGTGACATGAATTCATTATACAATTTATTTATTATACGGTATAATAATAATATTATAAGGTATAATGTGTTATACGTTATAATAATAAATTTACATTTGTATGCAGGGGCGCAGCCATTTTGCGCGTTTTAATTTCTTTCATTAGTTTATATTATAATAGGTATAAAATTATCACTCACAATATTACCTTATAGTCTTTTTGCATAAATAAAAGCTCCATTTTTACGCTTTCGAAATTAGATTAATATTGAGATTGACCTCGGTGAGAATAGTACGGTGGATCTTCCTTCTCATGTTCCATATACGTGGTAATTTGTTTTCTTTTTATGCTCCGATGGCACGGTATATCGTCCCAGTTGTTGTTTTTCCCGTTGAATTTAATTCGTCTGAAAATTATTAATAAAAATTAATTAATTCCATTAGATTGTGTGGTCCGATTGACAAAATAACTTCTTTCAATTAATTAATCTATATGTAAAATATTGGTCGAAATAAAAAAGCCAGCGTCACGAGCGTGATTCGAACCCACGACCTTCGACTAAATACGCCGCTGTGCTACCGCTTGAGCTTTCGTGACTTCGATCCACTCGGACACCAACCATCTCAACCCACCTTTCGCATTTTCCCTCGTGACACTGGCTTTTTTATTTCAACCAAAACCTTAATTAAAGATTAACTAATTGAAATTAATTAGTTCATTTGTCTAACTTTCAACTTTAACTTCAAATTGGTATTTTATTTATTATTATTATTTTTATTAAGGACTATCTTTTGTTGCTTTTTAATCTAAACCTGCTGTTTGCTTTTCCATGGTCATTCCATTTTTGGTGTTTTTACTGTCGTTTCTTATAGGAACATGGTAGTACAACGTTTTAAAATGCTAAACAGTGTTTACCATAAATAAATGATTTTTTTTATTATCCTATTATAATTAGCAGGGTATCACTGCTTGAGAATTTCGGTCAATGCTGTGATTATTCATCAGAACGCCAGTGGAGTGTTAATACAAATAAAATAAACATAATTATTGATAAGTTAATAAAAATCCCCTACATTATTTCATGACGTCAAATAAACGTGACATAATCCAAAAATAAAAGCGCGGTCCCGAAAAATAATTACCCCCGTTTCGAAATTCAACTCAATTCAAAGATTATCTTTCCTTGATTATGAAATAATTGCGAATGATAATAAAACTGAATTGTGTTATTTTCGTGTGTAGAAATTAATAGCAGGGGACAGTTAATCACTAAAGGAATAATGACTGGCGAATGACGGCTACAAACACATTAAAATCTCTTTTTGCATCTTAGGTGGGAAATAATAAGGAAAATTCTCTGTTTAATATAATTATAACTATAGAGAAATTAGAAGGCGCAATTAAAACGATTATCATCACAAGTGGTCAGGCAAATATGCCAAAATAAAAATAGCTCTTCGTCAACGTGATAATTTATATGAATATTCTGTCATATTGTGAGAAAAAAACACTTGTCCTGGACATTCCACATGTTCATATCGGTTTTATTTCTAAGCGAAGTATTTTAGGAACTATGTTTATTACGTAATATTGTAATAGTGTGCGGTCGTAAATTTAGAGCCGGCCCTAGAGACTTGTCTTTAGTAGCAGCCTACTTCCTTGCCGGACTTCCTACTGTTGCTTAAAACCATTGTTTGAAAAAGTGAAAGGAAGGCAGTTTTAGATGGACAGAAGCGGACGATCAGGCATTGAATGCTAATTGCTAAATTTCCGTCTGTGCCAGGTTGAAAGGGCAAAAAGGAATTTCCGTTTGTACTCGTGTCAACATTTTTTTCGTTTATTATTTATCGGGGTGATAGAATGCAAAATACTAAAGTTAAACCAGTGACAGATTTATCCCTGCAGTTGGTTCATGCCTTTTACGCAATACACCTTGCCAAGCTATTGTTTAATCAACTTCCTCACAGGATTTAATTGATTTTACAACATTTACAATGCTGAAATCGTCCAGGTTTAAACACAAGTGCGTTCCCTCAATTTAAAACACTTCATTGTTACTCTTGCAGTCAATCTATTAATTATTGAATTGGATTTGAAAGTGACTTACAGATTTAACAATTTCGAAAGTGGACAAAAGCCTAAATTATTATGTTAATATCACCAAATATAATAATATTTCGACATACAACGTCTACGAGAAACTAATAGTTGCCATTATGTGAAATAAATTCAAAAATGCTAAATATATTGATTAAAAGGTTTAAAATTATTTAGACAACTTTAAACTCCATACATTTGGTTACGAAGGAGCTTAAATTGATTTGGAAAAATAATTTAAGTGCTAAAAATAGTTTCGAATATAATCTATAAGTATAGTTGAAAAAACGTCAATTGTTATATGCCGAGTTTTCGACCTGCTTTGTCACGATCCTCAAAGAAATTTGAAACCATTGATTATGAAATGATGAAATTTATGAAAATTATAAATTGAAAATGATGTGAAGGGGTTTTGTTATTTTCAATCTAGTCGGTGATAAACACAGAAAACAAAAAACGATAGGATGAAATCTGTTCTTTAAGATAACCTCTCAATCCTCGCCCCCATAGGTCTGTGTTAACAGAAATGATGAAATGTATGAGAATTTGTTATTGAATTATTGAAAGAATAAGAAAATAAAGAGTTTTTTTCCTACTTTCTTGCTAATTGGTAGTGAACACAATAAATACTTATAATAAAATCGGAAGGATACGGACATATATAGCATTTTTCAGTCAAATGAAACTTTTTTTCAACCAAATGAAACTTTTTCAACCAAATGAAACCTTTTTTCAAGCAAATAAAACCATTTTTCAAGCAAATGAAACCTTTTTTCAAGCAAATGAGACCTAAAACCTTATGATAATAATTATATAGAGGAATGAATAAATGACATTATAGTACTAATAATAATTTTTATGATGATTGAATATTAATATTACAATAATTTATGATTCAATAATTCAACAAATTCAATATAGGAAGATTATATATAAAGGAATATTATAAATATATAATGTTATATAATGTATATATATATATATATATATATATACATACACATTAATGCAGAGGTCTTCCTGCGGCTGCTGCCCGTAGTTTTAACGATAAGTCTAAAACGTAATTGGTACAGTCAGTGCTTGTAATTGTGTTGACACTGCAGTTGATGACCTCTGGAAAATCATTGGTGATGTTGGTAGAATCGCTTAACATCCTTCTCGCACTTGTTTTTATTTTTGAAAAGGCGTGTTCAGCTGGGTTCAGCATCGGTGAGTTATTAATAATAAATAATAAATTAATAATAATAAATTTTATGTAATGAAAGGGTTACCAATGGGGTTTTATGTTAATATTAATATTAAACGTCCAAATAATTAAATTAATTATTTTAATGGCTATTATTTTTATATAATTTAATAATATTAAGGTATTATTCTGATTTTTTAATCTTTTATCTTTAATCACTAATGTATAATAAATTGCTTACAGTATTTACTATTATAATAGTTATTTGTGTTATAATTCATCATAAAAATTATTGTTAATGTCATTTATTTATTCCTCTACATAATTATTATCACTAAGTTTTAGGTTTCATTTGCTTGAAAAATGGTTTCATTTGAATGAAAAAAGGTTTCATTTGACTGAAAAAAGGTTTCATTTGATTGAAAAAAGGTTTCATTTGACTGAAAAAAGGTTTCATTTGATTGAAAAAAAGTTTCATTTGGTTGAAAAGTTTCATTTGACTGACAAATGCTATATAAGATAACCTCGCCTCTGACCCCGAGATTGTCTGGTGTTAATAGTAATGTTGAAATTTATGAAAATAAGAAAAAATACTGTTTTTATGCTTATTCTAATTGGTGATAAACACAACGGAAAAAAAATAATAGTGTAATAGAAAATGATTTCGCAATCCGCAGACGCACGGATCCTTTGGTATTAACAGAAATTATAAAAATGAATTAAATAGTACTTTGAAAATTAAGAAAATGGAGTTACCGGTTTAAAAAAAACTCACATATAAGATAACCTCGTAATCCTCTGACCCTAAGATCTGCTGGTGTAAGTGTATATGTGGAAATTGATTAAAATCCTATTTCCGATCAGAATAACCAAAACAAGGAGCTTTTTAATTTCTTTGAAACTGGTTATTAATCAAAAATAGGAGAAGAGGACTTACTTTATTAATATAAGACGACTTCATCATTTTAAGTCCCTCTGCTTGTGATGCGTTGAACATTATTAATGAAATATGTAAAAGTCATATTTCAAAATTGTATAAACAAAACCAAAATTTCTTATTTTACAAACATTGAAATTAAGGATTTGAAAGACAAAACAGAAATTAATAATAATAATAATAACAATTCAATAGTCCTTGGTAATGTTAGGACTAAATTTATGTTCCAAGAAATTTGAAACCCTTCACTAAAAAAATTAATTATCACAATTTGTATATATATTTAATATTGCTTTGCCCGGATGATGGGGTACCACTAAAATAGGTAGAAAGGTTGGCAGATAAAGGTTAATTTTTTCATTCAGACCATACCGATATCCAACCTATTCGTGAGTAAAAATGTAGTGAATACACGTATAACTTAAAAAAATATATAGTTTGGAAAGGTTGTTGATAGAACTACAACTAGAAATAAATTGGACACGTTTACAGTGTCATTCATTTATTTACGTGTTCATTTTACTTCCTGACAAATTATGTAATTTTTCCAATGGTTAAAAAGCTGAGGTTAGTTGACTTTCATTAAACAACAACCTTGGTCCGTGCTTTGTCGCATTAAACATGTTTGCTTTTATTCATTTTGTTAGAATGATTGTAAGTTGATTGTAAGACACAGGGAATTATTAATACCCTAACAGGGCATAGGGATTCACACTATCAAGGAGTGTCCTGGACAAAAATACAAAATTGGAAATCACTCATTGAACACAAAAAATCCAAGAATCCTTTAGCAAGTTTTGGAAGGAAAGAAATAACAGAATGTATTAAAAGGAGCAGATTAAAACTTGGACTCCTAACAGGATTCTTAACAGGATTTCGCAGACTAAATGGGCATTGGATTAAAATTGGAATAATCCAACACGTGCTCATTTTGCAAAGAAGCAGAGAACTAACACACCTATTAACAAACTGAAGCGCTACTTCTGCCAGCAGGGGGAAGTTTTTTAGTATGTATAACCTAACCTTAGAAGAAATTCAACAATTGCAACCGTCCTACTAATCAAATTTATAATGCACTAGGACTCACCCATGAGCTGTAGGTGCAGGACGGTCGATACAATAGCTCTCAAAGGGCGCAGTATATTACACACCTTGAATATTACATCTTTAATCTCAGTAGCTTATATAATGTCAAATTACAATATTTTGCCTTTCCTCTATTTAAAATTGTTAGTCTTGTAGTGGTTTATAATTAATTATAGTACAAGATTTTGACAAGTTTGTATTGTTATTTGGAGATAGTTTTTAAATTGTGATTATATTAATTATAGAATCATAATATAGACTGACATTCCTATGTGTTTGTTAATCAGTAAATTGGTTGATGCTACAGTGAACCCCTCTACAACGAACACGCAAGGGTAAGTTTTTTGTCCGTTATGAGGGAGTGCCATTCAGGAGTGGTTACATTTTTTAAAAGTTTTTGTACAAAATTAAAACAAAATTTTATGTTGTACGTAATATATAGCACATGGTGTGTATATGCTTCACATTTTTCAATGATTGTAATGTACAAAAAAACATAATACATTTTTTGTAAAATCCATTATATTTAACGGTCTATTGACCAAATTACTTCTTTCAATTAATTAATCTTTTTATGTAAGGTTTTGATCGAAATGAAAAATCTAGTGCCACGAGCGGGATTCGAACACACGACCTTCGGCTCAATACACCGCTCCTCTAACCTGACTTAATCTGTCTTAGATCCAATCGGACACCAACTCCCCATCTCAACCTACAACCTTTCGACTTTTCCCTCCTTTTTGCCATTGTTCATTTTTTTTTGTAAAATGATCGATATGTTTGTTCTTGTCTGTTTTTTACACTTATATAACGTATTATGCTCTTGATGTGTTATTAACTCTTGGGAGGGGATTAAGCGCCACAAAGTATGAACGAAGTAATAGCAGGGGTGCAAGTTTTCTACCGGGGAAGAGAAGCTTCCGAAGAAGAAACAAAACCTAAATGTGGAGTAAATAAATAAATAAAATAAGGACTATAAGTCTATAACTAAATGTGTGGTGATTAGTGACCGTTAATCGATAATTATTCAGAAATCGTAAGATGCGGTCTGGTGTGATGTAGGTTACAGAAAAACATTTTCTTTATCGTGCCAACGTTTCGATCTTTATTGAGATCATCTTCAGGGCCGATGCAAGTTTCTTTATTGTTGTCGATGTCTATCAGAATATTGTTTGCTTGGTGTCCATATGTAGTTGAGTGCCTCTCAACACGACACGCAAGAATGGCACAACTACACAGAAGACAATCACTTTGAGCCCTGAAGATGATCTCAATAAAGATCGAAACGTTGGCACGATAAAGAAAATGTTTTTCTGAAACCTACATCANGTTTGTCTTCTGTGTAATTGTGCCATTCTTGCGTGTCGTGTTGAGAGAGTGCCAGTGAGATTTTGCTGTTTTATGTTTATATACGTTGGATTTTGAAGGGGTGGGGAAGGAAGTCGGTATAGAAAAGACATTTTTGTATAAGGCGTCGGCAATAAAGATCGAAACGTTGGCACGATAAAGAAAATGTTTTTCTGAAACCTACATCACACCAGACCGCATCTCACGATTTCTGAATAATTATCTATAACTAAACTTATATTTACATATTTACGGTGTATGACCGTTCTAAAGGGGTGAATTTCTCTGAAGTGAACTGACGGAAGTCTCCGTGACCGGAATGGAGGGATTCTGTTATTAAAATGTATAGAAATCTTTTTTTGCCGGGAATGCAAAAATTGTCAGTTAAGAGGTGTTCGTTATAGAGAGGTGCCGCGATTTCACTGTATTACCTTTCAAATGCTACATGTATTAATAAATAATACCGTAATATTAAAATGATAACAAAATCAATTATTCTTAACTAATAAGTAATTGAATTTAACACTGACAGCCCACACATTTATTATTTTTACTGTGTAAATAATTCTTTTTAATCTTTTATTCGCGTTGAAATGCTAAGCTGTTATGTTTTACAAAACAGATGGAATGACCGGAATAATAGGATTATTTTTTGTAACGTGAACAACCGTCACAATTGATTTTACAACTGTCATAATACTGAAATTACTCAGGGTTAACGTTGCAATCCTCCCTTTCATTAAAAATCCAGCCTTGATACATGCTTTCTCCTACTTCTGTTTTGTTCAATTGTTGCCATTATTCGTATAAATAACAAAAAAGTATACACCTACGATTTACTTGTTTAATAGGAATTTTTTTTCTTAATAAGTTCCCAATAAGGTTTACCGTTGTAAAATGTATTTAATGTGCAGAAATTGCCCAAGGTTTGTATAGATACAATTAATTAGCTTTATTATTATAAACTGATAGTTGTTTTCTTGCATTATGTTCCCAAGCGCCTTCGAAACAATCATTAATTAAACGTAAATACACGTCTGACTAAAAATTATTATTAAAATCAATAATAAAATAATTAATAAATAAAATTCTTTTATATCCGGATTTTTGATCTTTGTTTATAGGTTAACTCGGGAATAAGGAAACTTTTCATGTTAATTCATAATTTTCTTAAAAAAATATCAGTTTCCAATAATTTGAAGATCAAAACTGTCAAATCGAACTTGTCCAAACTTTCATTTGCCTGCTGATAGGCCACACAGGACTGACACATGGACATCTCCTCGCCCATGAAATACATGTAGATGCCCTATGGCGCACAAGTGTAAAGGACATATTAATAAAATGGGAGGAATTGGTACTTATTGGTAAAGAATAAGGTGTGGCCTGCTTGCTGATTTTAACAACTTTGGGCACAGAAATGATTGTAATAAAAAATTGATCCGATACTTAAAGCATAAAGCACCTAAACGTACACGGGTGCATATAGGATGCTCTTTCTTGCGAAGGATGAAATAATATCCTTAATTTGAGTGAATGTATTTATTAGCGTGAACGTTATAATATGATTGGGTGTTTGTAATAGAATATCGAAGGGGGCGTTGGTGGCCGCGACGTTTAGGCCGGTTTAGGAGTTGACACGGCGCTGATCACTATAAGGTAAAGGTCCCGGGTTCGAATGCAGCTGCCCTGGATTGGAACCCGACATATTTACAAATGGGCTTTTTTCAAAACACCGGCACCCCCCGAGGGTTCATATAACCTCGTAATAAAAAAGAAAAAAAGGAATATCGAACACCTACAAACACACCAAAGTAGAGTTGTTATTTAGTTGTATGTATATATATTTGCAGTGTGATAGGGATGTAGTCACTGGCGTAATATCAAAAACCCTGGTGACTAACCAATTGTGTGAATGTATTTATTTACGTGGGTGGTATGGGGGTGATAGAGATAGGGATGAAAGAGACGGCCACAAGGTCTTCTGCACCTCGACCTGAATTGATCTAGTGTAATTCTCTGTTTTTTATGACTCACTGGCCAGCTTCAGGATGTCAGTCAGCCTTCATAGACTTGCCAGTTGCTCCTTAGTGTAATCTCCTTGTTGAATATGGATTTATATACACCTTCACAATAACATAACACCTGTTCCGCGGTCTCCTCTTCTTCCTAACAAATCTGCGCAGTGCTTTTTTCTGGTCAGGGGTGAACTTTTTGGTAAAATTGATTTTTAATAACCAAACACATTCAACAGTGGGCTTTGAATTAAATTTAAAACTGTACATTTCAAAAAGGATGAGTAAAGTATTGATTAAATACGGTACCATCGTAACCTGTTATCTCTTTCTTTCCAGTGAAATTTTTCTTATGTTGTTGATTTTGGGGCTAAAATTATTTTTCTCCGCTGATTTTGGATCACTGCCTGACCCAAAAGTTTTTATTCAATCTTCAAATGGTATGTGCTAAGCTTAGCCTTAGAACTTTCACCACTCCGTCTCGTTAGTGAAAGTGACAAGTTACAATACGACTTTTTGGCAATGTAGACATGGTTGCAGCTGTTTAGGGTATTATTTACAGTCTTTTAGAAATTTTTTGACTTGGTTGTTATTATAATTATAAATATTGATTGTTTATTGAATTCTAATTATAATTATTGAAATTATCCATTCTAATTTTTTTTTGGCACGGAATTTATTTACTAAAATAAAAATGAAAACGGCGGTCATCATTGGATGGAAATTTACAAGGTTTGTTTTTCCTATTTGTTTTTAGAAAATACATCTGTTTAGAGAAAAAGAAACAAATCGATTTTCGAGGAGAACTGGGAGTCTCAAGGCTTTTCCGTTTTTGGTTTGTCTAAGGCTGCGGGAAATGATTCGTGGAGGGTGTCGGATCTCGAACAATGGCCCACAATTATTATGGAAAGACTGCGAAGCCTTTTCATTTGATACGAAACGAGTCAAATGGCATGAATAGATCCGACAGGGGTCAACGGAGTCTGTCACGGAAGACGGTTAACCGAACAACTAGGGCAAGGGTGAACCGGGGCCGAAGAGGGAGTCACGAACACCGCAAAAACCCTTTTCCGCCCGAACCGGGGATTTTTGTCAACAGTCAGCTTTGTTTTCACCTGTTGTGCTTTGCAATTGTAAAGTTGCACCGCGCTTGGCCGAGGGAAAAAAAGACGAAAGGCGGCCGGCCGTTTTACAGGATTCTCGCCGTCTTGAAAACTAGGTTGAGCCTGTCGACCATGACTCCCCCGCACATAATTTTGTGAATCGGGTCGCCAGTTAGATAAGAACAATAGGTGGTTTGGACGGGCGCCCGACGGATTGAAATTCCACCTAGATAAAATCAGCGCAGACAAAATGTGACAGACGACGATGAAAATGCTCCACTATCTCGTTTTAATTTAATAAAAAATCTCATGTAACAATAGATGTATGTACAAAACAAAAGACTCTAAAATACGACTAGATATGTCAAAGTTCTCTGGTAGATAACAGAAAAAGTAGTCGGTGACGTTGCACTGATTAAGATGCAGGAAGCGAATTTTAGTGGCCTGAAACGATTCATATTGTTATCCATCGTTATTGAGGTAAAAATATGTATTTGGAGAAAGGATTTGGTTTCACCAGTTGAAGAAGGAATTAGATTATTAGATACTCCACCGCTTCAGATTTTAGGAGTGGAGTAACGGTTAGTTCTGAAAATGAAAGAAATCTTCCAGAAATGAGGTCCAGCGCTAACAAGAGATCAACCTTGGACACGCCTCGGGTATATAGTATAGGAGGAGAGAGTGCTACATTGTGTACATTGCAGTATAGAATTGGTTCAGCGATGGTATGAGGCTATCTTCGAGGCTACAACATAGCTCTACGTTTTGGGGATGGTTAGGGCCATAATTGCTCTTATTTAATGCATAATTATACGTGACTGATATAGCCCAGTATTGTGCTTTTATGAATGAGCAATTTTTGTTTATGCGTGACATAGCAAGAGTAGCTGTCATCTTCGTCGGAATTCGCACCCTAGGAAGGCCTCCCTTCATCTAAATCCGACTGAAAAGCTTTGGGATGGGCTCGGGTGTGGTGTTACCAATCCTTCTGGACTTAAGCTGAGAAAAAAGGTTGCATTGGTAGAAATTTGGGATATAATGGGCGTATCAAAGCAAGAGGTGGGGGACTGCGGTAGCCGAGTGGTTAGCGTGAGAGACTCTTGGCTCATGGGTTCGATTCCCTCCGACTCCTCTGGCCTTTTTTCACGGTTACCCCCTCCCCCGTATGAATACACATAATAATCGTCTCCTTGGCTAATATGCATCGATCATAAGGCCATTAAAAAAATCATGAAGTGGTAATGCATCCTTCTACACGCTTTTAAGGGTTAAAGTTTTAATATCGCCATGAAAATCAAATTTATGTGCAAAAGTATTTTTTATCCTTTTTTTCTTATTTTTTTTCACAGGCTTTTATAATTCACACCAACAAGATTCTTCTAGAATATACTTGTATTATTGAAAAAAATTGTTTCACTGAAGACATAAAAGCGTAATAAATATAATCATTATATACCTTTATAATGCATGTATTAATAATACATAATTCATATATTAATCCATATTTGTTTAGTGGTCATAATTGACCATATTAATTATTTCAATTAATTATTCTTTTATCTAAGGTTTTTGTTTGAAATTAAAAATTAGTGTCACAAGCTGGATTCGAATTCACGACCTTCGGCTCAATATGTCGCTGCTCTAACCACTTGAGCTATGATGATTTCGATCCCTTCGGATACCAACGTCCCTTCTCAACCTCATCCGTTCGAATTTTTTCAAATATCGTGAAATCAGGATTCGATTCTCAGCGACTCATGAAGTAGCCACGGGAAAAAAATCATAGCTCAATTGGTTATAGTAGCGGCGTATTGAGCCGAAGGTCGTGGGTTCGAATCCCGCTCGTGACACTAATTTTTCATATCAACCAAATTATATATTAATCATTTGAATGATTAAACTTGAGGTAATCTTTCACATGCGTTTTCGCCTCTGAAGAAGAGTCAATATAGATTTGAACGTCAGGCAATGAATTGAATTGTTTTCTTCTCCATCTATATATACTGTGACCGATCCCCATAGAACTCTAACGAATTAAAAAACTCACCGTCATCCTTAACAAGCAGAAAAATATATCAGTTTTTCAAAGCGCGTCTCTTTTTAGTAGGTATTAAATTTTTAAAGCGTGTTACTTTTTACCGGATTATGTAAAGGATGAATGGCTGGAAGTGTCACACCCCCTTTTCTAAAAAAACAACTGTACATAAAAATAAACAATCACAGCGATTGTTTATGTGCTAATATAAACTGTGTTTAGCAGTTTTGATGTCTAAATTGAAACAATAGAGTTTATTTTTTATATACCATGTGTGTTTTTATAAAAGAAATGACCTTTTATTTTTATGCTGGGTATTTTATTTTAAAAGTATGGTAAACAAAGTGATTATCGTGAAAACTTATTAAAATATCTGAAAGTGTAAAATGCATATACCCTAATTTAATCCGCCTCTTCACATATTCAGTTTCTTACACAATAATTAAGGTTGTATGTGTTTATTAGCGAGAATGTTGATTGAATGACTACAAATGAGAACGGAGTATAAAATTCCTTCGACGCGGCCTGTAATCTAGGTTTAGGTATTGGTACATGTTACGAATGAGGAGTGGAGGCCAGGATTCAAAGAGCTACCTCGTCGGCAAATAATGCTCAAGTTAGATCAGCTATCTTATGTAAGTCATTTAGATAGATAAGAAATAGCGTAGGGTCTTATACAGATCCATGTGGCACCCCTGCGATTGCAGGTTCAACCGTCAGACTAGCATCATTATTAGGTAACTCGGAAACTTGTAGTCAATAATCTTGAATATAATGTCCGGTAGTATGCAGTGTACTGACATCAAAAGAAGTTTTTTAAGTTATATAGGATGTACCTTGCACTTTCTCGACGTCTTTTTTATTTATCGATGTCAATGAACTTTTGGATATTTTGGAATGGTATTGGTCAGAATAGGTGGATATACCCTAGTTTGAAGATATGCAAAAGAAAAAGGTGTATCTACCAAACTATAAAAACTTCATTTTATACATGTTACAACTCTTCCCCAACCTTTTTGGTGTCCAGTTGAAAAATTCACCATCGATTCCCTAAATGAGGAAAACTGGTATTTCGCTCGGATGGAAAATTCATGATCTTTATCCACATTGGGTGACAATTTTTCCATTTAAGTGTCAACTGAAGACGTTTCACTATGACGCGTTAATTTCCATTTTGCCAATCTTGTAAACCGGGTCAGCCGGGGAAGTTCTTGATCCGAGAACAATTGAAATTACTCCTGAAAGCCTAGTCAATCTAGGAGGATTAAACGTCGACTTCATTCCAAATTAATTATCCTTGGAGCTAATAAATTAAATCTGATAACTCGACTAACGCAAAAGAAAAAAATGAACGTAACAGCTTATAAATCCAAACTGTTATAACAAGATAAGATTAATTTTTTTACATATAATATCTCCGAAGTTTTTGTAAAAAATACAACAGGTGATTGTAAAAGCGAAAAAAAGTCAATTTATAAGATAAAAATACTTCTATACCTTCCAAAATTGACCACTTCAACAACAAACTTCCTTATTGTGTGTCAAGTGTTCGAGGCAAAAAAAAATTCTTCGTTCTCTAAGTCTAGGGCTCCTTGGCCCATCATCGTTTACTGATTAGACAAAAAAAATATAACAGGTGATATAAAAGAGAAAAAAAAGTCAATCTATAATATACAAAAAATAGAAATATCTTCCAAAATTGACAAATTCAAGAGTAAACTGGCAGTGTTCCGAATGTTTATGGCAATATGGCATAAATATTTCATCATTCTGTATCTCTCGGACTCATTGGCCCATCATCAGCAACCCTAATGAGACACTCCCCAATCCAAGTCTCCGTACAACGGCCTATTTGAAATACACTACAACTATGGGCAAGGCTAGATAGGAGGAAATTGTAAAGTAATCCATAATTAGTAAGTAAGTAATTTTGATAAAAACGCAAAATTGATCAGTTCAACAAGACACTTGCTTGTTTCTTACTAAAAATTAAAAATCGCGCAAATACTTTCTTATCCTGAGCCAACAAAACGTACGAAATATTAGACATTAAACGACATAAAAACTATTTCTTTAGTCATTGCAAATAATTTGGGGTTGAAAGTTCTCTATTTTGTCTAAAACTACTTCAATACGCAAGAATAAATATGCAAGACAGACCATCACAAGTAAAAGTTATAAGCATGTACTATAAACAATTATTTGGTCGTTGAGGTGAAAAACATTTCGCCTGAAAGAGGATAAACTATCCAGGACTAATTGTTAACTTAAAAGGATCCTAATCCAATTGGGTCTAAAACTTAGCAACAAATCTGGCTGATCCCTGATGGTGTTTGTTCTACCAGAAGATATGATTATCCTAGCCAATTATACCAAGAATTGTTTTAACTGTTCATGATTGCTTAAACCTATTCTTTAAATGAGCTGATTATTTTTAAAACTAATTTTTATTATAAAAAACTTTTTATTTCATTAACATATAAGGGTTCAAGGACATTGAAATTTTAATTTAAACTATCACGGTCCATTTGAATTATACACTTTGGCAGTCAATTAATTATAAAACATCTGCAACTTTATTATAATAGCAATAAATTAGAAGTAGTTTTCTTAGTTGTAATATAACGTTGGATACTTGTAATAAATCGTTCGTGCATTTTATTAGTTCAGTTATTAATTGTAAGATGTAATTTTGTAATTTGATGTGTAAAAACGTTAATCTGATTAATATAAATCAGATCTTATACATAAATATATTCTTCTTATATAACAGTTTTTTTTCTCAAAAATATATTTTTCTACATTAATTTTTTTGTCCAGTACGTTTTTGGTCACGCTTTTATAAAGAACAAGTTGAGGTTTTCTTGAGACTTTCTCCTTTGTTTTTTCTATTTTTTTCCCTCTGCCTTGTAATAATTATTTTTTCTAGATCTTCAACAAAGAAATCAACTTTAATTCATTAATTGCAACCTGTAATTATTATTATTTTCTCATTCAAAGATCATAAGATAATCCAAGAGTATGAGTAAATTTTTTGTTCGAAGTAAATTTTTGATGAAATTTGTTTAATGATGTTTATCGGGGTTGAGACTTTGAAATGAACAAAAAACATAGTTTTAAACTGTTCGAGCTTTCGGCAGATTTTCAGCTTTCAATAGGAACCTTAATTTTGAAAAAATGTACATTAGGCCGTGGTGTGTAGCATTTCAGGACAAACTATTCAAAAATTACGAGAAATTATTATAATGGAATTGTTATTGAATAAATAACACGTTTAAAAATTCCTTTGTTAACAAATTATAGACTAAAAAAAATGTTTTTCTTGGCAGTCACTTTCTTATCACTTTTATCACATATGAGACTGTTTCCTGGCATGGCCAGTGTTTTCAGTTAGTCAGAGACCACATATCTCTTATTTTAAAGATTGAATAAAAGAAGATGCTACAGAATGCTTACATTCGATGATTCAAATCTAATGTTGATTTTGGATGTTTTTTAGTGTACAACTTTTACAAGATGTCGGTCCGATTGATTTTCACTGTTCGTCCCTTCAAAATTTACGAAGTCGAGTCTTTGGGAATGTTTTGACAGTTCCTGTTCTGTTTTTGCCCTTAACTTCCAAGTTCGTGATTCTTTAGTCTGTTTTAGAAGAAAAATTTGCTCGCCCATATGTCCCTGGACATTTTTTATATGGGATTTTATATACCTATAAATTCACTAATTTCGTGGTCCGCTTACCAGTTATATACCTAATTGGTGACTAATTATACCTATAAAGTTTGACTTGGAATCAACAGGGACTGGCGATTTTAAATTCCTGACGAAAATGTTATAGTTATTACACATATTGAAACACGTTTTTTGTTTAACTTTTAAGGCGCACTCTTTTTATTCATTTTGACGCTTTGAATGAGATATCTGTATGAAGGTCAATCCTTTATAAATCCTTAATTGCTCTGGATTAAATGGAATACCGTTATCATTGTTATAAGTGTTATTCATTCATCTTCACAGCTAGCAAGTATATATTCTTAATATGTACATACCTTTTAAAAAAAGTTTTTAATTTATTAAAACAGAAATTTATTGCTTTAGACCACCCAAATCTGCTGTTTTCGAGGTGCATAGTGTTATTATTACATAGATTTTCAACGTAATGTTTGTTTTCATTAGCACTGTTGTTCTGTACTTTAGTTTTGATTTTAAAAAGTAAATACATTATTTGAAGTAATGTGTTGATTTTGCCTGACTAAAAACGGGATTTATGGTTTTATATAGTACGTATTTTCATTTTACTTTCTAATTTCGTTTATTTAAATTAGTTGAAACATCTAATGTATATTTTTTATGTTTAATTTAGTGTTCGTACCAAGTTTAGAAAATATTTTTAGACATACTCATTCAACACCACATGGTTTGTAATTAGCGCAAAAATTGTTTTCATTTCTATTATTCACATTTAGTTTATTATATTTTTGTGTGTATATACAAGGATATTTTTTTAAAATTTTTATAATGAACAATTCAATTTTTTTTATCTTGCGTCCTTCTTTCTTTCACACTAGTAAATACATTCAAACGGTATTTACAAATTCCACTCATACACTAAACTATCCTAAATTGTTTGATGGGCCTGTGGAGTACTCGATATTCCTCGACAGCCACGTTTTTCAGGCATCACCATTCACGCTAATAAATAAATTCATTCTGGACAGACCAGTACACTTCGGAAGTATAGTACTAACGAAATGCCAATGACCCGTACCTTACATCATACTACAAATACGTACCTATACTAATTTGGAGGGCCTGTGAGTACTCGATATTCCGTCACAGCCACACCCATGCATACTTCTACACTCGCGCAAATAAATATATTCATACAAATAGGGGGATATATCACGTGTGGTGGGTTATATATAGCCATATGCCTACTTAACTTAAGTACTTGTGTTATGTCATTGGGAAGGCCACACCGTGCGCTGTGCGGCGCTAACTACCTCAGTTTGTTGTTGAACTGAACAATTGCTGAAGGAATGGCATTAATGATCCTACCCGATGGCAGTTGTTTTTCTTTGTTTTTATTAAAATATTGGGTTGTCCGGAAAATAATGCAGGATTTTAAGTTTTCATTAAAAAAAATCTATATAAAATATTCTGTTTACGTTTACAGGATTACTCTTGTATGAATGTCAACACTTATTAATCCTCTTCCAAATGATATTGTTTGTTTACCTCTGTAGCATTCCGCTACTTGGAAATAATTCAGTCATCCTTATAATGTCAAAGCGAGAATTTCGTACGATTTTCTTTTACGAGTTTAAACTCGGCCGAAGCGGAGCCCAAACGGCTAGAAACATTAACCAAGTCTGGGGCGAGGGTTGTGTTAATGAGTGCACTGTGCAAAGGTGGTTTAAAAAATTTCGGGAGGGAGATTTCAGCCTTGAAGATGAAGAAGGTCGTGGAAGGCCTTCCTCTCTTAATGATGATGTTCTGCGATCAGTGGTGGAAGAAAACCCCAAAACAACTGTTCGAGAACTTGCAGAGCAACTCAAAGTCAGTAAAACGACCGTCGCTGACCACCTCAAGGCGATTGGAAAAGTGAAAAAACTCGAAAATTGGGTTCCACACTCATTAAACGATCGCCAAAAAAATCAGCGCTTTGATGTTTGTGCATCACTTCTTTGTCGAAACAAAAATGACCCATTTCTGGCCAGAATTGTTACATGTGACGAAAAGTGGATTCTCTACGATAACACTAGACGTTCTGGACAGTGGCTCGACAAAGGAGAAGCTCCAAAGCCCCCAACTCATCAAAAAAAGGTAATGGTTACGGTATGGTGGGCTTCATTTGGTTTAATACACTACAGCTTCTTAAATCCTGGCGAAACCATCAATGCTGAATCATACTGTAACCAAATTAATACCATGCATCAGAAATTGGCAGTAATGAAGCCCTCTTTGGTCAATCGGAAAGGGCCCATTTTGTTGCATGACAACGCTCGACCACATGTGTCACGTGTAACGTCACAAAAATTATTGGAGCTTGGCTATGAAACTTTGCCTCACCCACCCTACTCTCCGGACCTCTCGCCTACTGACTACCATTTTTTTAGACACCTGGACCACTACTTACAACACATAATATTCAAAAATCAAACGGAACTGGAAAATGCATTTATTGACTTTATCAATTCTAAAAATTCTGAATTCTACTCAGACGGAATTAATAAGTTACCAACACGTTGGGAGAAATGTATTGAGAGTATGGGAAATTATTTTGATTAAAGAACATTGCTTTAAAGTAACTAGTTTCTTTTTTTTTTGTTTAACACCAAAATCCTGCATTATTTTCCGGACAACCCAATATATATTTTTTTTAATATTGATTTTTTTCACTTCTACTATCTATCGTCTCTTGTAATTTTGTATGTTTTACAAGATTATGTAATTACTCTGTAAACCGAATTGTATTACCCGCATAAATCTGTTTCCGTCTTATAATTATGCGATTTGAAATAATTACAGTCATGATGTTCGCCTTTTTTGGAACACCTACTGATTTTTTTGCCTTGTTGGATCTAGATATGAAAGTATTTGTGATGTTTTTTAAAATAATTTTTAAATAAATATTTCGTTTTTTTTTTACTTTTGTGTTTTTATCATTTGCACCATAGGTATTTATTTTCAGACAGAATAAGAAGTTTATGACACTAAAGAGTTTGAAATAAATAGACACCTTTTTGTCTTTTTTTCATAATTACTGATTTGTGTGTCTTGTTGGCTTTGGATATGAAATTATACAAGGTTTTTCTTGTACCTTATAAGAAGAATATGTGAACTGATAAAAAAATATTGTTTTTTTTCATTGTTGTTTTTAATTGTAATTTTAGTTTTACTGTATGTGA
The DNA here is from genome assembly GCF_000648675.2 of Cimex lectularius. NCBI lineage: Eukaryota > Metazoa > Arthropoda > Insecta > Hemiptera > Cimicidae > Cimex > Cimex lectularius. The sequence goes on along the minus strand of NW_019392772.1, from coordinate 501,087 downwards.
TATATGAAACTAATCTAGTCATTTCATAGTTTGAAAATGTGAAGAAGAAAAATAAAGTGAAGAAGAAAAATAAAGTGAGAATATTTTTTTAACTGATATCATGAAAAGAAAACAATTCAAGTTTATTTACTTCTGATTAAAAATCAAGCTCTTAAGAAGGAAGGTACAATAAAGTTCCGAAAGATAGGCGAAGATTTAAAATTAAAAATATTTTATTTGACCACATCTCTGATAACTAGGTGAACATTGTCTGCATTAGCTGGTCGATAAATCTACAAAACAAAAAAACAAAAAATAATGAGAAGCAAGATATTGCTTAAAATATACTTGTAAATTTATTTAAAAAAACTAAATTATTTGGTTGTTCAGTATAAATGATTGGTTATGGTTCAGAATGTTTGAAGAACTTTTTATTTTTTTAAATAAAAAAGTCAGTTTGTTGTTGAGCTGATCAGTTTTGGAAGGACCCTTTTTGTTTTCCGTGTAGATGTGTAGTGCCCGCTCTCAACACGACAGACAAGAATGACACATCTACACTGAAAACAAACACTTTGAGCCCCCTGAAGATGATCTCAATAAAGATCGAAACGTTGCACGATAAAGAAAACGTTTTTCTAAAACCTGGGTAACACCAGACGACATCTCACGACCTCCAAATAATCATTAAATACTAATGTTTTTCACTTTTGCAATCTCCTGTTATACATTTTTGTGCTCTTTTGATTTTGAAATTGTAGCGAAATTTTTAAAAACAGAGATAGATTGTTTTAGACCGTTCAGATCAGCTATTTTCTGTATGTGTGTACTGTTATTATAGTATAGACCATTTTCAAATGTAAAATTAGTTTTCACTAGGCCACACGTGTGGATTATTCGTTCATTTCCTCCCTTCTTGTACTAAAAATTAAACGTTGCACATTTCTACCGTTGTTTGCTTCTTCCGTGGGTCGGGTCCGCGTTACGCAATTTTGTATTCATTCTGCTGAATTTACACAACACACCTCTGTAACAACACCCAGGAGGTTGGTTATCTACTTACCCGGCGGTTTAAAAATTTTTCTAATAAATCTTTTAAAAAGGTCCGGAAAAAAAAACTCCCACTTTTGAAACGTCAAATCCGTCCGGCCCTTGTGTATCTCTTGTCTGATGTACGCAGACGTCTGTCGGAAACGAGGCGGGGCGACACGTAATTTTCCATTAGTTATCTCCGCTCTGCCCTTCGTCCGACAAATCTTCTTCATGATTTACAACGTCGGATAGGATTTAATTTTACATCGCCCTGACCTAAAAACGTTAAACTGTACTTTGACTTTGGACTTGGAAACATCGGAAACAACTTTCTAAAATTTAATTTTTATTTGAAGATAGTTTGACAAAGTGCAATGATTTTACAAATTGAATCATGATCTGCGCTCTACATTTAGAATGACGATAAATTTGTTAAACTAGAAATGTGGATTAGTTTTGCCTGGGGCCATTAATCCTTTATTAATAATGTATCACATCAAAATATAAAATCTATATAAAATCAATTAGTTGTTCTTCAATTCTTTGTTAATATACTAAAATAAAACTAGGCTATTTTATTATTATTAATATTATTATTTTAAACAAAACTTCCCTAAGTCAGAAAATTTGGATAATTTTAAGACATTATTTTAATAAAGGTTTTAAAAAGTTATTTTTAATGATTATTTGGAGATCGTGAGATGCGATATGTTGTGACGTAGGTTTTAGAAAAACATTTTCTATATCGTGCCAACGTTTCGATCTTTATTGAGATCATCTTCAGGACTCAAAATGTTTGTTTTCTGTGTAGATGAGTCATTATTGTATGTCGTGTTGAGAGTGCCCTGCAGAAAGAATGAGTGTGTCTGGATTATTTTTGAGGAATTATTTTTTTTGGTGTATGTTTGATGAGATATGATGTGTTGATTTGTAGTGAGGTATTGTAAGTGATTTGTTATTGTGTTAATGCATTTTGATCGAGCTATGTCTTTTTTCTTCTTCTGTTTTTGTTGACTTTTGCATTGGATAGTATACATCAGTAATTAATTTAGCTGTCGGGAAATATGTTTTGTTGTAAGGAATGTAATGTTTAGGACCAAGTGATAGGAAGTTCTGGAGGAATGTTAGTTTTTGTTAGGTTTAGAAACCAATTCTTTGTGTTATCAGGTGTCTGTTTGTTGATTAAATAGTTAAGTTTTATGGTTTGTTTTTGATTTGATCAAAGTGGGAATTGTATGCAGTTTTTTGATATTTGTAGAATTTTTTTAGGGTGTCTGTTGATATTATGTTGGCGGCACTGAGTTTTAATTGGTGTAATTTTTATGTTAGTGTCTTAATGTTTTTGATGCTGGTAGTGATAGTTTACAATGTTTCTTTTGAAATGTATGCCTTATGTATGTCGTTAATTTTGGTGTTTGGTTGTGTTAATGTGGCATTTGTGCAGTGAAAGTTGTTTTTGATATGAGTAGGAAATACCTTGTATCGCCTGCATTTCAACAAAAAAGTTTTCTGATTGATAGCCGATGCAAGTTTCTTTTATTGTTGGCGATGTCCTTCAGAATACTCTTTGCTCGCTGTCCATATGTAGTTGAGGGCACTCTCAACACGACACAATAATGACACATCACAGAAAACAAACACTTTGAGCCCTGAAGATGACCTCAATAAAGATCGAAACGTTGGCACGCTAAAGAAAATGTTTTTCTAAAACCTGCGCCACACCAGACCGCATCTCACGATCTCCAAATAATCAGTTATTAAAAATATTAGTTGAATTTTCCGGAAATTACTACGTTCCTTGTTTGTTTGTTATTTTTCCAATTGTATAGACGATAAATTAACAAAATTTATAAATTGAAAAAAAAAATTCCCACGACTATTCTTATTAATACTGTAGTATAGTAATGTGAGGCGCCATTAATGTAAAAATTAACAACGAAATTAGTTTATTTTAAGTAAAATTATTACGTTTTGTTATTGTGGAACTGTTTGTTGAAATGCACAGAATTTGAATAAACAAAATCTATAAATTGAACTATTTTTTATGATTTGAAAGATTTTGATGACCAAAATATAAAATCTTTGAAGGTATATCGTTTAAAATTGTAAATTTCTAATTTGGTTCTTTATCAGTAACTTAGGCTTTCCCCTACACCTAGGAAAATCTCATTTAGGCTCCAGAAACAATTAAATTGGAAAGGAACTAAACAATTCGGGCATACAACATAATCAACAAAATCAGAAACCCATTATTAGAAATGGGGACTGATTATATGATCCCGGAAACAATCTTCACAACTTCCTATAAAGTCTGTAAAGGAGAGGAAGAACACAGGAGAGCATCAGATATAATGGTATGGTACACAGATGGCTCCAAAACAAACGAAGGAAGCGGATCAGGCGTTTTCTCTACAAGGCCAAAACATGAGCAATCAAACTCATTAGGGAAGTACACTTCGGTCTTTCAAGCAGAAATACATGCCATCAATGCTTGTGCCCTCGAAAATCTTAAAAGAGGTTACACTGACAAAAAAATCCTCATAAGATCAGATAGCCAAGCAGCCATTAAAGCATTAGCATGTACAATAATCACATCAAATCAGTGAATGCATCCAAAATCTCCAAAACGTGGGGAAACACAACAACCTGATGATATCTTGGGTGCCAGGGCACAGGGGAATTTTGGGTAACGAGAAAGCAGACAGACTGGCCAGAGGAGGATCTGGAAGACCATACATAGGAACCTATTCTTGGGATAACAAAAACAAATATAGAATCCTCCATCGCAGAATGGATCCAAGCAAAACAAAAGGAGAAGTGGATAAACTCTAGCGGTGCTAAACGTAGTAAACGTATGATGAAACAACCCTCACCGAGACTGGCAAAAACACTGATGCTAATGGAGAGGGCCAAACCAGAGGACTACTAACCGGTCACTGGCATCTGAGAAAACATCTACACAACATGGGCATATACAAGGAAGATCCCATCTGCAGATTATGTAATGAGGCGGAGGAAACAGCTACCCATATTATCTTCGAATGCGAAGCAACAGCTCAATGGATACGATATGATATTCAACCTAACATACGATAAAACTTAGGGAATGAAATTATAGAAGCGACTGTCAATGACTTGATACTTCTAAGCAGAAGGATTGAGTCTATTGCACTGAACTAAGGAACCAGGAAGGTACAATAAGTCAGAAAGCTGCAGTGCCTGGGGAATACAAACCCCGCTTCCTAGTATCCTTTTCTACCATACCATACCCCTACATCAACTCAATCTCTACTCAACTTGATGTTTCATTAATTGTTATTTCTTTCTAATATTTTATTTTACAAATGTATAAAAATTAACTGTTATGTTTATGAATTGAATTTTTTTATAACATTACCATAATATCAAAGGATAAAAATAATGTAAGATTTCTTAAGTTGTAAGAGTTGTTGTTACATTTTTTTAAATATTTCATTTTAACGTTATATCATTATAAATATCGAATATTTTCCTATCCAGTCACGTGTTACAATTTTACATTTACTTTTCTTCAAATTTTCTTCTACTATCCATAATTTATCGTGAGTACGGCCACACAATTTATTAACAAATATAAACTGAACTATATCTCTTGAATAATCCTTTGATTATTTATATGGGGGAACAGTAATTAAACCTTATTGGATTTATTAAATGAAAATGTTTTTGGCCGGTTTTTAAAATATTAACTCTTTTAGGTTTTATCTAACAGTTTGCTTCTTTATAAATAATGTATGACGTTTTCCACATAAAGTCATGCTTTTAAAAAAAAACCAGTTTGGTTTACCTAAAATTCTTCTTTTTTTATCTACTATTAATTCATCAATCTTTATAGAATATATACTTTATAGAGAGTTTAACTCAATCTTAAAAAATATAAAGTTAACCATCTTTATAGAATATTCGTTTGGGGATGTCAGAAATAGAGCTTTATCTGACTCTTATAATTTTATTTTATTTTTTTAATTTATATATTTAGGATTTTTATTAAATTTAATCTAAGACCATGATTGTTTATAAATAGTAGATGTTTTTCCCCGTCCAGTCTCGCCTTTATAAAGATAAATTTGATTTTCCTATAAATTTTTCCAGCTTGTTTCTGTCTTTTTCTTTATTTTTCGTAATGTTAAACCTTGTTTCAGGGTTGTTGATAACGAATAAGGTTCTATTACTTCAAATATAAAACCTTGAGGTTAAAACGTGAGCTTTTTATCTACAAAAAAATCAACTTTGGGATTTTTACTCAAGTCTTTACTAACAGAGATTTTACTCGAAAAAAGCGACAAAGCCATAAATCCCTGCTTGATCCTTTCCGGTCAAGGTCCGCCTATTTTCGCTGGTTTTCTGTGGTTGATCTCTCAGTTATTTTTCCAGTCGAGGCGTTTTCTCACGTCGGTTAAATTTGGTCCATGACCTCTCAGATCCGATCTTTGACCGTAAATAAGTTATAGTAGCATAATTTGATAGGAATCAGTTTGTCAAAATTAAACAGTAATTTAAATGATTTATAGCCTGAAATAATATTGCAATCAGTATATCAGGGCTTGAACCACTTGCTTTTTCTTTGGCGGTATCTCAGATTTTTCATAAAATCTGGTCAAAACACAATTGATTACTTTTTATCAAAGAATTTCTTCGGTTTTTACTTTTTTTTCATTGACATGAATTTTTTTAAAATTAAAAAATGATGTTAACGATAATTATAACAGATGGCATTCGCCCCTGGCCTATATGGCGGGTGAGCTTGCCTGTCACAGCTGCAGTGCAACAATTCGAGTCGCGTCATCAAAGTAATGTAAGGCCTTTTGTAAGAAAACCAACCCATTTCTGTTAATTAATGAACTGTTATCTAGTACTATTAACTGATAACCGAACCGTCTTAGTTTCATTCTTCTTTCTTTATTATCCAGGTTTTGGCAATAAGTTTCGTACAATTCTCTAATCCTTGCCTATAAATCATCATCTCTCTCTCGTAATTGTGTGGAATTTGGGTTCGAGGTTTGATCATTATCTTGAGCCTTGAACTACAACTTTTAGATGACATAAGGCGATTTGGATTAGATAATCATTAATCGAATTATCAGTTTTTGTTTGATAACTTGATGATTTAGGGGAAAAATTGCTAAAATGAAGTTTGTGCTTTTTCTTGGACATATTAGTTACATAGATACTTTTATTTACAATTTGAGTTGAGGTTTGATCAATATTTTGAGCCTTCAACTACAACTTTTAGATGGAATAAGGCGATTTTGATTAGATAATCAGTAATCCGATTATCAGTTTTTATTTGATAACTTGATGATTTAGGGGAAAATTCCCAAAATAAAGTTTGTACTTTTCTTCGACATGATAGTTAAGTAGATATTTTTTATTTGCAATTTAAGTCTGAGCTTTGATCGATATTTTGAGACTTGAACTACAATTTTTAGATGACATAAGGCGATTTGGATTAGATAATCAACAATCGAATTATCAGTTTTTGTTTGATAACTTGTTGATTTAGGGGAAAAATTGCTAAAATGAAATTTGTGCTTTTTCTTGGACATATTAGTTAGATAGATACTTTTATTTACAATTTGAATTTGAGGTTTGATCCATATTTTGAGCCTTCAACTACAACTTTTAGATGGCATAAGGCGATTTTGATTAGATAATCAGTAATCCGATTATCAGTATTTATTTGATAACTTGATGATTTAGGAAAATTCCTAAAATGAAGTTTGTACTTTTCTTCGACATGATAGTTTAGATATTTTTTATTTACAATTTAAGTCTGAGCTTTGATCAATATTTTGAGACTTGAACTACAATTTTTACACGATATAAGGCGACTTTGATTAGAAATCAGTAACACGATTATCAGTTGTTATTTGATGATGATTTATGAAAAAAAGTCCTAAAATGAAGTTTGTACTTTTTGACATGATCGATAGGCAGGTAGATACTTTTATTTCCAAAAAAAAAGACTACTACAAAAATAAAATAAATGTATATTATATACAAGCATGGGTTAAAACCTCTGCAGGGGGTTGTTGCTGGTATTATAAAAAGCAATATAGCAATTTAAAAAATATATGAAGAAAAAAAAAGATTAAAAAAAGCTGGTGGGTTTGACATAACATTTTATTCGATTTATTAATCAGAATGGTGAGATAACAAAGTGTGCATGTACAACAAATTTTGCCTCGTCACCAACTAAATAAAATCTCTTTGGACAAAGGTCTATTTTTGTCTAGTTTTTTTCGAAATCTGTGTTTAGTTTGCTGAATTTACATAAAGTTAATTTTTCCCAAATGTACAAGATAGGGATGGGATGTCGACCCCCTAAAATCGATCCGTGGATCGATCGATGGCATAATCAATTACTCAACATCGATGATAATTAGACGTGAATAGATCTTCGATGTTGAAATTTATGCTACATTAACGGCTCCCGGGTGCTCACGATCAAATACATGAACAAGAAATGTGTGTATGAGAGAGAGAGAAAGAGAGAGAGAGAGAGAGAGACAGAGGGAGAGGCAGAGGGAGTAGATCCATGCTTTCTACCAAATTTAAATTCGACCATAGCGTAAATTCTAGAGCGTTCTTTAAGAACAACCATCCAACTTGTCAAACGCCCTCCTTGGGATATCTGCTTACTAACAGCACCCTGTATTATCTTGATTATTTATTTTTATTTTCTTTAATGTAAAACAGTGTTAATTATACATTGCGGTACACTTCATATTATTATATTACCGACCCCTTTTGAATGTTGACTACCTTCTTTGCTCTACAGTAAACATTGTTACTCAATTTTAACCTATTGATAATTGTTTATTGAGTAAACAATGTTTTGTACTATATACGTTTCAAGAAACCTGCTGGGTGGTATAATTAAAATGCCGAATACATCGAGGACGCCGTTAGACCTTGGGATCCTTCACTCTATTTTCAGGAAGCAGTCTTAAAATATTTCAAATCTGAAGATTGTAAACGGATCCTAGATAACAAGAGTGTCGGTCTTTGTTCGGTGTTTTCGCACAATTACATAATCTTTTAATATTATTTTTTAGAATTACAATTTTTATGCAAACGGCATTTAACATTGCCAGGAAACCAGAACTGAAGTTCTACTTGTCTTTATTTTAATGATAAAATTTAATAAGTATGGGCGGGTCGTTCTTCGGCAGAAAGAAATCAGGAGAGAGCTTCCCGACGTCCTTTGTCAAATAGGAAGAGGGGCATTGTGTACAGTTCGGTCCGGACCTGGACAAATTTATGCTCTTTCGGTTAGTGGGCAAATTTATGCTCGTTCGGTTATCTAAGCAATGGACATTTGTTAGTCCTCAGAATCTAAAATTATACAACTTTGTTGATTTATTATACAAGGACAAACTGTACACACGTAAAACATTTGCATGGTGTGAATGTAATATTTCTGATTATGGAGACCTGCCGACCAAGATAAAAAAAAAAGTTGTCGGGCCTGCTGATTTAAATGCAGGTCTGGATTGAGCAAAAATGTAATTTTTATGTGTATTTGTTAATACTTTTTTTTCATAACGAAAAATGAAACCATTATGAACTGGTGACAAACGTTTATGTCGCTATTTCACGTTTCTTAAACAAGTAAATGAGTAAAATCCATAAAGACGTCCGATTTTCATGTCAAATAAATTGTTAATAATTAAAATTAATTAAGGTTTTTTGTTGGGATGAAAAAAAGTTGCCATTAAATGCCATTAAATGCCATTAAAAAAGTTAATGGCACGAGAGGGATTCGAACCCACGACCTTCGGCTAGATACGCCGCTGCTCTACCACCTGAGCTATCGTGACCTCGATCCACTCGGACATCAACTCCTCATCTCAACCCCACCTAATCAGTTTTCCCCCCTTTCGCCATTTTTCAAAGAGTGTTGAGATGAGGAGTTGATGTCCGAGTGGATCGAGGTCACGATAGCTCAGGTGGTAGAGCAGCGGCGTATAGCCGAAGGTCGTGGGTTCGAATCCCTCTCGTGCCATTAACTTTTTTTCATCTCAACAAAAAACCTTAATTAATTGTAATGATTTAATTGGTCAAGCGGACCACGAAATTAGTGAATTAATTAATTATTAATTAATAATTAAGGTATACAAATTTCTGCCTTTTCAATTTTTGTGACGATCATACTTAATACGGTTTATTTGCTTTTATATTTTTATTTGAGTGCAACAAAAAAAATTATAGCTATGCTGAAATAGAATTGGTTACCATGATTTTTTTAATTATACGATAAAATTTCCACATTGTTTTCCGTTGTTTTCAATGTGTTTCGCACAACAGTTATTAACAAACTTTTTTGTATGTGTGAGTTAGTGAGTGGGTATGGGAGAAAGATAAAGAAAGTGGAGGTGAGAGATTGAAAGAGAGATGTAATAATAAGAATGTAATAAGATAATATATACATTCAACAGTAATAATAATATATACAACACAAGCACATACACACATATATACAAACAGAGAGGGAGAGGGGGTGTGAGCGGGAGAGAGAGGGAGGGGAGGGGAAGGGAGAGAGGACGAGAGAGAGAGAGAGAGAGAGAAAGAGAGTGAGAGGACGAGAGAGAGAGAGTGAGAGGACGAGAGAGAGAGAGAGAGAGAGGACGAGAGAGAGAGAGAGCGAGAGAGAGCGAGAGAGAGTGAGAGTGAGGGAGGGAGAGAGAGAGGGAGAGAGAGAAGAAAGGACGATAGTTAGAAAGTGAGAGAGCGTTTATCATGTACACATAACAAAAAATTATAATTATTATATAATGCCAGAAATATTATTATTACTTTTCATGTTGTTCCTATATACTATTGGCTGACTAAAAACTGAAAAACTAAATGGTCGTTGCTAATAAATAAATAGAGTTGGATAAATTGTAGGAAGATAGGCAAAAGTAAAAAAGACGTGCGTTCGAATCGCACGAATGGTCTTCAGAACATATTTATGTTCTGTATGCGTAAGCATGTTTGTGTTAAACAAGTAACACATTTTGTTGTTTTGAGACGCATGCAAAAATAATTTTTACTCTTGCTTTTTCCCCTGAATATTGGCTGAAAAGCATATATATTACATGCCAGTTGGTCCTTGCTGACGTATAATGTTGAAGATCCGCTGTTGTCGCCTGGTTTGTTCTTAACGTTTTTAGAAATCGAATCACCTGCGTATCATCATCAGTGAAAGTTTGTCATGTATATTCATGATTCCAACCCCAAAAAAGGATTATACTTGTTTTTAAGGCGTTTATTTGTTTAAATACACGAGGACGTTTTAGGGGTGAAATTTGTTTTCTCAGAAGAACGACTGACGTCCATGCGGGGATTTTGAATTTTTAAATGACGTCATTGTTAAGTAGAAGTACAACATTCCGGTATTGAGGCGTATAAATCAAGTCGTGGTGTTTTGCAAACACTTGTAAAGCGCTGCGGTTTATTTCATATTTTCCACCGGTTTAACAGATTGTTCTCGTCGGTCTAAGAGCATCAATTGAACCGAAAAAATTTTAACATGCAGTCTAATTGCCATGAATAATGTATCGAGAGCCGGCCATCGCTGTTTGACACGTTGTACGAGCATTTTTACCGTCTGCGGGTTTGGGCGGATCCCGATTGACTTTGTTTGTTAAAAGTAATTTGCCAGCCGTTGACCCGATCGTTTAAACAATCGGATGCGATGGTAAATTGCCAAATTGCGTCATAGAATGTACGTGTAATCCCTGCAGATTTTATCCGCTACGATTATAAATTAAGCCGGTTTATGTGGATAGGGAGAGCGAGAGAGAAAAAAGTAAATTTACATTCGAAAATGGTTCACTCGGTTCCTTTTATCAAAACGGACAAGGACGGCCTTTTAAGCATTAGAACTAGAACTGTTTCATAGAAAACAAGTAGAAATTTCCAATTCCTTTGTTTGTACAATTGCTTAAATAACTCTCGTATCTAGAAAAACCTTCGTTTATCGCTTGGCTTACTTTAACGACACACATCTAAACAAATGCCGTTACATCCTTGTATAAACTAATGATTATTTTTTTAAACACCATGGTTCAAGAATAACCAACAATATACGTTAAACCCAGAACACCACATATTGTAGATCGTAAGGTGAAAATTTTTGTTAGTTTCCATCCTTTTCTGGTTTATGTTGGGCATTATCGAGCTTTATAAAAAAAGTTCTGAATATTCAATACAAAAATATTACTACCGTAGGATATAAGAATGCTTGAAACCAGTATAGTTCAAGAAACTCGGAGTCAACAGATCGAAACGTTAAAGACGTATGGATGGACTAACTGGTCTCGCTTGTTTTTGGCGGGATTTGACGAAAAACTATAGCTGTAACTATTTTCCTCCACTGCATTGCTTCTACAATGGATTATTTAGTTGGCTTTTAGCTTACATATAATACAATGATTAAATAGATACATGTATTTTATTATGATTCATTAAATAATTTCGGATTTGGATTTTATAGACTCACATCCACACATGCACGTACAAACATGTGCCGAGTTGAGCCTATTAGCTTCTCGTAATCCACCGGCAATTCCAGGTTTTATTATTTACTATTTACGGTAAATTGCCTGCATACTCTAGAATCACCGTCCACGGGTGTTGGCAGTCCGGAGGCAGACCTCGTTCTTATCCGTCCATCCACCGAGGTTGGGAGCCATAGCGGGAGGGGTGCTGTTGTCAACAACCAAGTCAATTCAGCACCCAACGCGTGCAGTTCCAAGCCCATTCTTAAATACAATCATTCCTATTTACATACCATTCATTCAGTTAGCGTGTACCCTTTACACATATTATACAACTAACATTGAGTGTTGATCGGCACATCACAAATTCACGCTAATAAATACTTTCGCTCTGAACACAACCTTTACACATGTTTTATAACTGACCTGATTGAGGGTCTCTGATATTCTCTCGATATTCTGCCATCGACCCTCTCACATCACACGTTCACGCTATTAAATTTTCACATTCATTCTCCACACAACCGATATACACAACTGTTATTACTGTGACATGCGAGGCGAAGGCAAAGAGTGTTTGGAAATGCACAGAGGTTCTGACGGAAATCAGCGACACTAATGAACTGACCCGGCATGGGTCCCTGGGCATTCGGGGCATTGAGGCAGCAAAAAGTTGGCCAAAAAAGTAGCTAATATGGACTCTCTTGGCCCAGAACTTTACTGCGGCCTAGCACTCTGCCACAAAAGAGGATACATTTCAAAATGGAACCCTAATGAGTCCAATACCTGGTAGAACAATTCCACAGGTATGAGGCACGCGAAGAGATTCATAGAAGGACCATCCGCAAAACTAACAAAAGAATTACTGGAAGGCAACCACAACCGAACCAGGATTCCGGTTGGACTCCTGACAGGGCACTGCCACTGAAGAAAGCACATGCACCGGATAGGAGAACAGACAGAAGAAACACTGTACGGATACTGCCAGGAAGAGGAGGAGACCGCAGAACACATTTTATGTTTCTGCGAAAGTCTATGTAGGTGCAGGTTCTTGCAACTAGGACAAGAAAAACCACGAACAAGATCCTACACCACGGAACCGCTGGCAAAGCTGTGGAGGCTGGTTAATAGCCTGAAGCTGGCCAGTGAGTTATAATTAACAAAGGATCACAATAGATCTATTAGGTCGAGGTGCAATAGGCCTTGTGGCCGCCTCTCTTATCCCTATCCCTAATCTAATTGAGGGTTGATGAGCACATCACAAATTCACGCTAATAAATACATTCGCTCTGAACACAACCTTTACACGTTTTACAACTGACCTAAATGAGAGTCGATCGATACTCGATATTCTGCCCTCGATCCTCTCACAGCACACGTTCACGCTAATAAATTTTCACATTCATTCTCCCCACAAATGATATACACAACTCTTATTCCTTTATACATACAATAGAACAACTCCGTTTCCTCCAAGAACCCGGACCAAATAATCAATATATTGACTTTAATTAATTAATTTTTTAAATATATTTATATTTTTTAAATAATCAGTATATTGTATGTAATTTATTGTTTATCTATAGAGTCGTAAGAAATATTCATTTCACAAAGCAGAAATATTACTTACCAATAATTAATAATTGAATATTTAATTTAAAAAAAGGCTTTTCTAGTGGAAATGACTCCCAGTATTTTATGATAAACCCTAAAATAGTTGTTTGATAATGGCGGTTGGTTAATGGTTGTTAATATCACTCCATTTGCTTTTTCTGACACAAAAGGGTTACAAGATAAAAAGTTACATTCCGTAACTTAATTTAATGTAAATTTAAAATAGGCATTCCCCGTTTCCAAGAGAAAGTACTCCCAAAGTGAGTGTTGAGTTACCGCATAAAATGCACTGGAGTTACACGAATTTTTCGTTGCGTTTATTTATTTATTATGTAGTATGAACTAAATATGATATCATCACATATGATTATTATAATTAACGATAAAATAACGATAAAAATGATAATAAATACCTGATAGTTTTATTTGATTGTTTCATTTCTTTTATGTTTTTATTCATCATTTCGTAAGTCAAAATTCAAATATCGTAGTTTGATCATCCTCGTACGCCCAATTTACTAGATTTCTTTGTCTTTAGAGAATAAACTGTACTTGTTCTATAATGTATTTTGGTATTTTGACTATTTTTTTTGTTATTTAACAAAAACTAACTAAATTAACTTAACTTATATTGTTTTCTCTTTTATACAAGAATAAATAATGAGAGCTTTCGAAATGCTGCCAGTTTCTGGTCAAGTTTGAAAGTAATTATGTGTAACTGACAGGACTTTTAGGTCATGAAGCATCACAGTATTCCTTTATTTTTATTCGAAATATTTGTCTACTTTTGATTATTTGATTTATTTCATTTCCATGTGATACATACTTGAATTACCATAAGCCAAAAAAATAAAAAAATAAAAAATAAATAAATAAATAAATAAAAATAAAAATGAAATTAATAAAAGAGAGAATTAATCAATAGTTGTGAGCTGTATAATAAGTAGATAGACGTTCATAAATTTTTGTATTTCAATAGCAATCAGATTATTTCCATTCGACTTAATTATATTCATTCCAAGAATCGTGATTGACCAGCATTTCTGTGATGCGTGTTATTATTGGAAGATACGATCATGTAAAATTAATTCCATCATATTCGAAATATTCGTTTTTATTTCACCAATAAACGAAAACGTAAATGGCTAATGGTTCAAACGTAAGTATTCTTATAAAGACGTATATAGGTAAAATTAGCTGAATACTTTTGAATACGGACGTTTTGAAAGAAAAACTTGTTTTTCCAATTTTAATTGTTCCGACATACAGCAAATATCTTTCCCAAGGCAGGGGAACGTTTTCTTCTTTTTTCTTTCGCCCGGTTTCATCAAATTATAAGAAACTACCTGAAACCAACTCGGCAAATGGCACCTTTAGATTAAATTTTCGAGAGGGCTGTTCCATCCCCCGAAAACGCAATTATGCCGAGCTGAGGGTGCGGCCACTTACCTGAGAAGTTTTGATGACCTGTAAGATTACGTTACCAATATAATTTGATAAAAATAAAAATACCAGTATTTTCGACAATTCCTATTCTTCCTATTTAGAGAAAGATTTCTTGAAATAACATTTCGTTTTTGCATATTTGGTTTCCCTTGGTTTGGATATTTTAAGGGAGCCTGTGCGACCCCCCCCCGTCCTTTATAGATGAACCTATCATTAATTTTGATACAGCTACAGTCCAGGGTTCATTGACTCGCTGAGACCCCTATTGATAGTACATATATGACCTTTAACTACACCCGAATTTAATTTCAGTCCTTTAACGCAACATTTTAAGGTTTTCACAACGGTTAAGACGTTTTGTTAAATGTTAAGCCTGGTAGTATCTTAGTACGACTAAATTTTGTTTGTATTTAAAAAAATTTGCTTAAATCTATATACATAACTAAGTTCATTACAATCCAACTGAACTATTTTCTTTTTATTGTCTGTTACAAAACAAATAAAAACCTGTCTGGGTAGCCACGAGATAAGCCAACTGTTTATCTTAACGTTCCTCTGTACTTAAAATTTAATGGGACTGTTAGGCACTTTTTAAAATATAGTTTGTTCATCCAAGATCATCTTGTGTTCTATTATTCAAAACCTGCAACAATTATGATTGCAGTTACAAATTATCATTTATTATTCAGAAATCGTGAGATGCGGTCTGGTGTGATGTTGGTTTCAGAAAAACATTTTCTTTATCGTGCCAACGTTTCGATCTTTATTGAGATCATCTTCAGGGCTCAAAGTGTTTGTCTTTTGTATATTGTGCCATTCAGGGCACTCTCAACACGACACGCAAGAATGGCACAATGATACAGAAGACAAACACTTTGAGCCCTGAAGATGATCTCAATAAAGATCGAAACGTTGACACGATAAAGAAAATGTTTTTCTGAAACTACATCACACCAGACCTCATCTCACGATTTCTGAATAATTATCGATTAACGGTCACCAATCACCACACATTATCATTTATATCGAATAGTCCTTAATATAGAATCCTGTGATGGGTTAGGTTAGGTAAGGTTAGGGTTGAGGTTAAGGACATGGCTAGGGTTAGGGTTAGGGTTGCAGTTAAGGTAAGAAACGGTTTTTTTTGGAACCTTTTTCGTTGAGAGCCAACTACATCATCACCTCACATACCTCAGAACAATATTTCACAAAAACAAGTTTTTTTTGGCCAAAGAGAGAAAGAGAGATATTAGGAGACGAAAAATTTGAAATTGCTATGTCCAGTGGAAAAACTACATAATCAACAAACTAAAAACTCATAATTCATATGTATGTATCATACAGAAGGTATAAGATTAATCTTGGTTTGATTTTAGGGGTGGAGCTTTGGACTTATTGTATGGACTTTTACTACTATTTGGTTTTTCATTTTCAATAATTTTATTTAATTTTTTAAAACCTTTTTCGTTGAGGGCCAACTACAACATCATCCCTCACATACCTCAGAACAATATTTCACAAAAACAAGTGTTTTGTTTGGCCAGAGTGATTAAGAGACGGAACAATCTGAAATTGCAATGGCTAGTTCATTATCTTGTATCGTACAGAAGTTATAAGAGTAATCTAGGTTTGATTTTAGGGATGGAATTTTGTTTTTTACATAGGCTTATACATATACAATTCGTCCTTTTTTGATTTTTATTTGTCTTTCCACGATTTGGCAATTTCCATGATGAGAAATAAAACCAAAAGGATTATTAATTGTTTTTACTATTAATTGGGTTTTTCATTTTTTGGAATGCTTTTCGTTGAGAGTCAACTACAGCATCATCACCTCGCATACCTCAGAACAATATTTCACAAAAACAAGTGTTTTGTTTGACCAGAGTGAATAGGACACAGAACAATCGGAAATTACTATGGGTAGTGGAAAAACTACTGGTTGAATCATAATTCATTATCTTGTATCGTACAGAAGTTATAAGTCATCTTGGTTTGATTTTAGGAGTGGGGCTTTGGACTTATTTATATGAGCTTTTACTATTGTTTGGGTTTTCATTTTTAGTCATTTATTTCATTTTTTGGAACCCTTTTCGTTGAGAGCCAACTACAGCATCATCACCTCACATACCTCAGTACAATATTTCACAAAAACAAGTGTTTTATTTGGCCAGAGTGATTAGGAGACGGAACATTCTGAAATTGCTATGGCTAGTGGAAAAATGACTGGTCGAATCTTAATTAATAATCTTGTATCATACAAAAGTTTTAGAATGTCTCTTGTTTTGACTGTAGGGGTGGAGGCTTGGTTTTTTTTACATAGGCTTTTACCATTCGTCCTTCTTTGGTTTTTATTTGTGTTTCAAAGATTTGACGATTTCCATGATGATAAATAAAATCAAAAGGATTATTAGATAGCTTTTACTGTTGATTTACCTCACATAACTTAGTAAACTATTGTACAAAAACGTGTTTTGTTTGACCAGGATGATTGAGAGACGGAACAATCTGCAATTACTATTTCTAATGAAAAAACTACTGGTTGAATCATAAGTCAAAATTTTGTATCATACAGAAGTTATAAGATTTTACTTGTCTTGATTTTAGGGATAGAGATTTTTTTTTAATAAGTTTGATTATTCATTTTCAATCATTTTATTCATTTTAGGAAGTCCTTTTTGTTGAAATCCACCTACAGCTTAACCACCTCACATAGCAATATATTATTTCGCAAAAATAAATGTTTTGTTTATGTAGAGTGGAAATTTACTGGTGGAATAGTTCATAATTCAGAATTTCGAGAAAGAAGTCTTAGGTTTTATCTTGTTTTGGCCTTAAAAGGGGAGAGTAGTAGAAGTAGACTTTGGGTTTTTCTTTTATTTTAGGATTTCTACATTAACCATTCAGCCTTATCTCACAATTGCCTAGGGTTAAAACACTGTAAAAACATCGTGACATGGCAGCGAGTAGTAGGTGAAGCGACATTTCATTAAGAACGACCTGTTTTGGTCCTCAAACATATTCTTAATTTTTAAATATATTATTTTATTACGACAATGACACATGCGCTACAGGATAAACCGTAGTGAAATCGCCTATAGCATGGAACCGGTTGGGCAATTAGCCATGTAACTCATTTGCTCAAAAATTTTGCAACCAGTTACGTCTGGGTGGTTCGTTGAAATTTTTCCTCCCATCCGTTGAACGCGGCGTGCGACAAAGACGACACGAGCATTATGCCATAGAGTCAATTATGAAGTGTTAAACTCTTCCCAGTTGGGGCAATTAACCGTGCGCCGGAAAATATCTAATCGCCGCCAGGTTCACCGGCCAGACCAGGAAGTTTGTGGCCTCTCGTCCCTACCCCGTCCCGGTAGAACCTATAAAAAAGTGCTTACCGTCCTTGTGTCACGCCGTTTCTGGCGAAGGGCAAATCGATCCGATTTCCATTTGGCTCCGTGACGTATGAAATATAGTTTGAACCTCGTTCAATGGAAAACCCTTGAAAAACGTACAAATAAATCGATTTAAAATAAATTTAATCCACTCTCGTCGAACGAGATTCTTTCCATGGGAAGGATAACATATAAACGTCCTTGCAATAAACCCCGTGATAGCGTGAAAATTGCTTCATTGACATCGTGACATAAACGAATAATTAGGCTCTGGTGCCACGTTTTACACAATTCGATATTTTCCCCTTGGCACAGTTGGAAATTTCAAATCAAAATTGTCTTTTTGATCCATGGCCAATTATTGAAGGGACCCATTGATTGAATTTTTCTAATGTTCAGACGATCGAACAGGTTGATAGGCTATCGTTTCAATCGAAGTTTAATTTTTATTAAATCTATTAGAGTTCATGGTCCGATTGACCCATTAACTTTTTTCCATTAATTAATCTTTATGTAAAGTATTGGTTGAGATAAAAAAAGTCAGTGCCACGAACGGGATTCGAACCCACGACCTTCGGTTTGTAGTGGCCACTTTGTAGTTACCACGTTACCGCTAGATGACACTACCACTTATGGAATGCTCTCTCCCTCCACTCTGCAGCCAATCAGAGTAGAGCTCTTCTCTATGTAAGCAGGGGCACTGCCTCGCTGGAATCAGACTCTTCAACCCGACGAACTATCAGTAATGGAACACCATCAATGACAGCAAGGGTACTCGCGGCTTTAGCCTGATTCTCGTCTTCTATACACAGCCGATTTGGTTATAAACGCCAAACGCTGCTCTCGGCTAATTGCTGCACTCCAGTACCTTCGGCCTCTGCGGAGTCAACCGACTCACGGCCCCCGGACCTCAGCCAACGGTTTACTGTCACACACCACAACTAACGGCGCCACTCGCACGGTCTCGGCCTCATACCTTCGTCACGGCTTCTCTCAACACAACACCGGTCCTTGTCAGGGCCACAAACTCCTAGTCACTAAAGCTTAAATACGCCGCTGCTCTAACCTCTTGGTCATGATAGCTCATGCGTATTCGATTCCCGCTCATGGCACTGACTTTTTTTTATCTCAATCAATACCTTACATAAAGATTATTTAATTTTTATTATCATTTATGATTTATACGTGCCGAGATTTGTCGTCTGATTCTCGTATTTGTCACCTACCCACCCTCTAGTATACAGCTGGAATTACATGGGTTGCAGTCATGATGTTACATTTTACTTTTAAAATCACACCCAACTCTCAAAAAAGAAAATCTTATACAAGTTTATTTTGTCATCCGATTACATGAATAGGACCATTACTGTTCGGATCGTCTGATAAACCGAGATAGGTTCAAAAGACACTGGCTTGTCTTTATTGATTGATGAACTGTTTTGTTGAACTAGTACAATATTAGCGATTGAGAATTTCTGAAAGGTTTGTTGGCTGACGACATGAGAATGGCAATAGCTTTAGAGAGAGGGGTGCGTGACCCCTGGTGTATTCCCGTAAAGAGGGATTTTTCTTGTGAAAGCTGCTTTGTGATGGGCAAGTTATACATAGTTTTGTTTTCTTTTCTTCTTCTCCCTTTACACACTAAGGCCCAAAATTTTGATGTAATACTGAGTTTCATAGTTAAATATTGAGACAATTATGCTTGTCTTATCTGAAACATCTTAAGCAAATTTGCAGTAACAAGTGTATTCACAAAGGAAAAATTATGTTTATTTTTCGAACACTTATACTTCTATATAATCTCTTATTTTTTTAAGTGATAAATTTTCACACCAATTACTAAAAAACATAAATAACAAATATTATAATGATAAACAGCTTTTTTATGCTAATAAATTTTTCATTTTTTAATTTTAATTCAATAAAACTCATTCACTTATGCTTTAATATTTTTTAGTGCATTAATCAATTTAAAAAAATGTTAAGGGTCAGAATATTTTCGCTTGTTTCAATGAAATGGGATGTTTCTTTATTATTTTTATTTTGAAAGATATCAGAATAATATACATATTTATTGGTATAAATGATATCTATTATTCTGTCTAGACAGACACATATATGCATGTTGAACTGAATTCACTGGTGGTAAATTTAATATAGACGTTTCCCTCCAATTTGTATATTATTAAGATTTATATAAGACCATAAAGACACAGTTTGCCCAACTTTCAATTGATTTTTCATGTATACATTAAAAAAAAAGGGGGAAAAACAGTTTTGTTAACCTGACACTGATCCTAGCTCTACCTAATTTAACTCATTCATGCGTTAGGTTTGAATTAGGGTTATGGTAAGGTTAGAATAGGTTTGTCTGGAAAATAAAGAAAATATGATAGTGTTTTGCTTATTAGATTAGTGTATGGATGGTTAGGTTAAGAATAATGGGTTACCATAACCCTAGTCATTCTTAACCTAACCTTCATACTCTAACATAGTAAGCAAAACACTGATCCTGTGTATTTACATAAAGTGGAGAAAATAAGCAAGTGTTATGTTTAAGCAGGAACACACCCGATGCAATACAATGCGGCATGACCCAATGCCACCCGATTTATTAAGATTTATGTAATAACATAAAGACACAGTGTGCCCAACTTTAATTGATTTTGTCATATATATATTTACATGAAAACGGTTTCTTTAACCTGTACCAGGGGGGTTTCTGGGGTAATACAATCTTACAAAAATTGACATCAGATTGGCTCAGGTCATTTCATGTTTTGTTGCATCGGGTAAATGTGTTCCCAGCTTTATACATTTTGTACAGAACTATGTGTCTTGAAATATATTCAAGATTTACAGAACGTGATGATTAATTTGAATGGTTGGGGCTATGGTAGGGTTAGGGTGGTTAAAGTTAGTAATGTGCTAGGTTAGGTTACATATAGATGATTTAACATTTTGCCATGAAGTGGAGAATTTTGTTTATAAATTCTGCTCTACAGAACAATCTGGGGCTTGAATATAGTCAAGATTTATAGAATGTGATTATTCAATGTGCAGAACTTTTATTGTTTAGAATGGTTAGGATTAAGTAGGGTTAAGGTTTGTCATGGGTTTGGTTAGGTTACATGATTCAACATTTTTCAACAAAACAAACAAAATTAGAAAAATTGTATATAAAACCAGGCTATTATTTTAATAAAAATGAATAATTAAGATTGATTTGTCCCTTGATAAATCTAATTTAATTAGTAAATTAAATTAAAGTTTTGGTACTTCTTAACCTCTGAGTTAGATGAACACTTTTATAAAATTTGTGTTGCTTATAATTTCCACTCAATAATTTTCTTTTATGTTTTACAGAAGGATGACACATCCCACTTGGCACAATTTTTCTATGCGGATGAAGCACTCAATCTCGTCGCTGCTGAGCTTGACAGCTTTGACGGTCGCAAAGACCCCGAACGATGCTCTAGCCTTGTCAACCACCTGAGACAATGTCAGGACAAGGTGAGGGCCATTGTCTTATAAATAAACAAATAAATAAAATAATTGACAAGGAAACAATGGGAGAAAGTATATTTTTTTATATGTGAATTTCTCCCTGTTTCATCCTTTTTCGTTTGATATTTTGTAACGTTTTCCATTTTATACTAGGTATTGAACATTTGCAACAAAATCATGGATGAGATGATACCCAATGAGAGGGCTGACAGGGACTTCAGGGTCAAATTTCCTGATGATGTGATGCAGGACAATCTTGCTGGACAACTTTGGTTTGGTGCTGAGGTATGATTAAATTAATAAAATTGATTTTATCTCTGATGTAAAAAAGTGAAAAGTTCATTCATTAGGAAGTGAGCTATTCTCATAAAGTCATGATACATCCGGTAACGACCAAATTACAGATTTTTCAGGTGTGTAGTTTAAGTGGAAAGGTTAGGTTCATACTTGTCATTATCTAAGACATACCTCCTTCCATAACTTTTTAATTAAGTCTTTCTGCATAACAGAAATTTCTACTCTACTTAACTTTTGGTTTAAGTACAAGCTCCATATTTTTGTATGATAAAGTTTGTCAAATTTTTAATATTTGGAAATTTATTGTGCAAATAGTGAAACAACTATTACATAAAAGTAGCGTAAGCAAGTGCAATAATGTTACATAAAATTTGAACATCCCCGATAATTTTCTTTTTTCCCGATTCTCACTGGTTTTGCCTCTTAGCTTTAGCATTTTGTCATTTTCAACAATTGATCTGTCTGACAGACACATAGTCTCCAATAAAAGACAGACCTGGAGGTGATTTGAGAGTAGACAGATCATGACTGATCAAGGTATAGGCTGCTCATGTCTTCACAGACATAAAACAGAGTGATTAAAACAAAAATATGTTTCGGTCTGTCAGCAAGATTACAAGCTGAAATAATATGAATATATGATATGCTAGAAGGTTGTAAAACTAATGAAAAAGCTAAAAACTTTAATATGACTTAACTTTATCTCAGGATTAAGAAGTTCGCATATTTTTTCAGTGCTTGGCTGCCGGTTCAAGCATCATGAACCGAGAAGCAGAAAGCAGCATGATGAGGCCCCTTGCAAAAGCGCTCACGAAGGCATTAGATAATGTAAGAGGCCTTCTCAGGGAGGCAGCCCTCCGTTCCCACTCCACTCCTGTGAGTGAGATCCAAACTGACAAGCTGACTGAGTCTCTGAAGGTATCTTATATTTTCCTCAGTTTGGAATATTTAAAAAAAAAAGAGAGAGATATAATTGAACTGTTTTTGTTAGGTTTTTGATCGCCTTCTTGCTGATTTCGAACTGGCTTATGTCAGTGCAATGGTCCCTGTTAAGTCTGTACAAGAGTATGAACTTCAGCAATGTGTAATTGTACTGTTCTCAGAGACCCTTCACAGGTAATTTGCTCAACTTTTCTCCAAGAATATAAAATGACAAGAAAATGATTTTTGAAGTTTTTATTTTAAATTCTTTTAGAGCTTTGAAAATGGGCCTTTTGACGCAAGAAATGGTAGATCAGTACGACCCTGCTCTTATGTTCACGATACCAAGGCTTGCGATAGTCACAGGGCTTGTGATTTTCCCACATGGCCCGCTTTCTTTAAGTTTCACTCAACCAATTTCTGACATGTTTAAACCCTTTAAGGTAAAGTTTTTCTCTGCATATACTCAATTCTTGAATGCGTAGGCTAATAAAGCATGTTTTACAGACACTCCTCATTAGGATTCGTGAACTTCTTAGAACTCTCACTGAAGAAGAGTTGTTGACGCTAGAAAAAATGCTCTCTTCTTCGGAAGAACTGATTTTCTCTGAAGACTGTGAGAAGATTGAAAATTTGAAGAGGTAATTCATTATTAAATTAAAATTTTTGATTGCATTAAAAAATAATCTATATCACTTACACCATTAACCCCTGCCTTAATATCACGAGGTAACTTATTTTCAAAGAATGCAATTCTCAATTGGGTTAGCTTGAGCTAACATATTTTTACCTTTAGATTTTATCCTGGCTTTCATTTCACACTTCAGAAAAAAATTTGTAAGGCAAAGGGGTTAATGTGTGATCTAATGCCAAATTAATGATCGACCAAGAAATCAAAAACCAAATTCATTTTATTATTATTTTAAATGGCTGTATGAACTAGTATATTAGCCAAAGTACGTAGTTGAGTAGTTTCTACGTAATTGGGGGGAAAGGTATCATGAAATAAAGGTCGAGGGGCAACAGTGGTAATTGATTGCAGGGTCAACGAGCTGAGAATCTATCATGAAACTACTCTGCTACCACCCTCTAATTAATTTATTGGCTTAATTCATTTTGATATGTTTTAGGACGAAAGACAACGAGGAAACAGACAAATGGTCAAACAAACACGAATGCATCGAGGGTAGAGAAGAGCTCCCTGCGGAGATAATGGACGGCCGTTTACAAAACCGTGAAGTCCAACAACCTGTTGTCGAAATAATTGAGAATAGCCCGCTTCCTCCCAATGAAATGCAACACAGTCCCCATGACTCTGGCTTTGTTCAGAGCAACAGCGACGGATCCCTTTCTGAAGCCGCCCGTGGCTCCGGCGAAGAAGTGACTAACAGATGTCAAGACATACTCACATCTAATTTTAACTCCTATACGTAAGTATTTCCCTTTCAATTATTAAATTAAATGTCTTGTTAAATTAAATGTAATTTTTCTTGAAGGAAAAACTTACCAAATAAAAATATAAGTGGAACACTGGATGATAATTGGGGCGAAGCATCCTTTAGACGCAACTATGATGAAAATTGGGACAGTTTAGCAGAAATGCAAACCAACTCTCAGGATATATCTTCAAACCACACGTAAGTTTATAGGAATGAGTAATATGTATCTCAAAAATATGTGGATGTGTAATATCTCAAGTCACAATATTTTATAAACTTAATTTAATAATTAACCCTTAATCTGCCATGGGTTGCTATACTTGATTTATAGGCCGTGCACGTTTAGCCACGTAAAAATAAATAAATAAAATGGCAAGCTTGCATTCAATATAAACTAATTAATAAAATTAACTTAAACGATGGAGATAGAATGGTAAAGAACGATGTTGTCGACGATGGTCCAAGATGACAGAAGACGCAAAGTGCTGCAGCCACATGATGCCAAGATACGTATGGTAGCATCTTCAATCCTTCCAGTGGTCGCTGGAGGTGAGGAAATCGATGAGGGAATGGATACATAATCAATACAACAATTGATAGATCAAATGGCATGAAGTGGTATCTTGTCGTCAGAGGTTGTACAAGGATTGAGTCTCAATCAGGATTAAGTTCCACGATAAACAGATGAACCCTAGGGTGTTTACCTTTTTTAACAATGTAAAAAAAAGAAATTAAGTGAATTTGCTATCCGGCCCGGAGGACCACTTTATGCTGGAGGGATAGGCTTTCGTAAAAAACATGAAAAAAATCCCATTTCTCACTTGTTCAAAAGTGGGTTTGATAATTTGCTGGACGCTGTCAATAAATTAAATATATTACTTTCTATAAAACAAAAGGAGAGTTTACATGGGAAAATGTTGCCTTAACAGTGCACATACAGAATAGAAATGACAAATTTACAAGAAAAGGAAAGCAGAAGCTTGAGGAACAACACCATAATGACTGACATATTGCATGTGTTACTTAGAATAATTCAGTCTTTACTAAGATGTCAATATGAGATTTTCGCATAATTTTGTTTTTCGAGTTTACACTTGGTTGGAACTGTACCCAAACGTCTGGAGCGATAGCAATATGACTGAGAACACCTTCATAGAGGGTTTAAAAAATTTTGAGAGGGAGCCTTGAAGACAAACAAGGTTGTGGAATGATTTCTTCTCTAGATGATGATGTCCTGTGAGATTTAGTAAAAGAAAATCACAGAAAAACTGAAAACTTGCAAAGAATCCTTCAGTTAGCAAAATGACGATCGGTGACAACCTTAAGCCTAAAAAGCTCAAAAGTTGGGTTCCTCATGCATTAAATGACCACCAAAAAATCATTGTTATGAAGTTTGGTGCAACACTGCACTTTTGCCGAAACAAAAATAAACCTTTTTTAATTAATAAAAAATGTTTAAAATAATTTATTTCATTGTTTTAATAAACATAAACTACATTATTTTCCTGACAACCCAATTGCTATAAAATATCCTATATGTACGTAACAGATCTATCTGTATTATTGAGGGTTAATAATTTAATGTTTTAATATGTAAATTTGTTGTAATTTAAGTTGGAATTTATTTTATATTTTATTAATGGATTCTTTTACAGAGAGGGAGACAATACAGCCGGGAGCAGCTATTCTTCCTCTTGTTCAAGTTGCCAGAGCCCATTATCTAATTGGTTAGTAAATTTATCCAATTCTTATAATGCTTATTTTCATTTTTCAAGAGTGCATCATTTGAAAACAATAAAATAAACAAAAAATCCTTGTGACATTTTCTAAATGAACAGAACATGATAGTTCAACTTTCCATGAGCTTTTCTCTCAGAGTCGGTACACACGAGAAAGGCTGAACCCTTCTCGGTTCGCACCGCCTCGAGAGTGTGCCAAATTGCGTACATTTCCGCCATGTATATGTTGCAGTGCGAAGGCAACAACCAAGGCTTGGCTGCTCTCTCGCTGTACAAGGCACACACCATACCATCGTTGGTCCTCGACCCGTCTGTAAAAACGAGACGAAAACCGGCATATCTGTTTTTAAGTTCATAAAACTTAGCTTTGTAGAGGTATGGTGGTGTACACAATTTGGGCAACTTCGACAGATCATCACGGACGAGTATGGCAGGAAGGGTCCAGGGCAGTGTAGGTCTGTCACCCAAACGAAGCACCGTCCCCAGGCCAGTCCAGCCCTCCCTAGGGCTTCACTGAAGCGAATCCTGAGGGGTTGTGACTGCAATCGAAGCGAGTCGTATATTTCTCTGTACGGGCATTGAAGGACCGCTCCAGCCAGAGGATGCCACGGCTTAGCAAGGCAGCCGAGACTGGCCTGATTGCTCTCAGGCCCTGGTAATAGAGCCTATCGAGCTTTCTCAGTCGCGTTTTACGGGCCGAAGAATGGGCCATACATCCATAAAAGATCATCGAACAGAACAGTGGGTCGAACATTATAGGGTCTCCCTATCCTCTCCCCACCTAAAGTGACCAACAAACTTCAACAGTGTGAGGGTTTTCCTGCTCTTGACCTCAGTGGCATCAATGTGTGGCTGCCATCTCAATTTCTCATCAAATAGGATAGTGAGGAACCGCACCTTCTCAACGTACCACCCTCGCCCTCGGGTAATAGAAACAGAGTTGAGCGGGACTATGCGCAGAAGTGGACGCACACCATTTTCAATATTGAAAAGGCAAATCCGGTTTCCTCAGTTCTCGCAGCCACTAAGTCTATTGCCAATTGCATCCTACTGTCGACCTTCGCCAGATCCTTGCCTGAATGGTAGAAGTGGAGGTCGTCGACAAAGAGCATTCTCCTTATCTGCAGAGGGATGCAGTCAGCAATACGTTCACCGCAACCGAGAAACACTCATCACAGAATCTTGAGGGATACCTCCAGGAAACCCTGGATAAACCGTGGCAATTTACCTCTCAATCCAAAATCATGACATTTATGAGTATCGCTTATCTCCATGTAGTATTATACGCCTTCCCGGGGTTGAAAAACGCAGCCAGAGCGTGTACTCTGTTCAGGAATATGTCCTGAACGTCTCCCTCGAGCTGGCAAGCATGATCCACTGCAGAGCGATGCTTGTGAAACCCCGCTTGGTCCCTTTGTCTCAAGCTGCCAGGTCAGTCGACCGTTCACCATGGATTCCAGGATCTTACTCAAACAGGTTATCAACGAAATTGGTCTGTAACTCGTGGCCAGACTTGGGTCCCTACCTTTCTTGAGTATCAGTATGAGTGCTTCTCGCCAACGATCGGTGTACGAGCCTGAGTCCCATATGTTGTTGAATAACAGTTGACACTTCGCACCATGAGGAAGGTGTCGAAGCATCTTATATGGGATACCGTCACACCCGGGGCTTGAATTCCGAGAGTGCCACAACACAGACTTGAGTTCCCCCATCGTCAGGGGCATGTTGTACTGTTCATCGCTTCCGTCATGAAATCAAGCCCAGTATGTTCCATCTCGGTTTTCCTGTGCCGGAAGCCATCGGAATATGGTTCAGAGCTGGATACAACAGCGAAGTGCCGTGCCAACTCCTCGGCAACATATGAAGCCTCCGTCACACACTCCTGATTAGTGGTTAGTATCGGCACTGATGGAGGTTTAAACCCGCCAGAGAGAAGAGAGAACTCTGATCTTGTCCAGACCTCCCTGGCTGAAGTACGGTAGGTCATTTCCGACATATACTTCGCCAAGCTATCCTTTTTTGCCTGGTTAAAGGTAAGTCTCTCCCTTGCTCTTTTAATTTTAAAATCAGCCAGGTTCTCCTCTGTCGGATGCCGCCTTCTGAAGCGCCGGAACGTCAGCTTCTCCACATGGGCACGTCTACAACCATCACTCCACCAAGGAACTCGGGGTCTACAAGAAGACAGGACCGGAGGGGTCGCTCTGGATGCGACATCATTGATCTCCCTCTCAAGAGGAGAAGACCGCTGTCGACATTCCCTGTTAATTCGAGTGCTGCCACTGTTGCGGAGAATAGCTCCCAATCCGCACGCTTCAGACCCCACTTCTCAGGAGCACGATATATCCCTCTCGAGATGGAAGTCCTACACACTATTGGGAAGTGGTCACTATGATGGGGATCTCCCAATGCAGCCCACTCTACACGATTAGCCACGGATGGTGAAGCTAAAGAAAGGTCGATCGCGCTAAGGTTACCTGTGCTAAAATCTATGTGTGTAGCAGTGCCTGTGTTTAGAAGGACCAGATTGGATTCACCAATTAGGTCCTCCATCTGTCTGCCTCTGGTGTTCGTGTGCACTGACCCCCAACATGTGTTGTGCGAATTAAAACAACCCAACAACATCTCCGGTGGGGGCAGTTGCTCGACCAAGGCAGAGACCTCACTGCTATGCCACGATCTGTCTGTCTGGGGGAAGGTAGATGGAGCACAACGTAAAATGCATAGGCGCTGCTATCCTCACCGCGATCGCCTGAATGTTTTCAGCCTCACCTCATGTACCGGTATATTATCTCTTATTAAGATCGCTACCTCTCCGTGAGCCCTACCCCCCAGATCTGGGTGCACCTCTCTGGAGAAGGTAAGAAACCCACTCAATTCGAGGCGCGCCCTCGCGAGGGGGATTTCTATTACCCCGTAGTACAGATGGTTATGCACCCTCCCCCATCTGTGCATACAGGATCTGGTACCCTAACCCTCATGTGCCTTTGATAAGGCACCCGCCACCCATGTCAACCTGAGTACAGCTT
Organism: Cimex lectularius; assembly: GCF_000648675.2. NCBI lineage: Eukaryota > Metazoa > Arthropoda > Insecta > Hemiptera > Cimicidae > Cimex > Cimex lectularius. The sequence continues at coordinate 472,169 of NW_019392772.1, read as the reverse complement.
GTGCTTCAGAGTGGTTGCCCCGCCCTCAGGGCTACACCATTATTTTGCGCCCGGACTCCACCCTTGCAACCAAGGGTTGGGAGGGGGTCACAGGATAGAATGAAGGAACCTGGATTGAGAAAGGGACGTGGATGAGGACACAAGGTGGACCGTTTCGGGGTCTCGAGTCTCAACCACACTATACCACCCATTGAGTGGGTCACAACTCCCTGGGTGGTAGGTGGCTTCACACATGCATCAACTGTTATCAACAATAATTATTTTTCAAGAATAAATGATTCCTCTTTAATATAAATGTATTAATGAAAGAACAACATAGCGTTGTTTCTGTTGGTTAGTAATGAATTGGCTCAACATAACCATCTTGGAGTACCTCGATCTGTACCAAGCTGTACCAATAATTTGATGCTTCTATTCTGAATCACAAAAATTGGAACATTTTCGATGCGTGGAAATGGTTCAAAAGAAAGATGGGGTAACAATACTCTGTGATTGATTTGTGACTGAGTTTGTAGTCACTCACAAAACAGGAACCGCAACTGCGGCAATGACAGTTTCACTGTTGTCCATCATGATTGGTAGTAAATTGAGGACTTGGCCCTTGGAAAGTATTCGCTGTTTCCGCACAAACTGGGTGATTGTATGAACCCTGCATGTGTGTATACATAGGCACTCTGTTTGGCGAATGCCAAAACTAGCAACTCGACACTTGGCAAACCTTCAGCGGCAAACACCATTCGGCAACTACCACATGTCTTGAGCCACCTTCATGCTTTTCTTTGATTTGTTGTCTAATGCTGCTCTACATTTATTGACATAGAAACTATCTTAACACAGTATGATAGCACTTAATAAAGCGTTTTCTTAATTCTCCCCTTTTATTATATTTTTATGCTCCTTCAGCGCAAGCAGTGATACATCATCATATAATTCCGATTGCCAAGACGACATTGAAGTTGCCTTGGCCCTCAAAGCAGCTGAGCTTAGGACGAGTCAAGAAGCTAGAGCAAAATTCAGGTAGAAAAATTATAAAAGTAAATGTTTTGCAATTTGTGATCACTAAAATGTTATATATTTGTAAGGTCGAGCGCGGACTTAGTCCATAGGCTCTTTGTTTGTGTGGCTGGAGTGGCAGACCAACTTCAGACAAATTTCGCAGGTGATCTTCGTAACATTCTGAAGTCTGTTTTTCTTATGAATGCCAGTGACAGAGGAGAATATGGGACTGTGAATGATGAAAATATTGGTAAATTATTTTAAATAAAAAAGTAAATTAAATTAAAAAATATCTGTTTTTTATGTATGTATATATTTTGGTTTGGAAATAGAATGCTGTGAAAGAGGAGAGGATGCTGTTGAATGGGGTGAGAGGGAAACTCAACCTGCACCCTCTTGGGTGCCTGATCAGGCAGCGCCTTCTTGTATGTACTGCACTTCACCCTTTACCGTAGTTAGGCGAAGGCATCATTGCAGGAACTGTGGCAAAGTATGAAATGATCAGTATTCCAATTATAAACCAATATACTTACGAATTTTTTTTTAAATTGTAGGTGTTCTGTGCAAGGTGCAGCTCGAATTCAGTCCCTCTCCCTCGATACGGACATCTCAAACCTGTTCGAGTGTGCAACAGGTGTTTTATATACCAAGTCACACCTTTTTCACTCGAAACCAACATAAGGACAGCCAACTGACAATATATAATTATTATATTAATAACCACGAGTGTAGTTTTTATTTTTGTCTTTCGCTTTTTTGAATTTGTATTCTTTTTTAATATATTCGTACATCAACGAATTGATATCATAAACTTTATATTATAATGGTTTTGTGTCAGCTAAGAGAACAAAATAATGTGATAACGCTAGTTTCCCTTTTATTTGTATTATATTGGCTGTAATGTATGTTTTTTGTTTTTTTAGTTTGTAAATTGCGATTGAAATATAAGGCGTATAAGTGAACATTTTAGCTACGCGTAACCAATAAACTGTATATTACTACAAAGTTATTTTTTTAACAAAAGTAATTGCTATTAATAATAATCACAATTATAATAAAATAAATAATATTAAAAAATACACCTGAAAAAGGGTTTTAGATTAACAATTTTTTTTAGTTGAATTTGTAAATATCCTTTTGAAAAAAAAAAAAAATCTAATTCATAACCAATATAAAAGTACATATTTTGTTGTATGTTAATTACAGTGAGTATCTGTTTATGGATAAATATTACTTTAAAAAATTCTCAAAATTTTATGACAGTTGCCTTAAACATATTCATAACATTTAAAATATCAATGCCTTCTAAGTGATGTTCTATAAGCATGTAGATATTTTATTAAAAAAACAAACCAGTCTTCCGAGTTTTTAAAATTGTAAACTTTGTTTTCAAAAGATGAAAGACTGTTGATTGAACATCACAACATTTTGTTTGTAAACATCACTTCTGTAATTTATTTCTAACCATTTTTTTAGAAGCATTTTCAAAGGAGAAAAACAAAATTGATTTTCTTGTATCAAACTTGTTTGATTTACCGCTTCACTGGCAAGTTGTAGGATAGTAAATAATTAAAACCTAATATATATATATTTAAAAAAAAAGAACAAAAAAAGAAAGAAAAAGAAAAGACAAAATGAGAAACAAAACGACAGGTGTTTCACCGGGAGTCATTAATTACATACCAGAGTACCCTAGATTTAACCAAAGATACTGCCTGATATGAAACGGTGTGTGTTTGTAAATTTAATGAAGGCTATTTTTCTTATTGTTTAAAATATTAGATTTTAGACGTTTTCGAGTGTATTTTTGTAACTGCCAATTTGTGTTTATCCTTCAGAAAAATAATTTTCTTTTGTAAACATTTTCAATTGGAGAGACAGGGAAAACATCACTATGATTTCTCTTTAATTTAGATTACATTCCTTATTTCACTGTTGTATTAATTTAGGGTAAATAATAAAATATCGAGAGAGAGACCCAGTCCTTAGTAGGAAAAGAGGATTTTTTTTTAAATGGTGTTAAAGAGATATTTTTGATGTAATAAGAGAAGAGTATATTCTATTAGGAGAGGGTATTTTTTAATCAGGCCCCTTTGTTTAACTAATTCGTATATTTCAAATTTGATGATGCTATTAGAAATATTTTGTGAACAGATCGTCTATCAACAAAAATTTCTTAGTAGCATTAGGAAAACAAAATCTGTTCCTCTAGAAATCTTCACTGTATTTACATACATATTTAAATCTAAAAAAAAAATGCTTTAACAAAATGTATCTAGATGTATGTAAAAAAAAGAAATACAATGTACATATGTGTAAATGCTTTGAACTTGTAAGACAACATGAAATTCTGGATGTAAGCCTTTTTGAAATAGTGTGATTCAGTTTTTTTTATAGCAGCTCCCATTGATAAAACTGTATGTGAAAAAAAAATCCCCCCTATTGTACATTTTTCATTTTATAAGTCAATGTGCAAACTTAATAATCAGCTACAATTTATACTAAGGTCAATCCTAAGCTTACATTCTTTAAATTTAAATAGGAAGCTTTTTTCATGTCTAGAGGTTAAAGATGATATTGCTCACTCTAATACTTTGAGAGTTTCAACGTCCTAAGAGAATGGCTGGGCCGTGATCTTTCCTATAAAAGAATTTATATAAAAAATACGTGCTATTGTACATAACGAAGACATAGATAAAAGAATGTTTTGTTGTTTTTGTTAGACTTTCGTTGGTTGTGAGGCTTTAGTACTTTGTATTTAAAAAACAAAACTATCAATATTACGTTTAATTCAGTTTTAGTTGTTTTTTTAATGAAGTATTAACTGTATAGTTGAAATTGTGACAAATTTAACTATAGGGGTATCCTTTTCTTTTGGATACTCCTTCCTGTGTAATTATAAAAAAATATTGCTTACAACATTCAATTTAATTGAATCACCAGCAAATTAAAATAGCCCATACTAAAACAAAAAAAAAAGAATGTTTATCAAAATTTATCTATCGATTTTTATTTTTTAATGTTAGTTTTGCTATTATTTTACTAAAATCTAAGATTTTTGTAATTGTGTTTTGTTCTGTTGGTTACAAATGGGTCGTAACTTATTTATACTTACAAGAAAAATGGGAATTTTGTGAAATTAGTTTGTGGTTCAGGTGACCCATTCTAGTTTATTAAATCAAATGAAAATTATGTTGTGTTTTTTTTTAATTCATCCTGTTTTTATTTACTAACAAACACGATTGTGATTAATGTGTTTATACTAATACTGCTTGGTATAGAATCAATGGCAGGTAGGTTTTATTTTCTTTTAAACATGATCAAGTAAAAATATTCTGTTGAACTTCAATCTGCGATAAAAACAAATATTTGAAAATATAAATTTTACCTAATAAAGTAAAACAATAAACATTGGAGGTATACCATGATCTGGAGCGTTTCGATAAAATAATGGTCAATAGAAATGATGAATGATGGAGTGAGTGTGGTGTTCAATCCTTTTTAAAGAAGATAGTTCCTACTCACAGTTAGTGGTTTGCCAACAATCCGGATTTCGAGCCCTTTAGCTCATCATCAGGTTGAAGGGTTTCTACAAACACGTCTCTCAACATGAATTGCAAAAGTGAACCCGCTGATACCCTCGCCACCGCGACGTTCCAATGAACAGCTGGTTTTTTAATGGCGCTCAATTTGAACGTGCGAAAAGCGGGAATTATGACACGAATAAATATTATAATAGTAAATACTGTAAGAAATTAATTATAAATTAGTGATTAAAGATAAAAGATAGAAAATATATTATTAAATTATTATAAAAATAATAACAGTTAAAATAATTAATTTCATTATTTAGACGTTTAATATTTTTTTGTGCATATTTAAAATGGGAGGTAGATCAAAATCTGTTATATTATTAATGCATTTATTACCATGTTCAATTTTACATTTTTTAATTTCAAATATCTCAAACCAATCTAGTTCTCTCCCTTTGTTGAAACTATGTAACATTGTTGTATTCATATTTGAACCTAAATTATGTTTTGTTTCTTTTGGCCCTTAAATTCCGAAAATTTGCTCAATTTAGGCAAGTGTTCTTTTACTCTCGTTTTTATTTCTCTACTGATTTGTTCTATATATTTAAATTTAATATCACAATCATTACAATTGAGTTGGTAAACCCCGCCTTTTTGCCAAGTTATCTACCTTGTCTTTAGGTTTTGAGAAGATGTTTTTAAGTGAACCCGTACTTCTAAAAGCTTGTTTAAAAATTTTACTAACTTTTTCCGATAATTCACCAATGTATGGCAAACAACGGAAACTTAATGATTCATTTGTGGTGGGGTGGCTGAGTCCTATTGTTGATTTGTTTAAAGTTTATTTTTTAATTCTTTTAACTAGCAACCTATCAATAAATATTTCTAGATTCCCGTTGTTTTTTGCTAAGGTTTTAATAGTTTCAAATTCTTTTTTGTAGTTAGCAGGTGTTTGTGGGATATTGTGTTTAGGTATGAACTTGGAATTGTGCCTTATTTTTCTGGTATGCCAAGTTTTGCTGGTTTAGTCTGTCAGTCGCGGTTTGTAAGTATGACATCTCGGTGGTTGGCAAGTAACTGCTAAACGAATAAAATTGTCAAAATAGACTTAATCACTGAAAGTATCGGCGTTTGATTTTACCATTGAAGATGTTGGCATTTGACTTAACCACGGAAGTAGATATGTCATTTAAATTGACTCCCTAAACACAGTGGCGTTTGATTTAACCTCTAACACAAAATACCTATAATATAATAGCAAGAGAGCGGAGAGAAACCAGAAAGAAAAAAAAACTACTGTTAAGACTTTCCGAAATTTGAAGTTGAACGAGAACTGACCCTTGCTACTGCTGTCCGGCGGATAAGTCCGTCCGGTGTGCGAGTAGCGCGGCTTGGTGTACCCAAATGAAAACTGCTGCAACTATAATTACGCGTACGCAAGTAACATCGACAGTATTGGTCGAAACGGGTCCATTAAATTTAATTTAAATGTTGCCAAAATGGCCGAATAACTGCTTGGTAATCTGAGGCAATTTTAGCAACCAACTAAATTGTTGACCGATGAAAAGTATGTCAAATTACATAACACATTTTAAATTTAGTGAAATACTAATAAACATTTCCTTAAGTGACATTTCGTTCTTGTGATCTTAAGCTTAAGGGAGCATGTTTAAATTTAATTTTAATAATCGTCAGGCATGATAGACGTAATAAGAAAACACATGTATTTTATTTAAGTAAGACATGAATTTTTTAATTGTTTAGCTCTGGATTAAAAAGTAGGGCATTGTTAAATGGATCATTCCACCCTTTTGACTGATGAAAGGTTTGATGTTGTGGGCCGACTACCACCAGAAATAGGCCAAATGGTTTTGAGCCATTTATCTCCACGGGAACTGACTAGGTGTTCAGGGGTGAGCAAGAGATGGAGGGCGTTGACCAATTGCATCTCACTCTGGAAGAGGCATTGTTACAAAAAAGAGTGGACGGATTTGAAAATGGTCGACAACTTTAAATCGCACTATTTGCCAAAATTGAAGCAATCAGGTCAGTATTTGATTTTTGAAATATGGTACAATTGTCAGTTGGGTCTTCTTTTCCAGATGCATCCGAGGCAATCGAAGAGAAATGCAGTTGGAGGGTCAATTACGAGAGGCACCAGGCGCTTCCCGTAAACTGGGAAAGGAACCGTTCAGTCCGATATAGGTTGTCTGACCCCAGGGATTCGCCGGTTTCTTGCATCCACTGCGACGGCGAACGCCTCGCGATGGCTCGGGCAGACGGGCACGTGACAGTTTTGAACATCGAGACACTTCCGAGTCTAGAGGCGGATCTCAAAGGGCTTTTAGATTCGAGGATACTCCAGGTTAAAATCAAAGGCGATTTATGCGTTATACAGCAGAACATGCTTCTCCAGTTTTTCAGCCTCCAGGACGGCTTCCTAGATGCTAAGTCGTTCGACTCGTGTTTCGCCACCGTCGAATTGTTCCAGTGTACTGGATGGAAGCCCCACCAAGTAAATAAGATGTACAAACCCGGCAAAATACGCGACGTGTTCTTCGATATACTGAACGACCGGGTTTACGTCGGAGTGAGAGATTTGCAATGCATATTCGTCTGGGACAAACACGGTAAAAGGGCTGACACGATTCATATTCCGAACAGGATGTGCAAGCTCCGGGACATGTTGCTTTATAAGGATTGCATACACGTGATTTACGCCTCGAGGGATATCAGGCACGTCACGGCTTATGACTTGACACTGAGGAAATGGATTTACGAGGTGACCACTCCCTTGTGCAAGACGCAGAAGCTGATTGGTGCGGATTCTCTGCTCGCCGGCGTGGCCGTCGCGAGCCCCGGATTTGCGTATATCGGCGTCATAACGGTCTGGGACAGGACGAACGGAAAAATCATATCAGAGAGGCACACTCCGGGATATCTGTCCTTCAAGAGCGTTGCGGCCGTATACGAGCTCATTATTTACGGCGAGACGACGTCCATCAGCATCTGGGAGCCGAGATCAAATACCATCTTGAGAAGGGTCTCAACCGAGGGGAACCCGGTTTACCTCCAGCGCCTGCCCTTCACGTTACTCGCGGTCTTCACGGACAGGTACGCGTACGTCTGGGACTGGTTCACGGGGGCTAAATGCTTCAGGATCTTCACCAGGTATGTCCCGGACAACGGCGAATTCCTCTGGACCGATCAAACAACGTTAATAATCAAGACTGACGAACATCTTGTGGACATGATTGGGTTTTGTTGAAAAATAATTAAATCTGACTTTTGAAATTAGTTTGTCAGTTGTCTTTTTTATCAGATGTCTCTATTTTCAAAAAAAATATGGACCAATCCTTTGCTCTTATATCATGACTAGAATAAGTTCCCTAGTTTGAATATTATTGATTTAACAAAATGTTTAAATGGTGCCAGGTATGTTTTAGTGGTTTGAATGGCATTTCTGAATAATTTCATTAGCTTCGCGGGCTTTTTCAGATTTACAATTTTTGAACTTGACTTTCTTATACTGTATTTATTGTAACACTATTTCTGGGCCCTATATTTTGTACTGTATTTAACACAGAATTTTATCGTTTTGTTCTGACTATCTTAGCTGATTTCTTCATATCCTTTGCGCTCTTTTTTTCGGTTGCATCTTCTGGGATACGGGGTCAAAAGGAATCTCGGAATTTTTTCGGGATCAATATGGCGCTTAGCGATCAACATGGCTGTCCACTTAGCCCTATGTTATTTTATCTCTTTTTGATGACCTGACCTGTGCTTAGAAAGTGGAATACGTATCCAAGGCGTGAAAATAACAATTTTGATGTACGCGGACAATATAGACATATTGGCAGACAGTCTATGGGACTAACATCAATCTTCTGGAAGGATACTGTAAAAAATGGAACCTTACAGTCAATCTAAACAAGTCTAAAATAATTGTTTTCCAAAAAGAAGGTAGAAACCATATCTTTAGAAAAATGATATTTTAAAGGAGAAAGCGACAGTAACTATTGTTCCTACGTTTACAAATCAACAAGAATTGATTAATAGCTTCATGGCTTATGGGTTGTGATTTGCACTAAAATGCAGTAACTATTACCAACAGAAAAAACCTAAAATACAGACAAAAACGATGTCAGACCATACCCTCAAACTACTTTCACACCTTGAAATTAATCTCTCAAAACATAAAACTGGGCTCTCGAATTTTGTTTCTTATTTCAAACTAAACGAATTTTTATCATATTAAATCATATATATTTTAATGTAAACAAAATTAAACGAGATCGGAAATTTACGAGCTTAATAAAAACTATTTAATTCTGATTATTCTGAAATCATGAGATGCGGTCTGGTGTGATGTAGGTTTCAGAAAAACATTTTCTTTATCGTGCCAACGTTTCGATCTTTATTGAGGTCATCTTCAGGGCTCAAAGTGTTTGTTTTCTGCGTAATTGTGCCATTCTTGCGTGGCACTCTCAACACGATTATTTTCCGAATAATCATCGACTAACGGTCACTAATCACCACACTATTTAATTATGATGGTTTGAAAGAAAATGCACCAAAACACCGAAAATTAATTATAGAATATATTGTTGGTTAAATCGCAATCTATGTACCGTTTTTTTCGTTGAGTATATAAAAAGAAACATACGAAAAGGGTAAACACACCCAAAACTGATGGCGGCAAGATGAAACAAATAACTCTGACAGACTAAAATGCGATGGTTGATATTTAGTTTTATAGGTATATTTTTAGATTTACCTGAGATGTGTTTTTGGGGCTGTATACACTTTTTGTTACCATTTTGCGTCACTAGGGAGTGTGCGTAGGTTCGGTTAGGTAGGCTTCCGATTAGGAGTGCGTTTAGGTTAGGAATGGGTAGGTTAGGTATTGTTAGCATTAGGTAGGGTGAGGAGTAAGGCCGGGGATTAGGTATGGTTATGGTTAGGATTAGGTAAGGCTAGCGATTGGAACGAGTTAGGTACGGTTAGTGTTGCAATTAGGTAAAGTTAGGGATTTGGATGAGTTATGTACTGTGATGGTTAGTATTAGGTAGGATTATCGATAGGATTAAGATGCGATTGGGATGCGGTTAGGTTTAGCGTTAGGCTCCATATCCATTATTTAATGTTTTTTTCGGTAACGAGAAAATATGCGCTTAAAGGGAAATTTTTATGTAAGAAGATGCTCAGTTGTTTTTTCTCAGGTTTCGTTCCATTTGTTTGCAATGTAATTTTGAATATGCACTGATTTGATTTTTTGAACGTACATTTTTTTCATCATTGACAGTTGTTTGTTTGTTGTTAGGTTTAGTTTCTGATGACGTTTTAACTCAAATCTAAGATTATTTATTTACTTTTTTCTTCCTTTTCGTTATATAATATTTCATGTTTGCGCATTCTAATTTTGCGTTGGCCGTTTTAGAATCACGTCTAGCCCAAATTTCTGATCTGACTTGTTTGACTCATTCATAGAACTGCCAAGTTTGTTGACATATCACTTTACGTTTTTGGTCTGTGGGATGTTGAACACGCATATTGGGTCCTTGCCTTTCATTGTAAGACAGAACGGAAATCACACACGGTCAACACTGAAGATGGCGAGAAACCAGGCGCCTCTGACTGACAAAAAGGGGAGCCTGGGCTGAACAAAATGCTCCCTGAACAAACATCAAGGGAAAAAGTTTCTTTATAACGCTACTAAGTAGTAAATAAATAAAAACACATTTTAAAATTTTTATCACATTTAGTGGGTTAACGGTGATTTTACAGGGTGTTATGAATTTAATAGCCTTCGCACATAAAAGATTACAAATAGGCTTTGAAAGGAGAAAAACACCCAAAAGTAAGGTAAATTGTTTGAAGAATAATACTCGAATGAACCCCGGCACCTTTTAATTTCCGGAGATCTCCTTAAAATAAGAAAGTGTAAAACAAACTTTTGTTAGAGAAAGTCCAGAGGTATCGGGCTCAAAAAAATTGTTATTAGTTCGGGTAAGTTCCGTTCGGGTAAAGTTGCGACGCGAATTTCCAGTGATTTCTGCCGGTTTGTTACCAACGAGCCTTTTCCCTGGGATTGCACCTGCCTTTCCTATTAGGTGAAAAGACTTGTAAAGTCGTAGAAAACAGCTAAGGATCTCCCCGGGGGGCGGAACAAGTTGTTGAAACTTGTGTCGTTATTGTTTGCACACGTAGACTTGTAGTCTTCCAACTCGCCATTTCCCAAGCCGGACACTTTCTTCTTGCTCATTTATTTATAACACATCCACGTGCGACTAGTTTCCAACTCTTACAGTCAAAAACAGTCCTTCTCCGGGCATACTAAAGAGGGCGAAAGTGAGCTATTCGCACCTTCCACAGATGTCCGCTCACTTTGCAGATTCTGAGGTATAAATAAACACAAGTACAAATTTATTATAGAATTCAAGGATATGGCATTCTTATACAATTTAAGGTTTGGAACTTTTCATCCTGAAAGTTAGTCCTTCTGTTGCTATCTAATTATTAAATATTATCTAACTTTACAGTATCAAGGGGTATTTAACTTTTTTCTAAAGATTAATATTGTTAATAATATTTTTCCAAACTAAAAATGTTAATTTTGAAATATTAAATATTTAAATTGATTTAGAAAAAGGCCGAGTTTGGTTTGTGAAACGTTCAGTTTAATATTTATGAAAGGTATTGGTTGAGATAAAAAAGTCAGTGTCACGAGCGGGATTCGAACCCAGGACCTTCTGCTAAATATGCCGCTGCTCTACCACTTGCGCTAGTGAAGTTGAGATGGCAAGTTGGTGTCCGAATGGACTGAAGTTACGATAGCTCAAGTGGTACTGACTTTTTTATCTCAACCAATAACTTTACTAATTATTAATTAATTGAAAAATATTAATTGGTCAATCGAACCACGAACTGTAATGGGTTCAGTTTAATTTTGAAAAGGTTGAATTAAATTTGAAAAATGTTTATCAGCGGAATATAAAACAAATAATTTTTTTTTAATGTTTTAAAGGTACAACAAATGCCAATGTTCTTGATTTTGTTCAGGGATTTTAAGAAGTTTCTCGACGTTTTCCAGTTGGGCTCCCATCGATTCTGGAGATTTTCTAACAATTACAAACTAATTTGCCGCATATTTTAGCGAATTACGTCCCAGCTTTGTGCCTATTCTGGAAGTTATAATAAATTATCTATCGCACAAACTAAAATATATAAATTTCCACTTGCCGTTTCTATAATTTTTTAAAATTTAATCACCAAGTCAACATTTTTTTAGCTATTTTTTAGTCAATACGAATTATTATAAATTATATAAAAATATTAAAGCATAATTTCTGTTAACTTTGAAAATATTTTTCTCTAAATATTACTTAATAACAAGCAAATTCCGTTGTATCCTGTTTATCCTGAAGGCTATATAACGCATAAAAATCGAACTGCCCACATATGAAACATGATTAATGATTAGGACTATATTTTCCGTTGAGTCCAACTATTAATTAATTAAGACATTCTGTCCTATAACTTTGTTATTTTTCTATCATTTCAAAATCTGCTCCATACAGTAGGAAAAAAGTGTACGGTTTTATTTAAAATGTCACTGTTGTACTAGCTTTGCAGTGGCTTGACAAGAAATAAAAAAAAGCGATACAAATTTACAACTAGACTAAAAAATTGGTTTTGATGTAGGCCTTGTAGTAAATTAAGTTTGGGCGATAAGATATTCTTTACAAGTCATATGGAACAAAACCAACTTTTTGGGCTGTGCTTTATTTGTGTTTATTTCACCATCATCAGGGCTTAACCCAGTGAGATGAAAATAAATTAATAATAAGGTACATATGAATATTACAGAGCATTTTTTTTACGAGGGTTCGCCACAGCAGAGGTTATATCAACCCTTGGGGCGCCGTTGTTAAAAAAAAAAACATTTGTAAGTATGTAGGGTTCAAATGCAGGGCCGCTGGATTCGACCCCGGGTCCTTTACCTTACAGTGATGATCGCCGTGTCAGAGCCCAGAGAAAGAGAGAGAGAGAGAGAGAGAGAGAGGAGAGAGTGAAAGAAAGTGAGAGAGAGAAAGAGAGAAAGTGAAAGAAAGTGAAAGAAAGTGAGAGAGAAAGAGAAAGAGATAGAGAGAGAGAGAGGAGAGGAGAGAGTGAAAGAAAGTGAGAGAGAGTGAAAGAAAGTGAGAGAGAAAGAGAGAGAGAGAGAAAGAGAAAGAGAGAAAGAGAGAGAGAGAGAGAGAGAGAGAGAGAGAGAGAGAGAGAGTGAAAAGAAAGAGAGACAGGATTTTTTTATTACGAGGGTTCGCAACAGCAGAGGCCATATAAACCCTCAGGGTGCCGGTGTTTTTTTTTTTTTTTAAAGCCCATTTGTAAGTATGTGTGGGACCTTTACCTTACTGTGATGAGCGCCGTGTCAACGCCTAAACCGTTGCGGCCACCGACGCCCCCTATTTTTAATGTTGTGAGGTAATCAGGCACACAGTACAGAAACTCAGATCCTCCTCAATTAAGATAGGAAAACTAATTCTTGAAAAAATAATTAATTAAGAGTAGAAACCAGAATGACTCCATATGACCTCTAAAGAAGTTCTTATCACCCAAACTTAAGTATAAAAGTATTGAATACGTATTTTTTGGTTTTTCTATAACGTTATTTGTTCAAGACAAATTCAACCTTCTAAATGGGCGCCCTGTATATTTTGTAAACTAGTATTTTTGTCACATAGAAAATCTTTTTTTTCTTTCTTTCTGTAAATACAATAGATAATAAGAAACGAGACATAAAGTTTTGAGCGTAGCGCTAAATTAAACTCACTTGGTTTAATTGGTAATTTATAGAAACAAGACAAAAAATGCGGACATTCCATTGTGCCGTTTGTGTTAAATTATTGCCTGTAATAAAATATATCACTCCGGCTCACGATTATGACAGAAATGATCTACTATTCCTAATTAAACTGAAGGTTAAAGAAGATTTAATTGCGCTCCACTTGATTGCCTTGGCATTTCTCGCCTTGTTATTACTCCAGGGGTAGTTTTTAGGGGCTACCTGTGGCACAGTGAAAACGGCGGCATTTCCACGGGGAAAAGAGGGAATTTGAACGAAAAAAATTGGCTTTTTCTTGTTGCACGATGTCGGTTAGTTATCCGTGAGCCGTCTCGTTTGCTAAGAGTTCTTTTTTCCCTTTAGCCCTCAACGTTTTTCTTGTACAGAAATTGGCCAGCAAGTACGGCAGAGGAATTAACGTTAATCTCTATAGGTTTTGTGAGGAGTGTCAACATCTGCACGTCAACCGTCTGCGAAGTGTCCTTTGTTAAAACATTATCCGTCGTACACCATGATTTCCTCTCTGCTTTTCAATTTTCCCTGGCATCGCGACAAGTGAGAGTTTATAAAGACAGAGCTGTCTATTGTCACCAGCTTGGATATTTCTCGGAGGATTTGTACACTCAAATTGCACAGCTGAGAAATAAAAAGGATCCAAAGCTGTCAACAACCGCCATAGTTACATTGTCATATCTTGATGTCAATTAGGATTTCTTTTCTGTTTATACTTCGCTGTCAACAATGATTAAAAAAAACGGTTAACTCTCAATTTATTCGGTAAACAATCGATATTGTTTATTATTTACAGCAAATTATACAAAGAAAATCTTTAAATAATAGTTTTTTCTTCTTCTTTCTCTGTTTCCAACGAGTTTACCATGAAAACGAGTCAATTAAAAAAAATATTTAAGAAAAAAGTTCAATACAAATTTCTTGAATATTTTTGCTCATAAATAAATTACATCAAAGGTTTTGATTTTGGATTTAAAAGCCCTATTAAATGCAATGCTCAAAATTATACGTAGGTTATTTTACTCATTAATTTCCATAGTATACACTTAACATAATATAGTATGAATCGTTTCTAACGAACTTCAGATACCATAAAATTTTTTACCTTATAAGCGTATGTACGTTTACGGCAGAACAGTTTTTATTATATAAGTACATAATTTTATAAGTTATCCAGGTTTATGAGGACGTACAAAATATATACTAACCGGCTAAAGTAATTTATTTATATAAATGCTTTTAAAACATTAATATATGTATGTTTAAATGTGAATGAAGTTATTTGATTATGTATCATCGTAGGATGTGATCTTCCATCATTTTTTGGACCGTATTTTTTCAAAATTATGGCTCTTATTAAATTGTTTGATTATTTTTCCTTTATTTTCACAATTTCCGATATTTTCTAACTAGACGTTCCCATTTCGACTGCGAGACTACTCGCACGATCTGCTGATTCGATCCGAGAAATTATCGCAAATTTTTCCTCAACAGAAGAGACTAAGGGCGTTTTTTTCCTCTATTGATAGGTTGAAAAATTCCAAGATCTCCGTAGTTGAAAACATTTATTCTATTTAGTAAATTACATGGACGTTTCGGGCTCCTGGCCCATCATCAGAAACTAGACATAGAGGCACCAATTTTTTAAATTTTTTTAAAATACTTTTATTTAAAAAATTGAAAATTACTGATGGGTGTCTCTTCAGATTGTGAATTATACCATGAGATTTCTCTATGTCTAGTTGCTGATGATGGGCCATGAGCCCGAACGTCCATGTAATTTACTAAATTGAATAAAAGTTTTCAACCACAGAAATCTTGGAATTTTTCAACCTATCAATAGAGAAGATGTGAACCGTGGAGTTGGTAATATATAAAATAAGGTGTTTTTTTTTTAATTTATGTTGTGTTTAGAGATTTTTAAAAGAATTTTAGATTTTAAAAAGGGGGAAGAATCTTTCCTAGAATCTTTAGCTGGGGTTACTTTTGCGTGCTGTCCGTTATAACCGAAAGTGCATTATAAATGGTTCCCTATGTTTTCCTTATGATATTTCTCGGTACCGAAGATTTTGTAAGTTACAACCGATCGTTCCATATAACCTAAGTCGTTATAAAACATTTCTACTGTATTTATATATGTCACGGGCATAGTCAATAATTGGTCATTATGTACAATGACGGAGCAATAGGAATAATGATCAAAACTACTAGACAATGTGACAAATAGACTTCGTTTTATCATACTGACTGGCTATTAAGCATAATGTCCTAACCTATTTGGACGGTATGACTAAAGAGTAAATCAGCATGTTGAGTTTATCATACTGACCAATCATTATACGAAATTCATAGTTTTCGTGGTCCGCTTGACCAATTAATATGTTTCAATTAATTAAGGTTTTTAGTTGAGATGAAAAAAGTCAGTGTCACTAGCGGGATTCGAACCCACGATCTTCGGCTTGATACGCCGCTATTCTACCACCTTAGCTATCGTGACTTCGATTCACTCGGACACCAACTTCCCATCTCAACCCCACCCTTTGAATTTTCCCTCCTTTTTGCCATTTTTCAAATGTCGTGCAATCTATTTGATTCTCGGGGACAATTGAAATGGCCACGGAGAGCTTTAGTGAAGGGATACTTCATTTTAACTTATTAAATTCACTAGTTGTCGTGATCCGCTTGACCAATTAATATCTTCCAATTAGTTAAGGTTTTTAATTGAGATCAAATTGTCGCCGAGAATCAAATAGATTACACGACATTTGAAAAATGGCAAAAAGGAGGGAAAATTCAAAAGGTGGGGTTGAGATAGGAAGTTAGTGTCCTAGTGGATCGAGGTCACAATAGCTGCAATCAGATCTAAAGAGAGACAATCATAAAAATATGGACAACATTAAATTAAATAAGATGACTATAACGGTTTGTGACAAAATTAGAATAAAATTCTACTTAAACAGACCTTTTCAAGCGGAGATAGATACTAAGCAAGAGGTTTTTGGCATGAAAGGCAACCCGAAGTTAGTTCATTGGTAGTGGAGCAAACTGATGGATGATAGATGGAACAATGAGTAGGTGTAGGTGGTAAAGGGGCCGAGGAACAGTATAGCAAAATCCCTTGGACAAGCTTCAACAATATTCTAATCTGAGGTTCGCACAATCTAACCCAGAGGTAAAGAGTTATTAAAGAAAAAATGTAAGGTGAACAGACTTTTGGACAGACGGGCAGCAATAAAAGAACAAAATTATTATGATTCTAGCTCCAAACTAGTCTTGGAATGCCTAAATTGCTTAATGGGAACCTTAAGGTCTGTTCCGGGACATGAGTTAGGTAACGAACAAGCGACTAATTCGGCAAAGAAGGGACAGTTACATGGGATCAGAATTACAACTAGGCAAAGGGTACGCAAAAATTGAAGATTTAAAAAGATAAACTCAAATAATGAATGAGGCAAACTAAGACTTTCATAAATACCTCAAAACGTAAGACAATGGAACTCCTTTCCCTAAGATTTGAGGAAAATTAAATAGCTTTATCTCGGTCACTATTTTCTTAACTACCACCTAAATATAATGGGCAAAACCGAGGTAGAAACCAACTGGTTAAACTTATAGAATTGGTTAAGAAATAATGCTTAATTTTTTGTAGGTTGTTTAGTTTTTAAAAAGCCAGCAGAAATATTTATTTTTAATGTGTAAGAAAGAACATATTAGTTTCTAAAGCTATCTAAATGTACTTGTACTGCACACTTTTCTGAGCACCGTTTAGCTTTGTTCCGTTTTCATTAATGTACCCAACAGTACACTTAACTTAGTTTTTTTTTTAATCCACTGTTGAATATTCTGGTGACAGTACGTACTGGTTTTTCAATGGTTTTCGTTTTGCCGGACCACCGTCAGTAGATGCTGTTTCGCATTGGGAAATTTCAAGTAGCAATGTTCTTGAAGTCTGCCATTAAGGGCGGCATTGTGGTCACATTAGATTCCCCCGGAACACTCGGCCAACTTGGGGTAGAAATTGCGTTAGGACCCCGCTTTCCCAGCGGAGGCCTTTCGCCGTTCGGAAAATGTAATCTTTTCCCCGTGAACACATTCCGTGGGAAACGTGGGCTGGAGAGGATTGAGAGAATTGAAAATTATATAATACGCAGGCTGCTCTGACGAAAAAAATCCGCAGTTAAGTCTTTTAAGGAAGATAAATAGATAACAATATCACATAACTCAACATCATGCAATTTTTTAATTTATAAAATACTAATGTTTTCAACACACTTAAAACATTGAACAAATATGTGAAAAATTGGGTTTCAATAAATACATAAATAAAATAAGTAGTGTTGAGTGATTATAGGTGCTTCCTTTCTATGCATAAGTGATAATCTGAGAACTGAGTTCAGTTTGTTGAAATAAAATAGTTCATTTTTATATTTAGTATAAAACTGTTTGATTATAAACATTGATTTCATGGTCAACGGTTTTGGTTGTACAGGACACTTTAGAAATGTTCTTAATTGCAAAAAATTATCATTCAACAATTATCAAAATCTATAGCGTAAAAATGATCTATGAGTTTAATGGTGGCAATTGATGATCACACATAATAATATTCTGTTTGAACAAGTTGTTTGTACTGCATTTCCTCTCGGTTAAATATTGATTTTGTCTAATATAACAGGTTTGAAGCTGTTTGCCAATTGGTTAGGTGCTATTGCTTTAAGGTCAAACCAAATATTAAAGTGTTGCTATTTATAATAACATCCGACGCGGTTCGTCATGCCAAGTTAAATTAACGGGTGGATTCACAAAAGAGGAATACGTTAAAAAAAATCGCGTAGGGAAATAACACAAATTTGCTCTGCACAGATTGTTTCGTGTTCAAAGCCCAATAGAGAAAGAAGACTTCGCTGTAAACAACTAATATTGTTTTAAAGCCCTTTCATCTTTGTTTAATCCCATTAATAACAATACGCCTTGTTTACAATGAAAATTCTCTTAGAGTTCTAAACTTGAAAGGACGTAAAATCAGGCGTTTCATGTGAAACGGTTCAGCACATTTAACGATATGACAACATAGCTTACGGTAAATTTTCTCCCTGCTAGGTTATCGTTCATTTCGAAATATTACTACAGCCGATATAAAATTAAGATTTTAAAAATAAATTGTAGTTTACTAAGTTTATAATATATTATCATGAAATGTTTATTCAATAGTTGAAATTTTGAATTAATTCTCGTGATTTTAACATGCAACTTATTATAACATGCAACTTATTATAACATGCTTAATATATTTGTCATCTTTTACGGCAGTAATGAACGATTAGTTAGAGAGAGGAAATAGGCATGCAGATCGATAGGTCCGAACGGAGAGAAAAAGAACGAATAAAAGTAAGAGTGGAGAGAGAGAGAGAGAGAGAGAGAGAGAGAGAGAGAGAGAGAGAGAGAGAGAGAATATAGACAAAACAAATCTTCTATCGCTTAACCAAAATCGTATTACGTTCCTGGACGTAACATCTTCACAATACAATTTGTATGGCCAATGTGAAATTATTTCTTCCTTAAAACTTTAATATTTTTAATGGAGGTCAACGAATGTTAAACCAGTACATGCCTTGGTAAATTAACCTTACGGCGTACAGTTTATCAGTTTTGCAAAAAACGCCGGTGTAGAAGGTTTAGCATATCCATTCAGCCGCGAATTTGTATAAAATCGTTTCTAGACATTTAAATTAATTCTTGGGAAATGTTAATAGCTTGTGAGAAAGAGTTAAAAAAAGAGAAGAACATGAAATACTGAGTGAGAGAGAGAGAGAGAGAGAGAGAGAGAGAGTGAGAGAGAGAGAGAGAGAGAGAGATCTTTCTCCCTCTCTCTCACTTATTTTTCAAAAACCGCCTTACAACAATGTCATCAAACGATAAAGACACACAACATCAAATGATAAAGACAGGGTAAAATAATATTACTTTCATTGAGTAAAGAATTGTGTAAAAAATAGTTGGTGTATTATTGAACCGCATAATATTTGTCTTTACCAGCCATTGCCAAGTACATATACTTTTTCGTAGGTTGTTAATTTTATTTCATAGATACACATTTTGATTTTGATTATTCCAACAGTTTGTCATTTCAGTCAATTACTAGTCATTTTTTCAAATTAATTGTAAAAATACAGAGTTTTATTCAGAGGTGAATTTTGAACGAAAAACGTTACTCGATTGTGTTGTATGCATGTTATTTTCATAACGGTTATTTTTTTCTTTTTCGTGATAAAAAAGTAATTCTTTCAGGGCGAAATGCCAATCAGTTGTCTGTTGGCTGTCCTATTAACTTAAATGTCCCTTCTTGTGCGAAACCTCTAATTTCCAGAGGCGGCCGCTAATCCGGCCCACTTTGGACCCCCCGGTTGAATATAGAGGACGGTACAAAAGGAGGCCCAAGCTTCGTTCGGGGGATGGGGTCACCACGAGGAAAGTAGATCAGCGAGGCTTTTCCTTTTGTCGCCCTCCCCCATTTCAGGGGCCAGTGATAAATTCAGCCGGTCGGACCCAGTTATAATTGTACAATGGAAGACACATTTCAAGGGGCTCGCCCATCCTATATTGTTTCATTGGGCCGGAGTAGACCTTTTTCTATTGTAAAACGACTAACGATTTACAACGAGAACACCGCTTTAGTCAAAAACCAACATTACTTACTCCATCTCGGAAAGGAGAATTAAAAATTTTATTTTCTAATGATTTATCTAATCCCACAAATAATCATTTGAACATTTCCCTTTATTTAAAAATTTAAATGTACATATTCTCTCTCTCTCTCACTCTCTCCCTCTTCGCCCTCTCACTCTCTCTCTCTCTCTCTCTCTCTCTACCTACCTACCTTTTTATTTCTAACTGTCTAGCTAACTATATATATCTCTTTTATATCTATTTCTTTTTTTCATTTATCTATCTATCTGTCTATTACTATCTTCACGTATTTATCTAACTATCCACTATTTCTCTCTCTCTCACCTTCTCCCTTTTCTCTACTTCTCACTCTCACTCACTCTCTCTCTCTCTCTCTCTCTCTCTCTCTATCGATCTATTCTTTCTTATCTTGTATTATACATTATCTTACATTATTTTATATCAATTATATTATATTATTAATTATATTCACTAATTTCGTGGCCCGCTTGACCAATTAAATCATTACAATTAATTTTTCATCTCAGCTAAAAACCTTAATTAATTGTAATTATTAATTATATTTATTCAGATATCGTGAGATGCGGTCGGGTGTGATGTAGGTTTCAGAAAAACATTTTCTTTATCGTGCCAACGTTTCGATCTTTTATTGAGATCATCTTCAGGGCCTGGGATTTACAAACAATGTTTACATTTAGCAAGCACATTTAGGATGTGGAAAAGTGAATTTATACAATGCAAAATATATTTTATATACTACATCACACCCGACCGCATCTCACGATATCTGAATAACTATCGATTAACGGTCACTAATCTCTACACATTAATTATATTATTATCTTATATTATCTTTTTTATATCTACTTCTTGTTTATGTTCATTTATCTATCTATCTGTCTATTGCTATCTCTCTCTCCCTCTCTCTATTTCTCTCTATCTCTCTTTCTTTCTCTCTTTCTCTCTCTTTTTCTCTATACCTATCTATCTCTCCATTCTTTTTAATTAAGTTTATTTTTGTACCATCCACAAGTTTTAACCCTCCTTTCACCACGTGATCAATGTGAGAAATTTTACCCCTAACTTTAGAGCAAATTTAAATAAAACGCAAATATGCCGCTAATAATTTGTTTGTTTAATAATTTGTTGAAACCATTAAAAGATAAAACATCGCATATTCGGGGTAACAAATATTAATGAAATTTGCTATCTTGTTCTTGATCATTGTCAATAGAAAACAAAAGGTAAAACATTTAGTTTTCACTTTGCGAAAAGGAGAAATAAATATCATTTATATAAAAACGAAATATAATACTAAATAACTACACCATCTTATACTGATATTATTGTTGTTGTTATTTTATTCCGTAGGTTGTAATTAAAATTTATTTTTTATTTAATCCATTATATTTAGTGGTCCAAATGAACAAATTACTTCTTTCAATTAATTAATTTTTTTATGTAAGGTCTTGGTTGAAATGAAAAAAACTGTCACGAGCGGTATTCGAACCCACGATCTTCGGCTCAATTCGCCACTGCTCTAACCACTTGAGCTATCGTGACACCTCTGAAGGATTACCCTTTGATACCCTCAGACATCAACTCCTCATAACAACGATAACTCAAGTGGTTAGAGCAGCGGCATATTGATCCGAAGGTCGTGGGTTCGAATCCCGCTCGTGACACTAACGTTTTCATTTCAACCAAGACGTTACATAGAAAGATTTATTTTTTTTATCTTGCTCCACTCTGTTGCACAGACGTAGACAGGAAAAAATTTTAACAAATAAATACTATTTTTTTACAAAATTGTGTTTGTGATTGTCTACATGTGTGGAATAGAGTGGATCAAGATTAAAAAAAAATGTAATAGCTTAAATTATATTAAATTGAATAAAAATAATTATAGTTGACTTGCTGTTTTAGATCACTCCTATTCCTACCATAATACCGGTTTTTCATCAATAACCATATCAATATTGAAATTGTCATTGTAGTATTTTTGTTCTATCTCATAAAGGTGAGAAATGTCATAATCTTCACCCAATCTATCCAAATTCTCACATCACCGCAATAATTAATTATTATTTTACCGTGTGTGGTGTTTAGTGACCGTCAATTAATGTCTATTTGGAGATCGTGATGGTGTGACTTAGGTTTTAGAAAAACATTTTCTTAATCGTGGCAACGTTTCGATCTTTATTGAGATCATCTTCAGAGCCTCAGATTTATAAACATTGTTCAAATTTTACAAATACTTGCAGGATGTAAAAGAAATGAATTTATACAATGCTTTTTTTTATCTCAATAAAGATCGAAACGTTGGTACGATAAAGAAAATGTTTTTCTAAACCTACGTCACACCAGACCGCATCTCACTATCTCTCAATAATCATTATTTTACTGTATTGAAATTAACTTTATGAAAGTTATTGGGATATACCACCATGTCATTAACAAAAATTAAAAAATAAATAAATTGCATGCATAAAAATAAAACCGTGTCAATTAGTGGCATATAACGAACAACTTCTAATGTATCGCGCATCTGTTAGGGAATCCTCGTTGTATAAACCTTAACCAACGACCTTACAGAGCGTAAACCGACACATTTCTAATTTGTTGAAGTCGTTGTTTGATCTCAACAGCGATAGAACGTCGATTACGGAGTATGTGGAAATATAAAACGATCATCTTTCTGAGCTGTGACACGGAAGCGACGTGATCTTGGGTAACCTCGAGTGTCTTGGTAATGATGGAAGACCCTTCGGACATGTTCTGGGAATTTTAAGCCACATACAATTGACTACTTTCATCATCCAAGAATGATTGATCAAGATTATTTTCATGATCAAGAATGCTATGATTCGAGCCAAATCACGTAAAACCATTACTCAAACAAGTTTGAAACCTAAAAATGGAACAAATTAAGAAAAATTAAATAACCGGAACTTTAGAAAGAAGCATTACAGAAAAAAACAAAGAAGAGATTGACTATTCATTATTTACAATGTCCAATTGTCAACACAAGTGGAAGATATTATCAGTGTTTTAATTTTCTCTAATACTTTAAAACGGATCAAATATTGTTGTTAGATAATCAATGGAGGGTTTAACAGATAATTAAAAATATTAAGGGTGACCACTTTTTTACCTATCAGTGTAGATAAATATTCGTTAAAAAATCAACTGTGTTGGGTTTACTGAACGTTAAAACAGCGGAAATATCTATCTTCTGCATTTTGTTTTAGTTGGTGGTGGTTGCAGTTTGACGTGGCGATCGGGTTTTTCTTGATAGTTAATTTTCCTCCGCATCGTGGCCGGGTCCCGCTAACGCTTAACTAATTCATCGCCGGCCGGTCGCTTGCGGCCTCATCACTTATGCAGGCATACAGGGTGGCACGAGGCAGGAAGCCAAGTCCTCCCCCTCCCGATGAAGGAAGCCGATGGCCATTTGTAGGCCGGGGATGGGGGCATTGCCGGATCCTGAATTTTTGACAAGGGGTTCCCGAAGGGAGACGTGGGTTGGATTTGACGCTTAATGCGGTCTGTGAGGATTGCCACGGTAGGTCTGATCACAAGTTAAGTTTGCCTTCTCAACTTATACCGGACAATACTATCTAGATAAAAGTTTTATATATATATTTTTTTAAACACGAACATTTAGCGTTTCCCATCATAATTGATGGTATCAAACTAGATATTAAAACGAGAGAAAAAACATTCATTCCAGTATACGTACTTTTACCTAATTTTTGTTACCCACGACAAGAAATTTAATAAATATTTACAATTAATTAAGGTTTTTGGTTGAGATAAAAAGTTAGTGTCAAGAGCGGGATTCGAACCCACGATCTTCGGCTAGATACGCCGCTGCTCAACCACTTGAGCTATCGTGAACTCGATCCACCTGGACAGTAACTTCCCATCTCAACCCCACCTTTTGAATTTTCCCTCCTTTTTGCCATTTTTCAAATGTCGTGTATTTGGACGATATCGAGTGGATCGAGGTCACGATAGCTCAAGTGGTAGAGCAGCGACGTATCTAGCCGAAAATCGTGGGTTCGAATCCCGCTCTTGACACTAACTTTTTATCTCAACCAAAAACCTTAATTAATTGAAATAAATTAATTGGTAAAGCGGACCACGAAAACTAGTGAATTTAATAAATATTGTTTTACATTGTTACAACTTGTCATTTAATAACAAACCAATATAAAATATATATTGTGTTTTTGGGGAGGAACATTTCTGGATTTAAAGGTAAATTAAATCCCGTTTACTCTAAAGATTTTACCGCTTTCCTCCTCTTTTCTCTTCTTATAGCTTTGGTAGTTATAAAAAGAAAAACATTTTGATTCAAGGACTGGATTGATTTGGTGGAGAGGTACTGCGATTTCGATTCGAACTTGATTTGATAGTCATCCGTCAGAGGATGGTTGAATGTTATCGAGAGGAGTGTGTGCGGTCGACTAGACAATCTAACCGTGTTTTATTTTACAAGGATTTACAGTACTCCTCAAATTTATTAAACTTAACAATCCCCATAGTACTGAACTTTCAGAAATTGAGTTAAATTGGGTTTTCAAGTTAAGATGCGAGTTATTCTACCTTAACCACACTCCTTGACGAGAAAGTGAGGTTTCAATCTGTGCTTTGTGTAACCCCGGGGAGAGGGAGGATGCCGTCCATTTCTTGGCTGAAAGTCCCATCCTCATTAAATTTAGATATCCCATAAGGGGCACAAGAAGCTCAGCAGAACTCAGCTAACTGAATTTCTGAATGGAAAGAATTGATTCAAACTGATCAGACGCAACAATCTTGGTCCTATCGTTTTTAACTAATTAAGGAATTAAATTATGATTAATAAGTTTTTACTTAATTTTTGATTTCTTTGTGCATTCTTAAAAGTTGTCTGTCTACCTTTTAGCTTTCAATTGCACATTTCATTCTTATGTTTTTTTTGGTGTAGTGATGTACCTTCAACTTTCGGCAAGTAGTATTTACGACGTTGTATAATGTTAATTTACTTTTGTTGTTAAATTATTATTACTATTTTGTTTATAAATAAGATTAGTTCAATAATAAATGTTAAATAAGAATATTTAATTTCACTTAGGGTCTGTGCGTGAAAAATACTATAAAGTATACAAGGAGAAGACTGTCTTATTAACCACTTTAATAGCTGTTAATAAAATAACCACCGAAATCATAGTGAATCGATGATCAAGAATGGTACATCTAAGATATGATGATCAGACTCTGTGTGAAACCATGAGATGAATAAGGTTGACTGCTCTCACAGCACGTCCAAAATCAGAAGATCAGACACCTTTTGTGTTGATGGCAAAAAAAGGTCGACTGCTCACAGGACGAACAAAATCAGATCAGACACGTTTTGAGTTAGCGGCAAAAAGTAGGTTGACTGCTCAAATAAATCATCTTCAAAATCAGGTGTTCAGAATACCTGTGAGTCTAAGAGATGGACAGATTGACTCAAATGACTTGTTCAAATCGCACCTCTCAGATCCGACCGTCTGTCAATAATGCCGAAAAAAAAGTTGAACGATGGAGTAAAGTCCTTGGAAGATCAGATGACCATAATTTCGACAAATCGATGAAATGCGAAAGGCTGATTGCTTGAATAAATAATGATCAACTCGCTGTGAGTTGGTGGCTTGAAGAAGATTGACTGCTCGAATGAAGATTCTCCATGATCAATGATCAACACCCTGTGAGTTGATGGCATGAAGACGATTGGCTGCTCGAATAAAGCACGTCAAATGAATGAGAATATTCGACTTCTAGGAAAACTACGGGTTTTGGGAGTTTAATTAGGTATGAATGGTGATGATACTCTGAGGGGGCTTTTGGGTTCCCAAAAACCTCAAACCTTGTGGCTTATTGTACTTTTCTTAATTCCTTAGTCCGGTTCAATTGACTCGATAATGTTTTAAAAGGTGTCATTGAGCGTTATTGCCTTAAGTATGAAAAAAAAACGCGACTCGCTACTTCATGCTGTCGTTACGATTGGTAATTGTGGTAGGTCGCTTTTTAATGTCAATTCCTCATTAGTTCCAGCACGTTGATATATTTCTTCTCCAATCATATTGTGTAACTAAAAATATCGCAAAAGGTCGGCTTCTTTCTTCTTTAACATGACGATTTACCTATTTTTTGATTTTTAGTCTAGAAACTTAGGTCGAGAGCATTTGGTGGGATCGGGGATGTGGTGCAATGAATGTGGTATTGAGACTAGGCCATGCTTTCGGTGTTTTATTTCATCTTCCTCACATTCTTAGTCAAAATGTAAACTGAATTGACCGATTGACCAATTAACCTTTTTCAATTATTTGATCTTTATGAAAGGCATTGGCTGAGATAAAAAAGTCAGCGCCATGAGCGGGATTCGAACCCACGATCTTCGGCTAAATACGCCGTTGCTATACCACTTGAGCTATAGTGATATCAATCCGTTCGGACACTAACTTCCCATTTCAACCACAGGGGGGTTAAAAATGGCAAAAAGGAGGAAAATTCGAGAGGTGAGGTTGAGATGGGAAGTTAATGTCCGAACGGATCACGATAGCTCAAGTGGTAGAGCAGCGGCGTATTTAACCGCCGTCGTGGGGTCGAATCCCGCTCGTGAAAATTGACTTTTTTTATCTCAACCAATACCTTTCATAAAGATTAATTATTTTATACTTGCATTATTCTTTGTTTATGTTTACATTTCCACTAAATCTGTGACATTATTTTGTGAAAAAGTGTTATTTATTATTTATTAAAAGCTATTACATTTAGATTTAAGAAAGAAGAGATGGTAAAAAGGAAGCGAAAAGTTTTATGGATGTAAAAAAAAAAGAAAATAATAAATTAAGAATCTAGCACTGATGAAGGTGAAATGAACGACCGAAAGCATGGCATAGTTTCAATACCACAGCACTCATTGAACCCACCCCGATCCCACAAAATATAATGTGAATAGTAGCTGGTCGATCATCTTAACATCGTAAGGTGTGGGGAGAACACCAATTTCGTTCAATATAGACAATTTAGAGAAGTGAAACCATCCTCTTTGACCCTTGGGTAACATAGAAAGCAAAATAGGAGGGTGTGTCTATCCGGAGGGTGTAGTTTAACCGTGTTAGCTGAAAACTCATTTAAAACATCACTGTAAATCAACCAAATTCAGTTTTTATCAAGATATTTACACAGCTGAAAGGAGGCTCAAAGACTCCTCTTTATGCCACGCAATGATTTTAACAGGAAAAGGATCAAGATTAGTTTTTCCTTCTGGGGTATTATTGATACTACATACTGTTCTGATAACTATTGGAAGTGAAAGACTGAACAGGGCATGCACGGGTGAGAACCAGAACGTGTTACTTTTCATTATTTCA
The DNA here is from genome assembly GCF_000648675.2 of Cimex lectularius. Classification (NCBI taxonomy): domain Eukaryota; kingdom Metazoa; phylum Arthropoda; class Insecta; order Hemiptera; family Cimicidae; genus Cimex; species Cimex lectularius. The sequence goes on along the minus strand of NW_019392772.1, from coordinate 444,690 downwards.
AGGACAGTACGTTTTGAAAAGCGGAAATCAGGTAGATTAAGGATTTAAAGTACATATTTCAAGTGAACCCGAAGCGACTATCAACAGGCTCGTAGATATGTCTATATAAGATGTAACAAGAAGAGGGGAAATAATCGAAGAGCTTTTTGATAAAAAAATTTTCTGGAATTTTTTGTACCGCTGATAACACAAACTTGACATGCATAGGACAACCAATTACAATTTGAATTTAGTATTCAGCGGAACATTATTATTCAACATAAAGCCAGCCTAAATTCTATTAATTCTCATTCTAGCTGCAGATGACACCTGCTTCAAATGATTACTGGTTTATTTAGTACAAACCTTTGGGCAATTAAACGGCTGATATGATGTTTGCTTGAATAATCCGATGGAACAATTAAACACTGGATTCAGTAAGTGAAAATTGATTTAATTTAAGAGCTATTCAAGTAGATACAGCGCCGATATCAATTTAAAATTGAGGATATCTTAATCGAAGTTATACATTTTGTATTATATACATTAATTAACTATATCATAAATAAACATAAATGATTAATATGGATTGATTAAGTAAAAGGTGCCTGTGAATGCTTTCCCAGATTATCCGCTGCATTGCTCATTTTAAGCAGTATAATTTTTTTGTTTGTTTTTTAAAATTACACTTTGAACAATGTTTTAAGTTTATTGAAGAATTATGGCAAATCACTTGGATTTTTTGGTCATCATAATTATCGGTCCTGAAAACTATCTGCTCTTGTGCAATAATTTTTTCATTACTGCATCAAATTTGCTTAATAAAACAAGATTTGTATCACTTCTTGCAATTCATAACCAGACTTGTATGTAATTTCATGTACTTTAGTTACAATAAAAATAAATCTTTATTTGCAAGAATGTACATTACATATAAATTTATAACAAAAATAATATTTTGGTACATATTTGCCTGCTGTCAAAAAGCAAAACTTGTAGTAGACAGCACGAGTTTGTGGAGATCATGAGAGAAATAAACAGAATTTATTTTTACAGAATGGAAACCAAACCAAAGGCTATTATTGACTGTGCAAGACAAAAATATATTGCCCTTAAGAGTTCAATTTTTATAAAGTTCCGTAAAATTCTAAATTTATAAGAGAGCTTTCTCAGACGGGAAACCAAAGAATCAATATGTAAATTAAATCTTAAATTCGAGTCCAATGTCACACCAAGATATCTAACACTGTAAGCAAAAGGGATAGGCAAGGAAGGACACACATCATTATCATCACACGTATGAAAAGCAGATTTTAAGTTATTAGTATGAAAAATGGCAAAAAGGAGGGAAAATTCAAAAAGGTGGGGTTGAGATGGGAAGTTAGTGTCCGAATGGATCGAGGTCACAATCGCTAAAGCAGTAGAGCAGCGGCGTATCTAGCCGGAGATCGTGGGCTCGAATCCTGCTCGTGACACTGACTTTTTATCTGAACTAAAAACCTTAATTAATTAAAAGTTATTAGTATTTATTTTCTTTTTCAATGAAAAGTGTTTAACATTACATTTTTGTGTTAAAAAGTAGAAAGTTTGAGTTTAACCAAAAATTAATCATTTTCATATCGTTATTTATAGTTTTAGTTAATTTAATCAAATTATCTCCTGAGAAAATGATACATGTATCATCGGCCTAACTAAATGTTTTTCCAGATAATTTTATTTTCAAAAAATCATTAATATATAAAAGAAACAGAATTGGGCCTAAGAGTGTACTCCCGATTCAACGCGTAAAGAAGAACTACAAACTTTTCCAACCTTTGTGACTAGAGTTCGGTCCGATAAATTCAAGGAATTTAAGTAGAATATTAGAGATACCAATACACTCAAGGTTTTTTTGCATCAACTTATGATCAACAATGATCAACAGAGTCAAAAGCCTTTTTAATGTCCAGAAATAATCCAATATGTATGTAATATATACATAATATTATAATAATACATATATATGAAAATGAAGATGACATGCTTTTGTCGATCGTCTGTTCAGCAAATATTAAACAGACAATACCTACCTGACCATATGACAGAAACAATTACCGTTATTTGTAAAGAAATAACCTAGAAAATGTAATTTTCCTGACCGTTGTCAGTCATGGGACTGAGGGACAATGAAGTCAGCTTTTTGCCCTTGTTATTATTAGATCCCTCATAATTTCGAATTGAACGCTTCACCCTAATTGGATGGCTCGTCCTGGATGAGGAATTTATCTTTTATCTTGAACAATTGCCATCCCCGAGTCCTGCCGTGATTGCCCTGACGGTCGGCACTGCCTGTAGGAAATTGAGGCGACTCCAATCCACCGCAGATCCGCTTCTATCCTCCCTTAAGCGTGGATTACTTTTAAAATAATCTTCATTTTTCCATCTCAATTTGATTACTTTCTTTTTTTGAAAATCTACCTTGAGATTGACGAGTCTTTTAAATCTTTAGAACTAAATTAGCTATACCAACCTCTGAACCCAATAAAATCCAAAAATCTTATCGCTAATTCTAAGTGTTGTTATGGTTCCTCGGCTTCCTGTTTTTGTTGCCTTTTTTCTATACTGAATTGTTGTTAATGATTAACTATTAAGAGTAATTTGATGTAGATTAGTCTTTTCATGGGTCCGCTAGCGATACATATAGCCATAAATGAGATGTCTATTAATTTAATTTAATTTGATAACAAACAGTAGTTGCCATTGAACATTTGTGTCCCTGATGAACATTGAAATTATCTCTTAATCAGCATGAATCCAACTTAAGGGCTGACACGAAAATAAGTTCACGAGTGACTTTCCGCCTCTTCCCCTAAATATTGTCAACTTAGCAACACAAATCAATGAAAATGGGCGCTGATATTGCTTCAAACTCTTGTCAAGGCTGATAATAATCCACCCCTACAGCTTAAATGTGTATTCGTCAATCCCCTCCCCCCAATATATCATCAGGAAGGGAAGGCTACGTACTTAGGATCATCTATTTTAACGAAACAATTTTGGTGATGCTAAGTCGAGAAATATTAGAGACCGGCCATCTTGCCTATGGGCTGTAGAATCCAAGAAAAAAATATTTAGGCCTTTCATATATTTTTTAAATTTTGTTTGTGTATTTCAAGGTTATTTTATATCAGTTGATTTGCATTCAATACATATAAAGTTGCAAAAACATATTTCGGGTAATGTTGTAATGTTGAGCAAAGAAAAAAACTGTTTAAAAAAACAAAAGGATCCTGTAAAATCATGAAATACTAGGTTACATCGAAAACAAAAGTATACTCTTTTGGGCAGTATTTTTGCCCCATTTTCCAGGGTTTCATTTAAAAATGTATAACTTTTATGGCTTTTATCTAAATTCAATGCTACCACAACCGTTAAAAAGCTGGTTGTTTGTCGTTTAATGTATCCGCAACGTTTAGATTTTATGTCATTATAAATGAGCAAAATAAGAGGGAAAGCAATAAAATCTACGTGGAACATTTTATTATATAGCGATGGTTTTAATTTATTTACGGAAGCCAAAGTTATGACATTTCATGTAGTTCAGAGGATTCTAAATCCTGGTAAAATTCCGGTAAATTGGGGGATTTGTTTAAAGTTGTTTCTATTTTTCTGATAAAGAAAATCGAAGACACTTGAAAGGAGAAAATTTATGAAAAAAATGTAATATTTTTGGATATTCCCCTAGATTTGTATTCAAGGTTTTTCGGGCGGTACGAAAAACGAAATGTATATTTTGTTACTTTCTAAAAAGAATATTTTTATCTATCTAAGCCGCTCGATCACTACGTCAAAATCATATTTGGCTCCTAGCCATAGCATGAGTATCGTAGATATTGAAATACATAATTTATATCCTAGCATCATCTTTTGGTTTTTACAATTTTTTATGCGACATTTATTCTCATTTAATAGTACCGTGAATATTATTTTCTAATCCTGAATACAAAAAATGTAAATCGATTGATTTATAATAATTAATTTATAATATACAGAATATCCATTTTAAATGGCCCGGCTGAATTTCTCTTGCACCAATGACGTTATCAAAATAACAAAATATGTTTTAATATTTTTTAGTCAAGTTTCAAATTTTTACCTTTTTTGGAGAAAAATTATACAGGGTACCTCAGGCCCGGTACAACTTCAAATTTGCAAATACAACCCTATAAATCCTGATACATTATTTTAAAGGATTTTTTACACTGAAAACAATGACAGTCGGACTTTAAATTGATCAAAAAAATTACAAAGTTCTCGCAAAAAGAAACCGGCAGCGTTATTTCGGCGAGAGGAGTTGAATACTTTACTGTAGGTTTGCGAAAATCTGAATTCCTCTCTCTGAAATGTTAGAAGTGTTTTAGGTTTAGGTAAAAAAAAGAGCCGTATCGCTCCCATCTTGTCCACGGACTTAGGGACTCTGATTATGACAGGCGTGTAACGTTCCTCGCACAAATATCCATCTGAAGAAAACGTTCTTCCATACATCCTATGTACTGATGAATCCAAGCTCACCTCTATTGGCATACTAAACCGTTTGAATTTTTGAACGTGGCCTGAGGAAAATCCGATACTTTCGTACTCCTGTCATCAGGTGGTTCACATTATCACCGTTTGAAGAATTAATTGAGCTCTATTTATACGAAAATAATTAAATAGTGCTCAGTTCCTCAATATTTTGAGGGAGGTTTTACCAACACTATTAGATGATGTTCCTCTGCAACAACGAAAAAGAATGATTCCACAATTCTTTGGAAGTGAGACGTTATTTGAATCGTCACTTCCGGGATAGGTGGATAGGACTTTATGGCCCGATCTGTTGGCCACCTCGGTCACCCGATTTAACTCCACTTGACTATGTTCTGTGGGACCATCTGAAAAACAGCGGTTACGCCAATCATAACCCAGCGACCTCAGTTGAAGAACTCTTGTCAATTCATCTCCCCTGACTCTATCCCACTCAGCACCGGTGAAGAGAGGTTAAAAAGAACAAATCTATGCATCTTTTTGCAAAGAAGGAATTTCGAACATGAAAAGTGATTAAAAAAAGCAAACCAAATGATTTTTTCAAACTTTTTGACATAACTATGTCATTTTTTGACTAATTTAAAATCGGATTGCACCATTGTTTTCAGCGGAAAAATTCTTTAAAATGATGTGTCAGACGTATAGGGTCGTTTCTGAAATTTTGAAGTTGAACTTGCCCTGAGTACCCTGTATAATTTTTCTCCAAAAAAGGTAAAAATTTGAAACTAGACCAAAAAAATATTAAACACGTATTTTTTTAAAGCGTCATTGTTTCAAGAGAATTTCCGCCGTCCCATCTAAAAAGGAAATATGCACAAAAGGCAGATAAACATATTTTCAAAAATTTCTGAAAAACATTTTTTTTCGTCTCCTAGGACACAGGATTACACAGTTGGATATCTAAAACTAACGAATCTTATTATAAATTTAAAACTGCAATAAATACATTACTACTTTGCCTTGTTGCTCTAATCTAACTGCCTTATATTATTCATTTATCATAGGCACATTTTTCCAAATTTATCATTGTTGTAACATCATACTTTACGGAAATGAAAAATACAAAAACCCAAGCGTCTTTTTTATGTTAAAATACCCAGTACAAGGATAAAAATTAACGTAAAAGGAGAGCGCCATTAAAGATTTTTCGGTTGAGTTCGTTCTCAAAAACACCCTTTCTCTGTATTAACTGTTAATTGCGCTGTCAGTTTGGAACAAACTTTGCTTTATAAACTATTTGTACGGTTTTCAACTTTCGTTCACTTTAATAAAGGTAAAGTCAGGTGAAATGTATCCGTGGTATGGTTTTGTCCGTAGCTGTGTATTTGTGTAATTAAGATTTAATTAAGGGTTTTGTGTGTAATTGTTCTGTTCGGTTATTGTGTTCCTGGATTAGTTTTCGTTTGATGTAGCAACGTTTTTAGCATTACAAGGGATGTGCGCGTGAATCGCAATTTATGGGCATGTGTGGTAATGAGTTTTCTATTGCTGAATGTTTCCTTGTTTTCAAATGGGTTTTCGTACTTCATGTACGTCACGGAACTTTTACCTTTGAGTCGGTGCCGTATTGTCAATTTGACTTTTCCAAATTTTGTCAATTATATTTAACTTCTATCCAAATTGTGTTAAATACTTCGATTGTTCATTTTTGGAAATATTAGTATGTTTTCCAAACTAAATAGTAGAACGGATAAAGTCCCATAAAGATAAAATTCAAATATAGTTTTGATATTTTCTTCATAGATACTACAACTCGCTATTTTCTCCATTTCAAGAAAAAACAGAAAAACAGTACCCTAATCCGTTTCTACCCCTTCCTTACCCAAACCTAACCTTACCTAACCTAGTCATCCTTAATCTAGCCTAAATTAATTTTGCCTTATCCTAAACCTACCTAACATGAACGTTCTTATAGTGGATGATGGGGTTTGGTCTGCGAGTTGGCGAACTCATGTTGAACCGGCACACGGGCACTACTGGGTCTGTAATGCCGAAACGCGTTTCAAAAACAAACAAAAAAACCCGCGAGTGTAGACAGATCCAGTAGTGCCCATGTGCCGGTTCAATATTACCATTCTTAACCTAAACCTACCCAACTCTAACTCTACATAATCTAACCATTTTCAGCCTAACCTAATCCTTCCAAACCCTGACCCTACCTAACCTGACCATTCTTAACCTTTCATAACCCAATTTTTGTCACTCCTCGTAATAAAATCGATGATGCGAAAATCGTTACCCGGAAAAAATTGTATACCCGACCAAAAATATATCGATGTTAATATGAAAGACAAGTTTTTTTTAAAACATAGAAAATTAGTTATAATCGTTGCGATTTTATTGTACTTTAGATGTTCTAATGGTATGTATTTTTTTGTCAAATAAATGTATTATTATCAATTATCATTAGTTGTTTAAATAGATTTATAAATACTTATGTTTCTTAAAAAATAAGCGACAAATTGCACTAATTGTTGGTGTTTTTAATAAATATTTTAAACTGCGTTAAAATTAAGACAGCAGTGCCAGTGAAAAGTGTTCATACATAGAAGTATATAACTACACTACCTATTCGAATGGTTTGGCCATTTTTGGACGACTTCCCCAAATTTATATCGCCGATTAGCTAGATAGCTTCTTCGTTTGGATGGCCGTGTTATTTCACGCAGATTAATGTACCGTTGATTTTTGTTTAGAACAAAATCATTTTAAGATCCTAAAGAAGTCTTTTTTATTTAGCTTCTTATACTCTGGCTTACGTTCCTAAATTTATTACTGTATCCTCGGAAATGTGATGTCCTTATGTTTCGTACTTGTAGAAGGTCACTGCTCTATAGCCACCCTGTTAAGTATGTTGGAAAAAGTTCGATTGTTTTTTCGCCAAAAATTTTTTTACTTCTATGACAAACTTATGTAATTTCGTGCTTAGTGTGATGTTGGTATAGTATGAATTTGTGTTAATTTTATTGTATTTTCAAATAAATTTATATACAACCCTGGATAATAATCGGTGATAATAAGTAGTTTACATTGCTTTAAGCATGTCTTCTGCAAATTTTTATACTGTGGAAAAATACTTTTTAGAAGTTAAAATATTCTTCTGGCGGTGAGATTAAACGTAAAAGACGTCAAAGGTTTGGGTTGAATAGGCTTCTGTTCTTAGTTGTTATTAGAAAAATCTCGTTCTGAAATGAGGATAATGGTGTAATTTTGATTACTAGTTGAATATAACCTTCTGTCGTCTGCCCGTAACATTTTTTCAAGGGGTTTTGAAAAGATTTCAGCTTTCTGCTTGGTTTCTGTGATCCATTATTTCTCTTGATTGGTTGGGCTCTTGCGAATAAATTTTTGAGTTTCCTTGTTTCTTTTCAATATTTATCTGTTTTATGTAATTGTTTTCTAACTGTGATAATTAGTTTGTGTTTTGCTGTGTGAGTAAAGGTTTTGTATTTAATGCCATACACTCTTTTACCTCGGGTACGCATTTGATTTCTCCTATTTCATCTATTATACATCCCAGAAGATTCACGTACTTCGATCAAGAGGTAAATTATTGATTTAATAGCCAGTTTGTAAAGTTGCAAATGAAAAACTTTCAATGACCAGAAGAACCAAACCTATTGAAAAAAATTTTTTGTTTTTTTCATTTTGCCAAATTAAGCATTAATGAAGTTAATGTAGCAGTTGCCATTTATTGTGCAAAGCGCAGTACATGCCTATCTACATCCAAATCACATATAAAGCTCATTTTTGATTGTTCGAATACTAAAATTTATAAACTTTTAATTTATATTCCATTGATATATTTCTTAATCTTTGAAATATTAAAGCACAAATTGGCGCCGCACAGACCAAAGTGTGGCTCGCCCATGAATTTCGAAAATATTCTAAGATACAGCAATGTTGACAGAAATTTGATTAGATACTTGAAACGTATAATTGCATACGGTCGTATTTCATGGTTTTCCACACGTGGTTTTTCCCATCGAAAATGAATGTATTTAATAGCGTGAGTATTTCGGTGAATGGGTAATTTTGTGCCGGAATAATGTGTACCTTACAGACTCACCAAACTAGGTTAGACATTTTATCTACCAGAATGAATTTATTTATTAGCGTGATAGTTTGAACGCGTGAGCTTATAGTAGAAGACAAGTGTAATTGTGATTTCAGTGAAACGGGGGAACAACTGCCGTAGATACTAACTTCTATTCAAGACAAATACAAACAAGATTTAAGAGACAACAGCTTAACAAAATACTTGGGCAACTGTGAAACCTTCTAGGACTGAAAGCCTTCTTGACCATCAACACTAAACTAGCCTTATTCAAGAATTTATTGCTACCTCTTTGAGCATATGGAGTGGTACTGTGAGGTTCTACCAAACCATGTAACATCCAGCTCATCCGATCCTTTCAATCCAAAGTCTTCAGACAAATCGTCAAAGCTCTATACTACGCCACAAATCTCACCTACACAACAACCTCAACATTCCTTTTGTCAACGAACTGTCCGCTTCTGATTCCAACTCTTTCATCCATCCTGAACCTACTGATCGATTCCTCTGTTCATATTACCGTCCTGAGAACCACGTCCCATGAATCGACGATGGCCTTGAGACCTCCTTGCCCCTTAATTCCTTACACTGAGTACCGGCATTGGCATGTTTCATCCGGAACTAGTATTAGTGCTGTTACCGTATGAAAAAACCTTACTGTGATCACATACTTCCGAAAAACCGATTAAAATTGTGATAATTGAAAATTTATCAGTTGACTAACCTGCTTGAGGATATGAACCTAATTATCTTATACTCTACAAAAGGATTTGAAAGTGAAGAATTTATTTTGGATATTTGAAAAAAAAACTTGAAATCGATTTTATTAAGTTCCCGTTAAAAACAGTAACTTTTAAAAGGTGTTTTTTTTAACTAGAAATCTTAATATTTAATCAATTTTATTGTTTAAAATGTGAGTAAAATTGAGTAATTAATCCCCATCAGAAGTCATTTCATGAAATTAATGTATCTTGGCCATTAGCTATATTCGGTATGCAAATGCCATATTAGCACCAATGACAAATGTTATTATGCGTATTCGTTTTTGGGGGGGGAAGGATATCGTGAAAAAAGGCCAGAGGCGACGGTGGGAATTGAACCCACGACCGCGGGGTCTACGAGCCGAGAGTCTCTCACGCTAACCACTCGGCTACCGCGGCTCGTACAATTTTATTGTTTAAAATGTGAGTAAAATTGAGTAATTAATGCCCATCAGAAGTCATTTCATGAAATTAATGTAACTTGGCCATTAGTTATATACGGTAAGCATTTGCTTAATTAACTAGGTACATGAATCAGTTGTTAGTACCTATCAAGTAGTTATATCAATACTATGTTTAAATCTACTACTAAAACATCGAAAAGTACGCTAATTTATCATAAATCATAAAATATATAGGGAGTATACGCATATTTATTAAATAATATTGACTTTTCTAAAGAGAATTTTTAGAAACATCGAACGACGGAAAGCAGTATCACCTAATAACCCTCTCCTTATTCCAAAGGAGGCCCACAAAGAATAAAAAAAGAATGAGATTGGAGATGGGAATAAAGGACCGTGTATAATAAACTCGGCTGTAAAAAGAAGAAGGGTTAGCAATATGAGGGGCGGTAGACCATGATACCTCGTTCAAGTCTACCTTGTCTTTATCTTCCAGTGGCCAAATATTGCCATAGTCCTATCCAAACGGATCTTATTTCAATCCGGGTGCATTTATTTTTACACCCTTATAAAAACAAGCGGAAGGGTATTTTCCGTCTATTATTTTTAACGCATGCTTTATTACCCATGGGATGAAAAACGGCAAGATGTCAAGATCACGTCAGCAAAAAAATAATAAAATTATCATATTACTTTGTTTTTCACTCTTATCAACTGTCTGAATATTTTATATATTGCGATTCACCCATTTTTAAATAATCAAAATACAGAAGACTGAAAAACACTTGCCTAAACAACATCACTTCCCGGAATCCAGTGTTGCCCGAAGTGTTACCCAAACAAGCGGTGGAAAGAAAATTTTTTTTTATAAGTAAAGCCAGAAACACACTTACTCGATGCTACGCCATGCGACGCTACCCGATGGTACCCGACGCAAATCCAGACTCCGATTTTCCATAAGGTTGTATTACCCCCGTGCACATCTATCCGACGCTCTGCGATCCCCACTGTCCAGATTTTCGTCGGGTCGCATCGAGTACAGTCGAAGACATAAGAACCGGACACTCATATTTTTATTCAACCTACATGTATTATTGTCGTTATATGAATTACAACATACTTATTTTAATATAAACCAAATTAACTGTGATTAAAAATTGATTATTTTTATTTAAAAAATTAATTTTAATGGTTTGGTGGAAAATTAATCAAAACAACGGAATAGGATTTTTTGATATAATGAATTTAACTAACAATTTATTGGCGTAATATACTAAAATTGGAACAATTTATCACACGGTTTTGCTCATAAAACAATTTATTTCATAGTTTTGCTCGTAAAATTACACCATTTTGTAATGTCCGGTAGCATCAGAATAGGACACTCATATTTTTTGTAGTTTATTTCAAACTAAGTACATGTCTTTTTGTCGTTATATTAATTACAACATGTTATTTTAATGTAAACCAAATTAAACGAGATAAAAAATGCAAAAGTTTTTATAAACATGTTTAATTATGATGGTTAGGTTAATTGCTTAATGGTTATTTAAAACAATTAAGTTTAACAAACAATTTATTAGATGGTTGTGCTCATAAAATTTAACTAACAATTTATTACAAGGTTTTGCTCAAAATAGTGCATTAAGAACAAAAAATGCGTTGCGATTGTAATAGTGATTATTGTGATAAACGCTGTGGACTGTACGCGACGTGTGCTTGCGTCGGATAGGTGTGCACACCCCACCAAAACGTGGCAAGGCGTCGGGTAGCGTCGCATGGCGTAGCATCGGGTAAGTGTGTTCCTGGCTTAAGGCGCTGTTAGAATTTTGTTATTTTCCAAAATGCAAGTAAAATAATCAAATATTCAATTTGTTTTATTTATTCTTTTTATTTGTCAAACTAAATTGTTTAAACGAGTATTCAATTAGTTATTAATGAAAAAGCTGGATTATTTCCATTATAAATACTTAATTATCTCGGTTGATACTCAAGACGAAAAAACAATGAATGTTTTACTTCTATTAAATAAATATAATTTTTATTTTGAATAGACATATTTATCGTAACAGTATAGTTATTTAGTGTTTATCCCCCACAGTGTTTCCGTTATATGGGTAATGTACGAAACAAAACAGGTTGCGGTGAGCTGAATAGGGTTGCCGAGCTCAAATACCCTCGTTACTAAATGTAATCAGTGTAAAAGTTGTAAACTTGACGATTGTTTATTAATTGAAAATAAAGTCGTTTGAATTTAACCCGGCACGCGAAATTGTTTTATGGGTAAGTCGTAGATGGTTAACGATACGCTAATGTCTCAATACTTTTTTATATAATTTCTATTTTGATGGGTAGTGTTCACCGTGCCTTAGATGAGTCGATATTGCACGTGGTAATTGGGGACTGCGGTGGCCGAGGGGTACTTGGCTCGAATCCCGGAATTGCTTATTTTTCTTTAATTGGGAATTTGTGTAAATGGTCTGACTCCTCGTGGCTAACCACAACGGGTAGTTGGACATGCTTTCCCGTATACTCGGTCTTCATAAAAAGGACAATGAGGATCTTTAACGTGCGCACCTAGCCTATTCGTCCTTATCGGACGTTTTGATTCTCAAGATGAGAGCTGACGCACCTCCAGAATGGTTACTGCCGCAGCATTGGAGTAGAGGCAGCTTCAGCCCCGAAGGCCCAAGACAACCTAGCTCCCCGCTTGCCCATTCCGAGTGGTCGGGTGTGCATTAAGCATCGAACCGTATGCCGCACGCATAGGGCTACCTAAGCCGAAATACATCATCCTGGTCTCCCGCGCACTCCCTAGATAGAGAAGGCCACTCGATCTCCCTGAGTATTGGGGCTTCCCCAGCGTAGAAACTACCGGATCCGCTCCGGCCGTGGTTTCGTTTAAAGTGGAATTGCTAACCACCCCCTAGAGGAGTACCGCCTACGGTAAAAGCCTCTAATCGAGTTCTGCCTACACCTACGTGCAAAGCATACTCGAGTAGGAGCAACCGATTCACTATTCGTTCCTACCCGCCACTACTCACGCATTCGAGGGACTTTTCAGCATAATCATAGCGTCCTCAACGCTTATATGCTGCCGTCCGATCCGCCGCGAGGCCGGGTGTATAACGGTGGTCATACGCAAGTTGCGTGCGAGGTCACAAGTAGAAGACAGCCTCTTCTCTAAGTTCCCTCCAGGGGCGTCAACACGTACCACTAAGAATCCATTCCCAGTGTAACAGGGGCTGGATTTTGGAACATTTCTATTACCCCGTAGTAGAGATGACTATGCACCCTCCTCCGTACATGATCTAGTACCCTAACCCTCGTGTGCCTCTTATAAGGTACCCGCCGCCCATGCCGACACGAGAACAGCTTGTGCTTTAGAGATTTGCTACGCCCTCAGGGCTGCACCGTTATTTTGTGCCCGGTCACCCCTCTTGTAACCAAGGGTTGGGAGGGGGTCACAGGAAAGAGTGAAGGAACCTGGATTGAGAAAGGGACGTGGACGTTTCGGGTTCTTGAGCCTCAACCATACTATAACACCCATCTTCGCCGTAGTTCCACATTGAGTTGGCCACAACTCCCTGGGTGGTAGGTGGCTTCACACACGCAGTATTCACCAAATCTCAACTACTGGGCACAGGTGCTCGGTTATTCGCTGAACAATATTATTATTTAGTGCTTGCCTTGCTCGGCTAAGTGTCGGTTTCCTTGTCCAATTCAAAGTGCAAAGATATACTTGAAATAACTGAACTCAAAGCATCTAAATATTTGGGATGTATGTATATGTATATCAACTGTAATCAACAATCAACAATAATTGGAGTACGGGTAGTTGGTCAGCAAATAGTTTACGTTTTACTTTACTATTCCTCAGTGTATTATGCATTAACACAAAACCAGACGTCATTCACACTACGCAAACTACCGCAGAGTATTTCATATTCCTTGCGGTAATTAGTGATAAGCTCCTTCATTCAAGCTGATAAGTAACATTCACACATTCATTCTCACAACCCAGAGTACTCGATATTCTTCGGGGTAATTGGGAATAAGCTTTGCCATTCTCGTTAATAAATGACATGCGCATACCACAATTCATTCACACAACACAGAGTACTGGGTATTTCCTGGGTAATTCGTAGTTAGTCCATTCATTCACGCAAGTGTATACATTCGTTCCAATGAAAACAGATATCACATACAAGAAGGTATAGTTACAAATATTTGTAGCCATGAAATACTGGATCAGTGCCTGCTGCCGTGCATCATTCTGGATGTCGTAATTCTTTCTTTGCTGACTTAGTCCTTTGCAGTCTGTTATTACTTACTCTACCTATTCCTCTAGATAATTTCTCTAAACAATGGGCACCTGCTTGGGGGGGTCATCCTCGTTTAGAAGGTGTCTGTGTTTGATCTTGGTACCTTCTAGACCCAGCATCGCCACGGCTTCATTGGAACGAATGCATACACTTGCTGAATGCCATGAAAGGGGCTAACCACGAATTACTCGAAAAATACCGAGTACTCTGTGTAGTATGAATGAATTGTGGTATGCCCATGTAATTTATTAGCGAGAATGGCAAAGCTTATAAAGTAGGAGTGCCTCTCAGGGCTGGGACCGATGTCTTTTTTAATTTCGTATAATTTAGAAGTATATCTATTCTTTCGCGGATTCTCAATTCGTATTTTATTGCATTAGCAATCGTTCTTCTATAATCGGCTGGACCTAAGCGTGGGGGTGGTCGTGAAGATGTTTATATTTCTACTTGGATTTATACTTGCTATAAGCATTTTTGACGTTGTGATAATTAATATTAGTTCAGTCAGATTTCAGGCAATGGAAAATGCTCAGTTCCTTCGTCAGATTTTCGAGGTATCGTATAAATCCCTCCTCTTTATCAGGATTTCTGAAACTATTATATTCTATTATATAGAATGTTATTATATTATATAGAATATTATATATTCCATAGCTATTCATAGAGCTAACGAATATGTAAATTTACAACAGTATTTATTTTAATATATTTCATACAGGTCTGGAAAAATTGATAAAAAAATTAATTTTGTGCTACAAAACATGTATATTGGATTTGGAGTTAAGCAAGGCTAAGACCGCTGTTGTTTAATCTTTTCTTAAATAATGTAGAAAAAGGATTAGGAAGAACAACTTTTTTCAATGGAATCAGGATAAAATTTTTTCAGTTTGTTAATAATTTGATGGTATTATTAAAAATTCTCAATCCCTGCGACTAATGATAAAATAGCTAGGGAAATATTGCGATCGTTTGGGATTTGCAGTCAACAAGGACAAATGAAAGATTACGGAGTTCAGAAAAAGGGTAAAATTAGGAGAAATGAAAAATGGTTTATGGAAAGAAATAATTGATGTAATGGGGTAGTTCTGACACAGCTGTTATCGCATCCGTAAAGTGCTTTGAAGGTAAGGCCGGAATTAATTCGACCTGGATTAATTTACTTCGGAAGCATCAAATCCCGTTCCTTGTTAAATGCCAAATTTGTGACGGAACATTTTATGCTAAGGGTGTCAAATTTGGTGAGGGGCAGACATTTCAGATGCTTTCAGTAGAAGCAAACCTTTTCAATGGAAAAGAATTTCATTATCAAAATAATTATCTATTCACTCTAAAATGACATAAAATTGATTATTTAAAAAAAAATTCTATCAATGACTGGGGAATGATTTCCTAAAATTTAGAAGACACATGTAAAAAGGGAAATGTATGGGGTACAGAATCAAAAATAAATAAATACATTTGATATCACGTATCTCAGAATTGATCTTAAAACCATGTGAATAGATTATAACAACAAATACGGTCATTTCAACGAATAGAATTTCACAAGCTCCCATTTAGGAAGGGTCACGGATTCCAAAATATCGATTTCATGATAAAGACAACCCGTACTTAAACAATTTAAATATGTCTCTTTCTTTTAAACAAATAATTTTTAATTGTGTATTTAAACAAATAATTTTTTATTGTGTGTTTAAACAAATAATTTTTAAGTGAACATCGATTAGTGAAATTTCTAATTTCAGTGAGAATAAGGTAAATGGGGGCGTCGGTGGCCGCAACGGTTTAGTTATTGACACGGCGCTCATCACTGTAAGTTAAAGGTGCCGGGTTCGAATCCAGCGGCCCTGCATTCGAACCCGACATACTTACAAATGGGCTTTTTTTCAAAAACACTGGCACCCCGAGGGTTGATACAACCACATTCTTGGTGTTTTCTTCATCCGATGACCACCAAATGTTCATCCGGAGACCATTTACCTGATCCTCATTCAAATAATTTTTAAAGCCTTGTCTGATTTGATTAATCTAATTTGCAAACCATGGCGTTCCGAAGCGCAATATTTCTAACACATTTATTTTTGGCCGATTTAAATTGGGGGATTCTGACTAAAATGTTTAGGATAGGAAGTTTAAAAAATTTGAAAAGCTGAATTCTACATGACGAAAGTAAACGATTAAGATTTTTTAAATGCTTTTGTTAATAACAAGTACGGAACTTTTTTAGATAAAGAATTTGGTTTTTCATAACGAGTAGACAATTTAATTTCAATATCTAAATAGTAATTGTATTTAATCTTTGCTTTATGTTTTAGATTTAGTAAAGTTCAAGGTGTTTAAATAATTAATTTTATATTAGTATATTATGTAAAATTGGTTATGTTGTACTGTGAACACCAGAAAAATTAATAAATAATGATTGTTTTAACAAACTAGAAGAAGAATTGTTGATTTATGGAAATTTAAAAAAAATTGTTAGAATCGGGAAAAAAGAAATTAACATAAACCATTTGACCTTTTACGGATACGTTGCACTGCCCAACAGGTCGTAAGGCGACTACAGGCTTTAACCTCCTGGGAGGATTATTTGGAATAGAACGGGGTGTTAAGCTTAGGACTAAGAGATTGGGGTGTAATGAAAGGGATTTGTGGAATTTTGTGCACAGAGATTTTATGACATCTTTCACTAAAAAATGTTAAGGTCGATGATGTGTCACCATTTTCTAGATGCGATTATAGAATATTTGGTTGAACCCCACATTTCACCGCCGTATGTTCAAATGTCCTTTATTATTGTTTTGTTTACAGGGTGTCCCTTTTAGATGGCCCGGCTGAATTTCTTTGGATCAGACAACATTATCGAAACACCAAAAATACTTTTTTTAATGTGTGGTGAGTAGTGACCGTTAGTCGATAATTATTCAGAAATCGTGAGATGCGGTCTGGTGCACCAGACTTTTTAAAATATTTTTAGACTATCTTCAAATGTTTACTTATTTGAAATTATGACGTTGAATTGGGCCTGAGGTACCCTGTATAATTTTTCTACAAAAAAAGTAAAAATATTATTAGATATATAAAACTATTAATAGACTAAAAAATATTAAACACTTTTTTTCGGTTTTTCGGTAATGTTATCTGACCAAAAGAAATTCAGCCGGACCATCTAAAAAGGACACCCTGTACCAGTCGCTTGTTGTGAAGCGTCAGTTTTGATTTTGAGTTTTTCTAAAAGATGTGAGAGTATTTTGTAACGTTTCGTCAGTTACTATTTCAATTAATTAAGGTTTTTAGTTGAGATAAAAAATCGGGAGCGGGATTCGAACCCTCGGTCTTCGGCTAAATACGCAGCTGCTCTACCACTTGAACTATCGTGACTTCGATCCACTCGGACACTAACTTCCCATCTCAACCCCACCCTTTGAATTTTCCCTCCTTTTTGCCATTTTTCACAGCGGACGTGGGTTCGATTCTCACCGCTACATCTAGAATTTCTGACCCAAAAGCAACGACAAAAAGTTGACTTAGCACTCATCAATGCCAATAAATAACCCGGGTGGTTCAGCGAATGAACCGAGCCTCATAATAAGACTTTGTACTAGGTGCAATAATCGAAGAAATGTGTGGACAATAATCTTCTATTTTAACGGTAATTTCCACACAAATAAACTAATTTGATTTCTTTGCTGGATGTTTTTCGGCCTACTCACGGTTCCCTTTCTACGATCAAAGGTTTTTGGAGATTCTTCAGTTTTCTCCAGGTCCGGCGTTCAACTTCTTATCTCACAACGGCCCCCATTTTCATCAAACATGCTCATTTGGGCAAAATTTCACAGGAGGAGAAGTTCAAAGTTTATAATTTTATGCCGAAATAAATTCTATACAGAAAATAATAAAATGTGGAACGTCAGTAAATATTTGAAGAAGGACGTTGATATTTTTGTGCAATCGATACGCCTGAACAAACAAAACAGTTATCATTGTAGCAAAACATATGAACGTATGAATATTATTAATGTTCCTATAAGCAATGTACTATTAAAAATGTTGTCATTAACTAGTTTAAAGTATATTAAGGGATTAAAGACAAATAAGATATAATATGATTGACTACATTCACTTTTAGCCATTATTCTATTGTGTTAAAACATGCATATTTATTATAAACTTGACTAACGTTGAGAATGGGATAGTCAGGTATTTCTTTTAACAAGAAGAAACCACTTCAGCAACTAAAAAATGGGTTTTGGAACTCGATCCACATTGAAAAGTAACAATTTGAACATTAATGATTAATGAATGGGAAAAGTGAGGTTATCGATGAATATGATGACTGTTCAATTATAATGTCTCTGTTGGTTTTTTTTTTGGGGGGGGGATTTTCAGTCAAAAAGTGGCACTAGTCGTTTCACTTACATTTATTTCACCGACGTTTCGGAGGATATAAGTCCTTTTTCAAGGTATGCAAGAGAAACGCCTGAAACATAAAAATACATTTAGTTTTGTGATTTCTCGTTGTGAAAAAAGGAAAAAGAAGGAACACGCGCATTTTTAACGTTTAAGAACTATTAGTTTTGTATGAAACTACTTCGAGTGAATAAAGGCAATATCACTTTCATTATGCAAAAATTAAATATATGAAAAATCACAGATAGAAGAAGTGTTGCACAAAACGGTCGAGGTGTGAGGCGAAATATAATTTTAATTTGTAAGTGTGAACCTGGAAAAGACTTCACTCGCACAAACGGGATTTATCCCAGTAAGTTATTTTACTCCTGAGGTGTTTGTATGCGTTATATATATATATAAGGTGTTTGTAATATAAAATCTCAAAACTAAATGTATTTGTATGTTGAAGGCGTTTCTCTTGTATATCCTCCGAAACATCGGTGAAATAAATGTAAGTGAAACGAGTGGTGTCACTTTTTGACTAAAAATCCCCCCCGCCCCAAAAAAAACAAAAAACAAAAAAAACACCCAACATAGACATTATAAGAGTGGGTTGTTTTAGCTTGCACAATTTGGATAAGTTGGATTTTATTTTTGATAGCTGAAGACGTATTGTGAGCTGATTTAAGCATCTAGACAGCTTTGATATTTAGTTATGATGACTGTATAGATAGAAAATCCCGATTCATATATGTTAGTTGTGGCAAATAGAGGACAGGTTTTGTCAACGACAGGTTGAAATGTTTTAATCATACACGGTTTTATGAAAAGGGTTTCAGCCAAGGCTGTCCCACTCGATAACTTAACAAGTAAGATCCTTTTTGTACGTTTTTATTAACAGTTTTTGCGAGTTTTGATAAAGTTTTGAGAAGCAGCCGGGTCAGTGCGCTTCTTCATGAAAAAATAAGTTTTATCCCAGAGTTCTGCATGTGTACCCTCAAAATAAAATTTTACTGGAACCATTGAACTGTTTGGAAGGACTCGCGTAAAATACACACTGAACTTCCCTTCGCCAGCCTATATAATTACCAAAGCTAAGTAGCTAATAGATATTGGTAATTATATAGGTATTGGTGGCTGGATATTCCAATCCCACTGGCTGTTTGACCTGCGCCTATTTGGTTCCTTAGAGAACCTCACTTCAGCCATCGATCCATATTCAAATAAATAACTGATCAAGGAGAATGACATTGATGGTAGTTCACATGCGAGAGAAGTTCGAGCTTGAATCAAATTTTCGAGAAACAATGACTTTTTATATTTAATATTGTAAAAATCGAGGATGTTTCTGGTAATGAAAGACGCCAGTATCAACAATGAAATTCTTAAGGTGGCCATTCACGATCGCTCCTAGCAGTCCAAACGGAGCGACGCCGTTCCAAAAACCACGTCAATGGCAAAACTGAACCGGCTGTGCCTTAAGGTGGCCATTCACGATCGCTCCTAGCAGTCCAAACGGAGCGACGCCGTTCCAAAAACCACGTCAATGGCAAAACTGAACTGGCGTGCCGGGCTGCGCCGAATATTCGACCGGTCCAAACTCCATCGCGCACTGCAAACATCTACGGCGCGTCGACGGCATGGCACGTTCGTGAATGGGAAAACACGCTTTTTTGGCGCAGTCTCCGTCTTTCTGTCACTGAGCAAACATCTCCGTCGTACATTCTCAAAAAGTCAAAAACGTTTATTCTTTATTGGCAATGATATCCAATCGAGATTTTATTGTTGAGATGATTGAATTGTATAAACGTTTATGAAAAGTGGTGGACAATGATTTCTACGATAGAAATAAAAGAAATACGGTCCTCGACCAGACTTTTCAAAACAAAGGATACAAATGCAACGAGAGATGGGGTAGGTATTCATAATCCCTAAGCGCTGAGGAGACATCGTAGAAGAGAACTTAAGTTCTTTGTAGTTCATCCCTGTAGAAATAGTAATCTGGCTGCCAACCTTTCATGTAGAGTGATGATTTCCCTCATGACTGTCTTTTGTTTTCTAATCAAGGGGGTAACAAGATGGAGTAAATATAAATAAGACATTAAATTCACTAATTACGTGGTCCGCTTGACCAATTAATATATTAAAATTAATTAAGGTTTTTAGTTGAGATAAAAAATAGCAAAAAGGAGGGAAAATTCAAAAGGTGGGGTTTTGATGGGAAGTTAGTGTCCGAGTGGATCGAGGTCACGATAGCTCAAGTGGTAGAGCAGCGGTGAATCTAGCCGAAGATCGTGGGTTCGAATCCCGCTCGTGCCATTGACTTTTTTATCTCAACTAAAAACCTTAATTAATTGTAATAAATAAGACATTTCATCCATCCTTAAGTAGTTCCTCCAAGCAGTGGGTTCACAGGAAAGATCTTTCATTAAATCGAAGTGAATATTAGGGGTTCCGTTCAGGAGCCAATTCTTACACCATTTCCTCTTCGGTTTGTTGCTTTTTATATAGAAACAAATAGCACCGTAGCACAAGAGATCGTCATCCATTTTGAAGAAGTAATTCACTAGATGACGATCGGAGCGACTGGCTGTGGAGCGGTCGTGAATGCCCCCTCAAATTTCAGGCACTCCAAATGGAACTATACGGCTCGGCGCGGTTCCATTTGGAGCGATCGTGAATTCTTTAGGAAACCGATCGACCGACCAGTCTAGTACTGTTCGTCTCACCTTTCCTATCTTGTTTACCTGAGCAAAAATATATGTAGAATGATAAATAACACAGTAATGTTTTTTTTAAATTTTTAATTCATTCTACGTTTATTTTTGTAATTATTAATTTTCTGGAAGTATACTATCGAAGTACCCTAACTAGGGGAACAGTTTCGGAAGCAAAAATGTTAGATAAAAGCGCTATGGCTAAATAATTCAGATCTAAAGTATGAAACTTCAGCTCAATCTTATAAGCCGGCTACATTACACTCCGAATTAAAATATGTAAAAAGGTAGAAAAATAAATATGCAAATCGACAAATTAAGGAGGTAGAACATAGCAGTACATAAAACCTAATAAATCATCAATATATATTTTCTCTAGACTGCAGAAATTATAAAAATTTCCAAAGTGTTTGCCATGATTGCGTTGAAAAAACTTTATTTCATTTGTTTTGTCAGAGATAGATTTGTTTATTTTGCCCGGAGTAAAAACGTGAAATATTTAATAAAATATATTTAATTTTATTAGAACAGTGTACAAAATTATAGCCGCCTTCAACTATCCGTGTACAGTATATTTTTTTATTATAATAGTTATGGGGAACTTGAGTTGTTTATTCATTTTTATAAAGTGATTGTGGGATGGGATATTGCCTGAAGTATGGATCAGAGCAATCATCACAGTTGTTTTTTCGGTTTTCATTACAGCCCAATTTCTCTCCCTCTCTCGTCTCTTCGCCAACTCACTCACTCTCACGCTCTCTCTTTCTCTTTCATATCAGAGAATATTAGCTTTCCCTCTACGCACTCACCAGTCATCACTCTCTACGTTACGTGGGTGGAGAGTGAAATGCAAAGCCATAAATTTATAAAATACTCCCCAGCGGAATTACACGGGCCTCATTACCCTTTGATAAGTAGGCGGAAATTTTCTTTTTCGTCGATTTCATTTGAGAAAGCCAATTTTATACCTCAAGGCGTTAAAAATTATCAGTTAAATCTTGGCTCCAAATTCAATTCAATGAACTTCAGCCTAATTTTTTTTTAACAACTTGGCCTCTCTGCTGATCGTTCTGGCTTAAAAGTTACAGCTTAGCTAGCCAATGGTCAATAGGCTTATTAGGTGCTTTGTAAACAAATAAAATATTGTGCGATCTTAATGCAAATCTGATATAACTGGCAGAAGGCTCAAAAAAGTGTGTAACTGGTTGGTTGGATAGAGAAACTTTGGTTTTAGTGAAAATTAAGTTATAAAAAGAATGGGCACATATACTAATATCATTCAAGGCGAAGGCAATGCAATTAAAATTTGTCACATTGAGGGATGTACTTCGTTAAATGGGAACTAATGATGCAACCAATCTTAAGAGAATGAAATCGATTATTGGGTGTATATGCAGGTTTGGAGGTGAACGCAGAAGCTCTTGTAAAACAACGAACTACCCCACTACTGACAGTACCCAAACCATTGGGATTGGAATTCACGGTATCAGAGAACTTTTAGCTGGTAAGGTGAAAATGAGAAATTAAGGAAAATCTTTAACCAGTGCAATCTATCCAAAAGCTTGCCAAAAGTATATGACTTCTTCAAAAACCGTGCATTGCTAAACACCGACGTTGCTCCTTTCTTTAAATCATATTTTTTAATGTATTTTTAGGGGCAGATGTCCGGATCACCGAGGTCAAGTAATAAGGGTGGGACATCCCAGCCTTAGCCGCTTCGTTCCTTTTTTCCTTTTTTCTTCCCTCCAAAGTACAACTTTACCAAGAAGTACGAAGTACTGATACCAGAACGGGAAGAATGGGCCAAAGGAACAAAGAGGCAATTTCCTACTGGTATATTGACGGCTCCAAAACCGATGAGGGTACGGAAGCTGGGGGTCTTCGGGATGAACCCCAAGACCGAACTGACGGTAAATAGGTAAGTTTGCTAAGTTTTCCAGCCTGAATCATAGCGATTGAATAATGTGCCAGAGAAATAAAACGGCTAGGAATACATTCCCGGAAGATAGCCATTTCAGAGCAGCACTCAGGGCGTTAGCCTCATGCGAGGCGAAGGCAGAGAGTGTTTGGAACTGCATGGAGGCCTTGACGGAAGTCAGCGACACTAATGAGCTGACCCTGGCATGGGTCCCTGGCCATTAGGGGCATGTTGGCGAACGAAAAGATTGACATGTTGGCCAAAAAGGGAGCCAACTTGGACATCTGGGCCCGGAACCCAACGGCGGCCTAACAGCCTTTCACAAAAGAGGATACATTTTAAAATGTATCCTTAATGAGTCAAAAACCTGGTGGAACAATACCACAGATATGATGCACGCGAAGAGATTCATAGAAGGACCATCCGCAAAACTTACAAAAGAATTACTGGAAGGCAACCATAACCGAACCAGGATTCTGGTTAGACTCCTGACAGGGCTCTGCCACTTAAGAAAGCACATGCACCGGATAGGAGTACAAACAGAAGAAACACTGTGCAGGTGCTGCAAGGAAGAGGAGGAGACCGCAGAACATATTTCATGTTTCTGTGAAGGTCTATGTATGTGCTGGTCTTGCAACTAGGACAAGAAAAACCACAAGCACGATCCTACAGCAAGGAGCCGCTGGTAAAGTTATGGAGGCTGGTTAATAACCTGAAGCTGGCCAGTGAGTTAGCCGCCTCTTTTATCCCTATCTCTATCCTGTCCCTAATCCAGCTCCTACGTTCCTAACAGATCCAATCCTTTTCTTATCCTATGACCAGAAGGTTCCTCACGCCTCTTTTTTCTCGTGCTTTTCTCTCTCTTATTATTAAAAAAAATCTTTAATTTTGCGACTCTCCCAACACCTTCTGTGCTCCGACATCGTTATCTTGAATAATCTTATTATCAGAGATTCTACGGCCAGGCCAGGGGAATCGGGCCCGAGCTCCCTACGCTTCGTGCAACCGTCGTCTGAAGGAATGTGGTAAGTACATTAGAATCCTAACATCAACTTTTCATTCCCATTTAACACATAGTTATTATCAAAGTTTGACCGGTGTCCTATGTTTACAATAGAAAAAATCAATCAAAATAGATTCTCTCTTTTTGAAAATGAACTACCGATAAGAAAGCAATGATTACACAGTAAAAACACTCATTGTATCGCGTGCTATTCTATCAATGGGAAATTTTTTATTTCACTGCACAACCCTAATTGAGAAAAATCACTGCCAATTTGAAATAACGTATGCATTAGACTGTGAAATTGAATCGAGCTGTGAATTACGCCGGACAACGGTTGGGAAATTTTAAATTGCATTTTTATTTTTCACAGTGGTAACCCATGGATTATGCATTCTAACGTTACAAGGTTTCACCCAAATGCAATGTAGAGTCGTTTCAACCGTTTTTCGCAGTGATGATTGCAATAAAGACTTGTAGAAAAAAATCGCCCCGGCTTTCTCTCTGTACCTCGGGTTTCAAATATTTTCAAACTCGCGTTTGAAAATTAGTTTACACTCTGTAGGCCTTTTCAAGTGAATTCAAGTGGAAAGCGTGCTCTGGCTTGTGTAGGCCCGGCTTTCAGAAACAGGATTGGAGACGATTTCACCGTCAACGTTGACGTTCCTTGTCATTCTTCTAGCAATAATGGCGGCTTTAGCCACTTTTATTTGGCAATTTAGCTCTCCGAGTGGAACAATAAAAACATTTACATATTTCATCCCAAGGTGATACAGTGTATCTTGAAACAGCATTAGTATCTTCTGAAACGACACACCCGGTGATAAACTGTAGGCCTAAGTAGAGATATAGAAGGAGGAGGGAGGGAAGGACAGGCAGGAGGTATAAGGCGCCCTGGCTATAAATATCCAAGAGTACCATTACTTATTCAGTGTGTCCTCTTATTGCTCTATGATAGTCTGGCCGGGTCTCCAAACCTCTGATGTACGGACCCCTTTTCTGTATCAGGTGCTATGTAATTCACCATCCGTTTCTTCGCATATTTTTTACCTGAAAGGACGGACAATTAGTTGGACAAAACGATCGAGAAAAAAATTAATTATCACAAATCTAAATCTTCAATATGGAGACATTAAGAAAAGTTAGAGGGTTATTTATTTTTAATAACAATAACTTATTTGAATAAGCCTAGAAGGGAGGGGAGAAAGAGAGAGAGAGAGAGAGAGAGAGAGAGAGAGAGAGAGAGAGAGAGAGAGCGTGAGAGAGAGTGTAAGAGAGAGAGAGAGAGTGAGAGATAGAGAGAGAAAGAGATAGAGAGAGAGAAAGGTGAGAGGGAGAACGAGGGAGAGAAAGAGAGAAATAGAAAAAATGTAAGAGAGAGGGAATGTGTAAGAGAGAGAGAGAGTAATTGAGAGAGGGGGAGGGAGAGGGAGAAGGAGGGAGAGAAAGAGAGAAAGAGAAAAAGTATAAAAGGAGAGAGAGAGAGTGTAAAAGAGAGAGAGTGAGTGAGTGAGTGAGTGTGTGAGTGAGAGAGAGAGTGAGGGAGAGAGAGAGACAGAGAGTGTAAGAGAGAGAGAGAGTGAGAGGGGGAGAGGGAGAAGGAGAGAGAAAGAGAGAAAGAGAAAAATGTAAAAGGAGAGAGAGAGTGTAAAAGAGAGAGAGAGAGAGAGAGAGAGAGAGAGAGAGAGAGAGAGAGACAGACAGACAGAGAGTGTAAGAGAGAGAGAGAGTTTGAGGGGGGAGAGGGAGAAGGAGAGAGAAAGAGAGAAAGAGAAAAAGTATAAAAGGAGAGAGAGTGTAAAAGAGAGAGAGAGTAAGTGAGTGAGTGAGAGAGAGAGAGAGAGAGAGTAAAAGAGAGAGAGAGGGGGAGAGGGAGAGAGAGACAGAGAGTGTAAGAGAGAGAGAGAGAGTGAGGGGGAGAGGGAGAGACAGACAGACAGAGGGAGAGAGAGAGACAGACAGAGGGAGAGAGAGAGAGAGAGAGAGAGAGAGAGAGAGAGGGAGAGGGAGAAGGAGGGAGAGAAAGAGAGAAATAGAAAAAGTGTAAAATGAGAGAGAGAGTGAGTGAGTGAGTGAGTGAGTGAGTGAGAGAGAGTGAGAGAGAGAGAGAGAGAGAAGNGATAGAAAATAGAGAAAGTGAGATAATTAGAGAGATAGAGATAATGCATATATAGATAGAGATCGATAGATAGATAGATAGATGAGAGAGAGAGAGAGAGAGAGAGAGAGAGAGAGAGAGAGAGAGAGAGAGAGAGAGAGAGAGAGAGAGAGAGAGAGAGAGAGAGAGAGAGACAGGGCGAGAGTGAAGAGGTAGAAGGAGTGAGAGAAAGAGAGAAAGAGAAAAAGTGTAAAAGGAGAGAGAGACTGTAACGGAGAGAGTGAATGAGTGAGTGAGTGAGAGGGGGTGAGAGAGAGAGTGAAATTGTAAAAGATAGATAGATAAAGAGTGAGAGAGAGTGAGAGAGAGGGTGAGATGATGGTTTTGGGACGTAGAGAGGGAAAAATAGACCAATGTATAAATAAATATTTAGAATGTCAAATGAATAGTTGGAGAAAGAGATAGAGCCAGAGAAAGAATGAGTTCACATGACTATGTTGTTTTGAGAATAAACATGTACTGGAACAACAATAATGAAAATTTCAGAAGAATTGCAATTAATTACAGAATCTCTTGAGAACTGTAGAACTGTAGGTGCTTTTTCAGTTACCCATTGTTAAAAATTTTGTCCATGTACTAAACTAAAGTGTTAATATAATTATCCACTATTACCTTCTTTGTATATGCTTTTTAAAGTATAAATTCACTTTCTCTAGGGTGGAGTTACGAAGTGTTTCGATTTCGCAAAGTGTTATTTAAAAAGTGCGTAAAGTTGTTCCAGGAGTGTTAAACGGTGCGCAAACTTAACCGGTTGAACGTGAAACCGCCTGGCTGTTGCCTTGAGAAGGAAAATTTAATTAATTTTCCAACAATTAATGCACGTGGATTTTAATATCGAGAG
Source organism: Cimex lectularius (assembly GCF_000648675.2). NCBI lineage: Eukaryota > Metazoa > Arthropoda > Insecta > Hemiptera > Cimicidae > Cimex > Cimex lectularius. The sequence continues at coordinate 417,575 of NW_019392772.1, read as the reverse complement.
GATACTTTGCCGAATACAAGCTTGTTTTATACTTTAGTACCACTATAAACGTGACAGGCGACAACTTCGGGAGGCTTTTTAATAACGGTTTTATTTTGACAACGCCGTTTTGTATTTATGCGAACAGGTTACCCTTTCCAATTGGCACTCTCATTGGAATCACACCTGCGTCCAAATGGGAGTAAAACAAGTTTGACGGTTGGACGATAAAAGAACAAAAATTGTACGTTTAAAGCAGAAATGATTCAAAATCGAATGAGAACAGATTTAATGCAGGTACAAAAAAGCTGTAATGTTATTTTTAACCGGACAAAAAAATTAACTTTGGTAGAAACGGTGTACAAATTGTGGCTGAGCGGAGCAATGTTTCACCTGATAAAATCCGGCTAACTTCTGCTTTTCCAACCAGCGCAGGTACCTACTATGAGGGTGAATTTGTTCCTGTGGGACTGTTTTAAACAGGAACGCCGTAATTTTTATTGGCTCTAATATTTACCCCCCTTATTTTGGCCGTTATCGCACCGCAGTGTGTCTCTTGGAATTGCATTGTTCATTAGGGTCCTCGGTATTTGCCAGACGGCGCGGTTTGTTTGCCACTGCTATCTGGCCCCTCGCTCCGCCCGCCGTCCTTTTTCGACTCCTCGTTTCTATTTGCCAGGTCCTGTTTTTACCTTTCAACGACAGCTACGTTTATTTCATTACGGTTTCACTCCTGAGTTTTTGCACGGCTTTTTTTGTCCTGGGAAGCGGTTTTTGCACGGACCGCATCATTTAGCAAAACCTGTAAGGAATATATTTAAAACTAAAAACTCTCTTCCTGACAATCGATAACGCAAAGTCTGAATTATATTATTAGCATAACAAGAAAGAGATATAAAGAAATAGCCAGATTGGGAGATAAGATGTGGATAAAGGCTTGGAAAAAGACATCGGCTGATAGATACAAGAGATCGATAATTCTATTAATAGATCTACTATATGTATATATAGTAGAGAAGAAAGTTGTGAGCAAGAGTACGAAATAGAAACTGAGAAAGAGATTGTTTACATATGAATAGATAAAAAAGAGATTGGAAAAAGGAAAAGGCGGTGATAGAGAAAGAGAGAAATGATAAGAAAGTAATTTGAATTGAATGCAACATTTTATTTATAAATTCTCTCAAAATTAGACTCATGGACCTTTCTTACATTTAACGAGCATTCCTACATACAAATAAAGTTTACATAATTCAAAATACAAAACACATATAATACAAATATATGGTTTTTACTGTATACATATATTTTTAAATATTATTGATGTTGTACAGAGTATGATTGAACATAATCTGACGAAACAAAACCGTTTAGAAATTTCTTATAAATGTGTTCAGATTCAGATTTTGTTAAATTTAATAAATGATTGTAAAATTTTATAGATTTAGGAAAGAACAGTTATAAAAACAGAATGAGATAGGTAGGTAGATAGAGAAAAAGGGAGTGAGAGAGAGAGAGAGAGAGAGAGAGAAAGAGAGAGTGNGAGAGAGAGAGAGAGAGAGAGAGAGAGAGAGAGAGAGAGGGAGGGAGAGAGAGAGACAGACAGACAGAAAGAGAGAGACTTGATACTTGATACTTTAATTTATTAAGTGTTACAGCATAGGACATGTATGTCCTTTCTTTTTGCTACCACCGCTAATTATTTAAATACTCATTATCTCTTGGTAGTTCAATTTAAATATTTACAATACAAAAATTATAATTCAGTGGAATACAGCAAATATAATAATGAGTGGAATGTTTTATTATAATGTGAGAACAACAAAAAACTACAAAAACTTAATTTTAACTAGCACTTAATAGATGTATAAATAATAGATATAAGGTATACGTGAATACATAAGAAAATAACTATTGACTTATTTCAGTAAATAAACTCAAAGTCATCATCAAAGCTTTAAAATAATACTCGCACAAATAACAATTAAATTCTATCTAGTATCAAGAGTACAAGAGGCAATTAATAAAACACCTTATAGTAAATAATAAGGTAAATATTAAGATTTATAACGAACATATTAGATTATTGATAAATTGATTGTTTAGTTTATGCAACTAATTATTTGAATATTTGGATAATATTATGATAGAGTGCATCTTTAGCCTTTTAGTTGCTACAGAAGATGAGAGAGAGAGACTAAAATATGAGAGAGAGAGAGAGAGAGAGAGAGAGAGAGAGAGAGAGAGAGAGAGAGAGAGAGAGAGAGAGAGACAGACAGACAGACAGACAGATACAGAATGAGTAACAAAACTAGAAACTCATAGATTCGGTAAATAATAAATACTCAATTTTAAAATTTGTATTCTGCACTGATATTATTTTTCTGCTTAATTTTTCAACAAAAACGTTCTTCGCTAATTAAAATTAAAATTCTGTCTAGACTCTTCACCTTCTTCCAGATGCGTGTGTCATTTTGTGGAAAGAAAATGTTTATATATGGATGAAATAAATTCTTGAGCTATTTAGCAAATTAATAGAAAAAACATGGTTCTGTAGGCGAGAAATGAATGTCACCTGTTACACCCTCGCTAAACCCAATGTTATTTTATGAGGTTTAGACTAGTTTAATGTTGTGGAGTTGCAATTTGACAGCTCGTAATTAATAGCAGCGACTAAATATAAACTTTCAATGTTTACTTAATAATTATGCCCGGTGTGTCAAACCAACCTTATCAAAGATTAACGCAGCATTTCCTACTCTAAACTAAATGGGAAATGTAATCCTATTTAAAGTAAAATTTGATAAGATCTAGTATGTCATTTATTTTTATTGATACTGACTACATCACAAGTCAAATTCATGACTTAATGAGCGAGTATGTTTTCGAAATATGAACCAAGAATGTTGATTAGTGGACGTACAATAATATTTGAATCAGTAAAATTTGATAAGTTATCGTTATTGTTGTCATTATCAGAAAGTTCTTGAATATTGATCGACGTCCAAATTAAAGTAAAACCTCATTCTCGGTCCTTCCAATTTTCAGAAAGGGAATATCATATTTTGCCGGGTTTGTTTTGCTTGAAGTACAGGATGGCTAGTCGATGATATTATATTTATGTAGATAGGACCTTATAATCCCAAGTCTTCTTGGTGCTTGGGTCTAGTTAATAGCTTTACACTTGATATATCGCTTGAAATAACCTGACCGTCCATGTTTGCCATTATAGAGTGTGTGTCCATGTTTATTTTGATTATATTTATACATTGATTTACGTTATATCGTGATAAACAACTAAATCCGTCTCGTACTGGAAAGGATGTAGCATAATTGTTAAAATTGATTAATGAAGGTTATGTAATTAATAACGTTTTCCATGAGGATTTGTGCAACCTTTAGAAAGAACCGGAAAATATTAATTTAAAACTTTGAATGATATAAAATCAAGCCGAAAAGAAAAAAGAAACACAATATAAAATATGAATGTTGTCGGCCATAATTTAATAGAACAAACAAACTAATTTAGAAACAAAATTCGTAGCTTTTTTTGTGCGGTATCCCTAGAATGCTTAATATTTTTCAATTATCTGAAAGCTAAAATCCTGTATAATTTCAGGTTGGATAAAAACAAGTTTATCTTCTAAAGATGGCTTTTAGCCCAGGGAGTCTCAAAAAATGATAACTTTTCTTAAACGCCATTATGATTAAATACTTAATTAACTAAAACTTGTTTGAAAAGTGTCTTACAAGTGGAGGTTTATGACGCAGATTGCCAATTTTTATTGGTGATGCTAGGTCAAAAAATATTAAAAGTATGGCCAAATGTTCTTGCCAATGTACCCAGGAGACGAGAAAACTTATTATTTCAATTTTTTTTTTAAATTTGTAGTACATTACAACTACCTTAAAGTAGGTATCAAGTAACAGTGAGCAAGGTAATATATACAAAATTAAAATCTAAAGTGTAGAAAACACCCATTGGCAATACGCCAATGTTACAATAATGTTTGTTTAATGGATACGTGTGTCATTATCACTTTCACTGTCATCACCATCACTTCCTGGGAGATCTCGCGGCCATTGTCTCTTCAGTCGGCGTCAAGGGTTTGAGTGGATTCGTCGGGATGCGAGGTTTCTGATGTGCTGATTTAAGTTATTGGGAAGGTTTTTATGAAATTTACATGTTCGAAAGGGATATGTAAATCTGTATGTGTAGTTTGGTTCGAAACATAAAATGGAGCATCTAGTATTTTTCGTAGTAATATAGACTGGGCAGTTTGAATGCGGTGGATGTTGGAATGTTTCGCTGAACCCCACACTTCCAGTCCGTAAGACCAAATCGGCTTAACTATTGTATTGTAAAGCACCTTTTTATTTTTGAGAGGTAAGTAAAAATGTTTGTCAAGAAATCGTGGAAGAACTCTATATCGTGTCATAACCTCCTGACGTTTCAGTCGTGTGTGAGGATTCCACGTCAGGCGTTTGTGGATATACAGTCCGAGGTACCGCACCTTGTCCGCAGTTGGAAGGGGAATATTATTTGAGAAAACAGGGCGGGGGGAGAGATCTTTTTACGAAGAGTGAAGGTAATGTGGATGGATTTGTCTATGTTAACTTTTATTCTTTTTTTTCACCAAGTAATTTATACTTTTAAATTTTTTGAGGTATTTTCATAAAGTCTTTCTGATGACTTTTTTGGGATCACCCAACTTTCGGAGATTTATATCACCATCCTCAGGCTTATTTGTTGAAAAATAAATACTTTAACAGAGTTACAGTGAAAATTGACAGTTTTAATTGTTTTCATAATAAAATCTAATGATATCCTAAATGAGGGGCAATAAAGTACTTTCATCAATATTTCTCCATCGACTCTAAAAACACATACACTAATGAAGGGAATAAATAACCCCCTAACCATCCCTAACCATAAATACACGCACTCATACAATACACATAAAACATACAATAAAAAGGGTGGCATGCCTGCACGCTCTCGTTAAGAAGGCTTGCCGTGTCTCTAATATGTGAAACGCATGGAGCAAATTTTCTCTACATAAGGTCAACTACGCAGGCTTTGACTCATGTGCAGGTGCCTAGTGTGCAACCGCATATGATCTATCTTAGTCGAAGAAAGACGATTCTTCGTTTCTGGCTCAGATTTTTGGCATGCAAAAGCTTTCGGATGATCCCTGCTGAAAGAGTAAAACAATCCATATTTCCATATAAGGTACAGATCAGTTATGAATTTTTTTAGTTATGAATTATCTTGGTAAAGATAATTTCCCTCGGCGAATCCAGCTCAAAAATATTTACTTTTATTACGATGAAAATGCATATTAAATGGTTTTAAAGCCACTTAAAACTAATCCGACTTGTTAAAAAAATGATTTACTTTAACAGAAGAGTCTTCTAGTTTTTGTAACTTTATTATATTATATACCACTTTATTATACTAAAAAAAATAAAATTACATTATTGTTAAAAAAATATAATTTTATTCTGTATGGCCATCCATATTTTTTTTAAAGCTTTATTTACACAAAAGTATTTACGTTAATTTTACATTTCGAAAAAGCTAAACTGACAATGGCCTTAGCTGTCTGTCGAGTTGTTTTATAGATTTATATCCTTATTTTTGTATCTTGAGAATGTCCTTTGATTTTAAAAATTGAAGAGGTCAACAGGCATTTTCGGTACCACAAGCTTCCTCCAGTTATCCTCTCCGTTAAAGATTGCAATGACTTCTTCTACATCCAGCTTCAGTTTCCCAAAGTACCAGAACGGGGCCCACTCCCATGAAGTGGAAAGAGTCCTCTAGGACGTTGAGGTTACATAAGGAGCAAATGATGGTGCAGTGCTGTCTCCACGGTTGGCAGTTGCTGAAGCAATTCACCCCTCGCTCTCAAGACCAGAAACACCTCATAGGCTGTCATATTAGAGCACTCCATGTAGTTTCACACTAAGTCAAAATCCAGTCTTTTGTAAAAGTTGTGATGTAAGCTGTTTGTCTCATGGGTTACCAGGTCTTTCCTTTTGCTTGCCTCCCACTTTGTAATCGGGTCAGTGGCATTAGAGGACTTCAGTTCCTCCCTAATTACTCCTACACCGTACAGCCTACCTAACTCTGACATAATATGCCTTTCTTTATTACCACGTCGGCCAAAAACTGCGTCAGTCTGTCAGGTGTGTGATTCAGTATTTTCTTAATATATTTCAAATGCAGGCTCAAAGTGTGACTGTAGAGTGGTATGACCGAGCATTCAATATAATAATATAATTCAATATAAGATGCAGTCTGGGGTGCTAATTGGCAGGCAGAGGAGTTTCTTATGAAGTATTTCTGGACCTTTTCTATTTCCTTCAAGTATAAGTAACCCGAGACCTGCGCACTATACCATACTGCAGACCTCAGGGTGCTATTGAATATCACCATCTTTTTCTCTAGTGAGATCTTCTTGTTGGTTATTATTTTGCGCCACAGACTATTAACGGCGTATTTAGCGCTGCTGGCCTTCTCTCTGCAGTGTTGCTTCATCTTCAAGGACTTAGTGAAATTGATACCAAGGTATTTGTATATAATTTTTCTATCCTAGATAAAAACCCAATCGAATCATACATCATGAAATACAAACCTAACAAACGAGAACAATTTAGATTTTAAAAAATCTATATAAGTCACATAAAACATTTTCCTCTACCTGTAGGGTTTTGGCAAGCATCGGACAAGAGTCTAAATATTTTGACCTAGTATCACATAAAAAGTTTCATAAATTTCGATGATCACAGTTCTACAGCCTCTCCTCCATTTCAATTACATCACTTATAATACATGGTTTATTAATTAAATAACTCGATTAATAAATAATTAAAACTGGTTTGTTAAATTATTATAAAATATAAAGCTATTTATGTAATGCAATAAAAAATTTACTTAGAAAAATAGTTATTGCTTGAATGAAACCGTTAAGTAATGAAACGGAGATATTACAGGTACAGGATTTACAAAATATTAAAAAAATGTTATTTTAGGATCTGTTTTTAAAAATAATTTACATGCCAGACTTTATTGAAATAATTTTAAATGTATTTTAAATTGATATTTATACTTGAATTAGAAACGTTTTAATCTGTAATTGTTGAAATACATGCATTTAATTTCAATTACGAGGAAATCAATAAACGAAAAGTACTGATAATTGTACGGACGTGGAAATCATGCATTGATAATTGTGTGTAACGTTGTTGGCAATGATAATGCAATTTTAAGCAATAAACAAACATATCAAGTCGCTAATTAAACGTACCGAGTGGTAAAAGTTTGCATAATTACTTAACCTACCTAATTCAAACTTAGGTTTAGAATATTAAACAATATCTGAAAATGTATGCAGATAAGTTTGTCCATTGTTTATGAGAAGATGAAAAATAATATAATTGAATCTATTGGATGATGAAATAAACCTGTTCCGATTCTCAGAAGATTCAGGGCAGTTGTACATATATAACATTTTTGCGGTTGTATTTATTAGTGTGAGTGCGTAGTATCAGAGAACCGATGGCGAAATATGGAGTACCCATCGACACTCAATTAGATTAGATGTATACAAAGTATAGTCGGCGGTGGAGGTGATTTCAGTATCCTCATTGAGTAAATGTTATGTACGAAAAAAATATTTATGAGTGTATGAGAGTGTGAGTGAGTTTGGATTGAGACTGTTTGGCTGAAATAGATCTTAATATGTAATCTATCCATGTTAATATACTAAGTTATCTCTCAGTTGTCTAGATACTGATTGCGTTGTGGGCTGAAATGACCTAGCCATTGATAGCTCCTAGAACTCCATATCGGTGACTGGACTTATAAGACCGAAGACAGACCCGGCACTGCCAACACTTTGGGTGGATGATTCTCGAGGTTTGCCGGTAATTTATTGTAAATTACAAAAGCTGGAATTGCCGTTGGACTGCGAGAAGTGATCCGTCAGCCCTGTACACGCGTTTAAGTAAGTACATGCGCAGATTTTAACTAGTATAAATCGATAACTATCGTAATTAGTACTGAAATACATTTACGTAACAAAAAATTGATTAAATGTGCTCTGTAAACGAAACGTTTAAGTTAGCAAAATAAAATGACAACTCCTTTCGCCACTTCAATGTATATTGCTGAACAGATTATTTATTGTCCCCCTTGTTTCAGGGACAAAAGGTTCCCATATACTCGGTCATCCTGAAAGAACAATGAGGATCTTTCAACTCCGTATCTAGCTCTTTGGCCATACCGGACGTTTTGATTCTCAAGATGAGAGATGACGGACCTCCCCTCGCGACCGGGTGTAGTCGCGAGCTTTGGTGTAGAAGCCGCCCCAGCCGTCCTCACTCCCCGCTTGCCCATTCCGAGTAGTCGGGCAAGACTACTTCATCTCATTCAGCATCGAACCATATGCCGCACGTAACCCCCCTTAGAGGAGACTGCCTTCGGTGAAGAACGCCATCCGTGTAGGCACTATCGACCACTATCCATTCCCATCCGCCATTTCTCACGCATTCGAAGGACTCGGTCAGCGTAGTCTGAGCGTCCTGAACACTGTACGCTTCGATTGTCCGATCCTTCGTCTCCCGTGAGACCGGGGTTGCTTCTTCTTTAAGTTCCCGCCAGGTGGATCACCACTAAACCACTACGAGTCCGAATCTATTTTACCAAGGGCTGGACTTTGGAACATTTCTGCTAACCCGTAGTACAGATGGTTATGCACTGACAAGATCTGGTCCCCTAACCCAATTGTGCCTCTGATAAAGCACCCGCCGTCTGCTGCCGACCCGGAGGCCGACACGAATCCAGATTGGCTTTAGAGAGGTTGCCACGCTCCCAACCATTATGTTGTGCCTGGATACCCCCTTGCATCCAATGGTTGGGAGAGGTCTCAAGGAAGTATGCCGAAGGACCTGGATTGAAAAAGGGAAGTGACAGAGGACACGAGGCTCGCCTTTTCAGGCTGCACCCCCCCGCCTTGTCCACACTTAACTACCCTTTGTCGCCGTCGTTCCACATTAAGTGGGCTATGGCTCCCCTGGTTGGATAGTGTTTCAGCGACAGACCCGCATAACAAGGACCTTTAAAGCTTCGGGTGGAACATCAGGCGACAAGTATCTGGAGATCATTGTTGACGCCATGACCTCAAAATTAGGTTTAAAAAGAATTTCAAAAGAATTCAAATTAAAAGGCTCTATCGAGTAGACTGGGAGAAAGGGTTCTCAGTTAATGCAGACTGTATCTGATATACATATCATATCTACGAAATAAACCAAGAGCTACAATTGATCCCGAAGGTTTGAGCATAAGCCACTGTCTTTCAGGCGGAGACTATTAATCACTGTCTCAGGAAGATGTACAAATGTCAAAAGGCTGGGCAATACCAACAAAAGAAGATCCATCGACACGGACGGGTAGGTTGCATTAGGCGGTTTTTGTAACAGTGTACACAGTGCTAAAGAGTAAATTTATTAGCAAACAAGACAACTATCTGCCCTGAACCATTTTGTGTCATACCAAATTGCTAAAAACGTAAATTGATCTGACAATGTGTTTAAAATACCTCGTTGGTTCTATCGGAATGCATTCCAGGCTACATCTACATGTCAAAATATTCACTAGAGTACCATAAAATAAATTAATGCCAGTAACACTAAACCTCGGACGATTAGGACTAGATTGACATTAGGACTGATGACGTGACAATGTAGAGGTATAAGGTATAAACTCAGAATGGTAAAAAAATCCTGTGCAGATAACGGTAGGAAGAAGAAGAAATAGGGGAATAAGATTCCTTTTCCTGGGAGAGGAAGATCCAAAGAATGAAAGGTAGACATGAGAGGCTTTTACGAAGCTTTGCAATCTGGTAAAACCTTAAGCTTAAGCTTTGCACCATAATTGAAATTGAACAACAGACTAATATTGGTCGCGGTGTTCCCGATGATAGACTGACCCTTAGTTTTTTTAAAAACATATAGGTTTTTAGAGACAAAAATAAGTAGATTTTTAAAGTCATTATATATTGGGGTAGAATAGGAACTTTGGTAAAATTTACAAGGCAATGACTATTGATGAGCCTACGAAAAGTTTCTGTTTTACCTTTAGTACGGGTAATTCGGACCAACGGGCCCTGCCGAACATGATTAACATGCAAAGTTGACGTGGCTGACATGCGCCTGTTTCCATGAAATTGATGCATCGACGCTCTTCGATATTCCGCTGCATAACGAGAGGAAAATGTCAAAACGGAATGTCAGATTATCTCATGGAAAAATGGAAACATCCTGAAAATGTACGGACGGAACGAAAGTAAGATGAAAAGCACACGCTTCCAATTTTTGACCGACAAATATTTAAATGAGTATGTTTTTAATTACATAAAAATTGTATGGGCCCTTTTTCAGCAATTCGTACATAAAATAAAAACAAACATGCAGAACTGAAAGCTTTAAAGTCTGCACTTATCTCTACAAACTTTTAACTAACGCACGCGCAAAATCGCTGAAATGCTCTTTTCATAATACCTTACTCGATTGTGCGAAATGAGCGTTTGCTGTACAATTTCAAATAGCCGTTCATCACATAAAACACATTTCTCTCTTCTGACAACTTTAAAATAGCTTTCAAAAACTATAAAACAATTCACACACTTTTTTCATTAAAGATCCCACACCAGTAACAACAATATCTGACGTAATTTACAAAATCAATTGTTTAAATTGTCCGGCAACTTACATCGGCATTACATCCCAATATCTGAATAAGAGAGTAAAGCAACATATCTATGGTTGCAAAAAACCCAAGCAAAATCCTACAGCACTGGCTTTCCACCAGTTTGAACACCAACACAAATTCGCCTTCAACAATCCAAAAATATTACACAGAGAACAAAACAAACATAAACGTAACTTTTTAGAAATGGTTTACATCATCATCACATAACCCAAAACATATAATAAAAGATATAAAACAATCATCACATCTCACACATCAAACATTTCATAGTCTACTTTTTCAAAAATTTGGTTTTCCTTTCCATAATTATCCCCGCCTATATAATCCTGAAAGGATAATCAGGCCGAACCATTACCCATTTTTTCCCATTGTCGGCTACTTTCACCTCACAGAAGCCGACTCCTCATATACAAAAATGTCTTTTCTATACCGACATCCTTCCCCCATCCCTTCAAAATCCAACATATATAAACACAAAACAGCAATATCTCACTGGCATTCTCAACACGACACGCAAGAATAGCACACTTACGCAGAAAACAAACACTTTGAGTGAGTAGAAATACTTTGATCGAATATAAAAAATATATTTCTTTGCATTGCATAAATTCACTTTTTTCCACATCCTACATGTATTTGTTAAATTTAAACAATGTTTGTAAATCTCAGGCCGTGAAGATGAGCTCAATAAAGATCGAAACGTTGGCACGATGAAGGAAATGTTTTTCTGAAACCTACATCACACCAGACCGCATCTCACGATTTCTGAATAACTAATATTTATTATAAATAGAAGTCAAAACTATTCAAAAATTGTACGTTATTTTTCCAAAATTCCGGGATTTTATTGATTGTACAGATTAAATAATATTTGTAAATATTTTTGTCCAGAAAGTGTAGGAACCATAGAAAATGATGTCTGATTAAAGAAACAAATAAACTTTTTAATACAAATAAACATTATATTCTAACAAACTTAACCAATTTTCTAACTACATCGATACATAGGCCGATGTCCTGAAGCTAAGGAAGCATTAAAAAAACACGATTAAAAGAAAGTGGTAGAGCCTGTGGCCCGGATCGGAATAGAAGCTTTTAGGCATCAAGAGCTCTGTCGATAGGCCATCGGAGGACTGAGGAACTGAGGGGTCATTCTCACCTGATTAAAAATTGGATTTTCAGGACAATTACTTTTATGACAAAGCTCGCGTATGTGTGTGGCATAGAGGAAAGTTGCTTGAGTCTCATTGTTTATATAATCCTGAAAGGATAATCAGGCCGAACCATTACCCATTTTTTCCCATTGTCGGCTACTTTCACCTCACAGAAGCCGACTTCTCATATATAAAAAAAAAAAAATGTTTTTCTATTCCCGACTTCCTTCCCCACCTCTTCAAAATCCAGCGTATATAGACATAAAACATCAATACCTCACTGGCTCTCTCAAGAATGACACATCTACACAGAAAACAAACACTTTGAGTGAGTACAAATATTTTGATTGAATCTAAAATGTCTAGAATTGTATAAATTCATTTTTTCCACATCCTACATGTATTTGTAAAATTTAAACAATGTTTATTAATCCCACGCCCTGAAGATGATCTCAATAAAGATCGAAACGTTAACCTCTAAAACCAGACCTCATCTCATGATCTCCAAACATTCATTAACTATCGGTCTCTAAACACCATACATATTCAAATAGCTTTTCGTAAGTAAAATAACTGGTTTTACTTTAATATTAAAATATATGAAACTTTATATCCCAAAATGTTATGCTCAGATAATGTCAAGTAAATAAAGGAATCCCGGAATAAAAATCATTAAAATAAATTAAATCCCTACAAGAACAGTAAATTATGCATGATTTTTATTCGATAAAAAGCTGTCTTGGAACCACTATTTAGATTACATGAATGCAAGAATGATGCTGTGCACACAAAACTCGCGATCGTAATCTGGCTCAGTAAGTGCCCCAGTGCCGGTTCTACATTCTACTATTACCTTCATAGACATACACTAAGAACATCTCCCACGGTCCTAACGATCGACATTGTGCAGAGACCTGAGTAAGCCTTATTTGAAGGCAAGCTCGCTACCAGCTACCAAAAAGTAGTGATGCTTCGTGGAATACCTTACGCAGCATAAAACTACAGTCATCACTATTAATTTTTAATTTATTATAATGATTTTAAAACTGAGTTTCGTAAATTTGCATTTTATAATAAACTATAACATGACATCCTATTCATTTCTGTTTTTCTAATTCACTTTATATATGATTTTTTTGTCATTTGAAATCTAGTCAAAATAAACAGCCCATATGATAAAATTTGTACTACTGTACTTGTATTCGTCGTTTAAGCCTAACGCGTCTGTTAAGGTAAATTCAGTGAAAATTTCAGGCTCATGTAAACAAATTTAATCATCTATATATGAACGATTTTGTTCCTCTACTGTTGCCATCTTTCGTGTAAGTTTGTCCTTCTAGACCTTCTTAGCATTTGGGGGGATGAACTCCTCAATATATTTTCTGCATCCTTCAAGTAAATTCATTGTTTCAATTATAAGAGTTTCGCAAGGCCCGAAATAAGTAAAATTCTGAGGACTACATTAGCAGCCAAACTCTAAAAATATCTGGTGTGTCTGAAAGAAAACTTCTTGTGATTAGCAAAAAAAAAAAAAAAAAATGGTATATTACTGACTTTCATCGCTTCGTTTGAACTTGCTGCAGTAACGTTTTGGTTGTGTAGGAACTCATAATAAAGCACCCCAACGGACAACATTACCATCTTGGAATGTAAACTTGATTTTGGAGTGTTAACACTGGGACGATGCATTTTTCTCATGATTTTCCACTTTGAACATTGTAAAAAACTCACTCACCCTCTTCTGAATCGAGCAGATGACTTACAGACTTGACGATTGGGCAAGTTTTTTTTTGATTCTCGTTTTATATTCTGTACGGCCTTGCCCAATATATGTTGGAACAATTGACTTGGTAAACTCCCGCTTTTAGACAAGTTATCAACCTTGTCTTTAGGTCCATTATATTTCGTGGTCCGATTGACCAAATAACTTATTTCAATTAATTAATCTTTAAGTAAGGCATTGGTTGAGGTAAAAAAAGTCAGTGTCACGAGCGGGATTCGAACCCACGACCTTCGGCTAAATACGCCGCTGGTCTACCACTTGAGCTATCGTGACTTCGATCCACTCGGACACCAACTTCCCATCTCAACCCACCTTTCGAATTTTCCCTCCTTTTTTGCCATTTCCCGAAAGTTCGGGTCCGACTGGATCGAAGTCAGGATAGCTCAAGTATTAGAGCAGCGGCGTATTTAGCCGAAGGTCGTGGGTTCGAATCCCGCTCGTGACACTGACTTTTTCATTTCAGCTAATGCATTACATAAAGATTAATTATTTGTCTTTAGGTTTTGAGAGAATTTTTCTTAGTCAAGACACCTCTGAAAGCTACACTAAAACCTTCTTGTTTACGAATTTTACATATTTTTTCTGATAGTTGACCAATGTATGGCAAGCAACGAAAACATAATGATTCATTTGTGGTGGGGTGGCTGAGTGTGATTGTCGCTTTTTTAACGTTATTTTTTAATTATTGTTACTAACAACATATCCATAAATATTTGGTGATATCCATTGTTTTTAGCCAAGATGTTAATTATTTTTTATAATGATCAGGAGAGTTTCAACATAAATCCGGCAGCTTTATAGGTCTATGGATGAGACGAATCTGCTGGTAGCATGATGTCTGCAGTGGGTTTTCTATGTAAGGCTATTTCAATGAGGTCATTTATTGTGGGCAATTTTAAGTTTAAAATGTTTAGACAATCATCTTTCCAATGTAAAATTTATACTTGGGTGTAAAAAATTAATTAACTAGAGGAATTCCTTTAAATCACGTAGGGTTCCCGACCATACGAATAAAAGGTCGAATATATAGCGTTTCCAAAAATGGAGAGATTTAATTTATTTTATTTTTATTTGATTTAAATGGATTGTTTTCCATGTTGTGTTTTTGGCACAAAGTGGGGATAATGGAGATCCCTATTGATAACCCTTTCATTTCATAAAAGTTATTCGTTGAGGGAAGATCTTTGTCAGCAATTCGTTGAAGTTGAAGTTTGTGACAGCCGAAGGACAAAATGTCGTATCACGACAAGTGTTTCATCCCCATTTCTGCAAACGCACCAGTTTTGCTTTTGGTAAATGGCGTTTTCCACACCCGGAATTACGTGTGTAAATTACCGGAACCCCCAATACCGGGACTGGCCGTAAAGGCTTCAAGGCTGAGGCGGTGGTGCGTTATCAAAATTGCCGCCACTCAACTAGATTGAAACTTGTCCTTGCAATCGCCACAAGAAATTGTGCTTATGAAATATTTTATGGTAAAATCGACGCTTTTTCAAATACGACCCGCTGCCAGATTTCTCTAAATACTTTGTACCTTTTCTGTATAACGAGATAAAAAGAAGGTGTTTCAGCGATGGTCAATACCGTCACAGGCCATATAATAAAGAATTTTTATTTCTTCATTGCGCCGTAAAAGGAAATTTTCTTGTTCTAATTACGTGTACCGTTAAACTCTAAAAATATTGGTAATATTTATCAAATGTTGTTGAACTAAACTATGAGAAGAAGAAAAAATGGCGAATGAAAGCCTAATTTGATGATTATGAATTAATAAGCCTACGTAAAGCATTTAGAAATAAACAAAACGACAGAAAATAATTAAACCTTCCATGTATTATAAGGCATAGGATGACACATCGGTCAGAGGAGTTTGCCTGAAACGAATACATTTGTTCTATGTGTTGATTTTAGGTGAGATATACAAAAAATAAACTACCCATATTTGCACGAAAAAATGGCCAACTTTGGAAATGTATATTTTATCAGCCTTTTAAGTCACAGACATGCCCTTGGTCTCATTTTTCAGAACATTTTACACTGAGCAAATGGGTTTTTAAATTGTTTCCTAGTTTCAGTCATACATCAGTAAAATGAAAAATTCGGGAACATGTTGAGTTTTGGACTTTTCACGAAACTCTCAAATTGAGTTTTGAAACTAGGATATCGGCTTTGTAGCGGCGACTTATAGTCATCGATAGGAAATTTTAATAAGTTCTCAGTTTGACACATTTTATTTTGTCTGATTTCTCGACTGTTTTCAAGTTAATATCGATTTTTGGGCAAAACGTGGTTTTTTACCTGCTCGTCACTCTCCCGATTTTCAAGAATGCATAAATTTTAAACCGTCATCTATTCGGAAATTTTATGCTCTGTAAATTTGTCCCAAGGACTTTTTCAAAAATTGAACAGGAAAGCAACAATGTTTATGTTTTTTAACCAAAAAATTAAGAATTGTCGCTTTCCCGTTCACTTTTTGAAAAAGTCCTTGGGACAAAATTATAGAGCGTAAAATTTCCGAATAGATGACGGTTTAAAATTTATGCATAAGGGTTTTTCAATAAAAATAAAACCAACTGTTTCAATACAAAGGAGGTTTAATGAATAAACAATGCAAAGGATATTCTTTAAAATAAATGAAGATGACAATCAAAAAATTCTCATTTTCAGCATCAATACCTTGTATTCCCACCTGTGGGAAGTGTAAGTATATAGGGCGCAGCTCCAGGACGGTTTCCTATATTCACAGCTCAATTTGAATTTTTCGTAAAAATCCATTATGTTTAGTTGTCTGATTGACAAAATTACTTCTTTCAATTAATGATTCTATTTATGTATGATCTTGGTTGAAACGAAAAAGTTTCTTTACTTTAATTAATGTTTCAATTAATTAAGGTTTTTAGTTGAGATAAAAAAGTCAGTGTTACGAGCGGGATTCGAACCCACGATCTTCGGCTAATAAGCCGCTGCTCTATCATTTGAGCTTCGATCCATTCGTACACCAAATCTCCATCTGAACCTACAACCGATCGTTGGTCGTGGGTTCGAAACTCGCTCATGACACTGACTTTTTTATCTCAACCAAGAACTTAAGACTTTCAGCTTTTCGTAAAAAGTTCGAAAATTAATATGTTCCCCACTTTTTGGATTTACCGATGTATGACTGAACCTATGAAATTAAAAAAGCTGTCTTGTTTCTAAAAAAAATGAGACCGAGAGCAGATCTGTGACTTAAAAGCTGAGAAAATATGTATTTCCAAAGTTGACCAATTTTTCCAATACGAAAAAACGAAGAAAAGCTAGATTTTATCTTTACCAATTAAACGGATCACTATCGGTATTACGAGCATACTGAGCTAGAACCCAATATTTCGTGATATTGCTAAAAACGGAATAAAATCAGCTGTTGAAAAATACCGGAAGCCAAAGTATCGCAGAGGAAACTCCGACAGAATTGAACATTCGGCCATAAAATGGAAAACATCCGCCCGAGCTCTGGAATATTGCACATTGAACCGTTTTCAGGCATATCCCTCTCTCTTTATGGCCAATAATTAAAAAAACAACTGTTTTCACCTCAATTTTATTAATGCAAAACGTTTATATTCAGAGTCTATCGGCTATCTGGATAAAAGTGATGTAAAAATAGATGTTTTTGTATACAATGTGAAGGATGAAAGTAGTGTATTTCTACATTTTTCTCTGTGGTTAATTTTCATTTTTTCTATTAGTTTCTTTATGATAGAAGATACAATGATTGTGAGACGGAGAGTTGAACAAGGTATGATCGAGAATGCAATTGGGATTGTAAGATTAATCAAAGTGAATCATTTAGAAATTTGGAGAAATCGAGTGAATGTGTGGGAAAAAGAGAAAAGTTGAAAAAGAGTGTTAAGAAGAATTGGAAAACTCATTTTTTTCTCGTTTATAAGTAATTGTTAATTCTTTTTACATATTTCAATTTGCAACTTTTTAATATTACTTATTTATAATCACTTTGGTACCTGGTGTTGCTACATTTATGCTAATATAATTTAACCTAAATCTTTTCAAATTTACTCTCTGGCTCTACATTAATCCTTCTCTGCCATTAACGAACTAAGGACATTCATTTATGTTTAACACATGCATGCGTATATAATATTAGAAAGATTTATTTTTATTAAGTGTATGTGCATAAAAGTAGTGATCGTATTTTTTATTTATATCTACACTTCAATTTAATGTACTTCACTTCATAATTTCATTTTTTTATATCAAATTATATAGAATGGATTTTTTTTATCCTCTTGCAAGATTATGGAGGCGGTTGTTGGCTTTATTCGTCAGATTGTTCGTAAAATGAACGCAACGTTAAGCATGATTTATGCTTTACTATACGGTGAGTCTTTTTTGAGACCAGACCCCTATTATTACAAAATATCGCTATTTACTTTGGCGTTATTTTCCGATGTGATTTTTTTTTTCTCGTCGAGGGGTTTTTGGGAGGGGTCTTTCACGGGTTCGGAGTTTCCGGTGACACGGTAATCCGCTGGGAGGGATCAACATATTCAAGACGTCGACCGGCAAAGTGCTGCTGGTGGGAAATTTACAGAAATTTGCACCTGTCGTACAAAATTATATTTAGATCTTTTTTTGTTACTTTTATAGAGATTTTATATAAGAAGCTGACACTTGGTTTATTTCTTCCTTTTTTTTGTGTCCATCATAAATTCCCCTTAGTTTCTGGCTTAACATAATAACATAGCCTTCTATCCACCCTAAATCAAATCAAGTTTTATAAACGTTTTGTGAGGAACAATATTTTGAAGGACCGTAAATACATTTTGTACATACTTTTTGATTGAACAGTGAAGTTTTGGAAAGGGGAAAGAAGTAATGTATTTACACTTCTATTTTAATCAATTATTGTAAGCAAATTGTTATAGTTCATCTAAATTAGGCGAAATCCTTTTAAGAAATTGGAAAACCCCAAAAATTTAGTTTCTTTTTAGTTGTTTAACCATTCGGGTTTTTTTATATGGTTTGCTTTCAAAGGAATAACAATACCAACTATTTTTAATAACAACCTTTATATACGGATTGCTGAGTTAACATAATACAGCCTTATATAAATATTTTGCTTTGAGCCTAAAAACTTTTCTGGCTCAAATGAACTTTAGCGATTTTCTTTCAAAGTTCCAAACAAGTCATTGTTCGGAAATGTATATTTAACGGTTTTGTTTAAAAGTTTCATGTTGAGGATGCACAACTTTTTTTGGATATGATTTATGTTGAAATGAGTTGATCAATTATCTTTTCGTAATAAAGCAATAATGTTATTTAAACACGTAATTTGCTTGGATTGTATCACGGATATATTTTAACTTTTTTGTCATTGATCTGATAAAATATACCGGATTGTTTACAAAGCTCCTCGTTCTTTATGTAAACTTTACCGCCTGTTAACTCAAAACAACTTATTTTCGTATTAAGTTGTTCAAATAATGTGTTAAGATGCAACTTATTCATTAGTAAATAAGTGAGAAATTTTCGCCCTTTGTTATATAAAAATCGTTGAGAGAATCCAATTTCCACCAACAATGTTTCATTAACATAGTTAGATACTACATGTACAGTGTTACTACCGTACAAAGTTTGTGTATTTCACAATGTAAAACGGTTGTAAAAGATGGAAAGATGGCGTTTTTATTTAAATTGAAATCAAACAAAATACTGAAACTTTCTTGCTAACGAATATTTCAACTGTTACACAAAAATAAAACAACCTACGATAGAAGATATAAAATAGATAGTGATATGAAAGATACAGGGGTAGATATAGTGATCAACAAATAGAACGCTTGAGAAAGAGAGTTAAAAATAGATATGTAGAAAGGTAGGGAGAGGGAGGGAGAGGGAGAGAGAGAGAGAGAGAGAGAGAGAGAGAGAGAGAGAGAGAGAGAGTGAGAGAAAAAGAGAAGGAGAGTAGGAGGCAGAGAGTGTAAGAGAGAGGGGGAGAGAGAGAGAAGTAGAAAGGGAAGGAGAGAAAAGAGAGAGAGAGAGAGAGAGAGAGAGATAGCGAGAGAAAAAGAGAAGGAGAGTAGAAGGCAGAGAGTGTAAGAGAGAGGGGGAGAGAGAGAGAGAGAAGTAGAAAGGGAAGGAGAGAAAAGAGAGAGAGAGAGAGAGAGAGAGAGAGAGAGAGAGAGAGAGAGAGAGAGAGAGAGAGTAATAGGAGTAACTGCAATTAGCAGTATAACATTGGGAAAAAGGGAAAACGTAGACATTTTGGGACAGCAAATGAATAAATTGTAAAGATTAACAATGAATAAGAGAGGATAATGTCTGGACGACCGAGAAAGTGACATAGTTTAAATAATTATTTTTTAATTAATTATTATAATTATTTTATTATTTTAATTAATTATTATTATTTGTATTGTTTTTGATTTATTGTTACTACTTACTACATATACTATATAATGTAGTACATATTAATTTGGAAGTTGTAATTTAACGAAGTACTTAAAGTTTCGACTCAAAGACTCCTACAAAAATAAAAGTAACATACACTACAACACTATAAACTGTCAAAACACGTCATATGTAAAAAGAATTAATATCAGGTTAAACCTGATTACATAACAAAAATTTTGACAAAGGGAACGTATGTACATTTTTCTTATTTCCAATAATTTAAATTAACAGTAACGAGAACAAACTTCAAGAAATTCGTTTCATGTTTTACCACAAGACCTGTAAAAAATGAAGTATGCCATGAAAGTGCAAACAATATACATGTAAATAAAACAAAATATCTGAAATTAAATTCCGTAGATTTGAAAAACAACGCAATAACTGTAAACTACTCTCGCATGTACCTATACGACCACTATCTTTGCTTTTTGAAATGTTCCCTTCCACACGTGCTTAAATTGACCTAAGTCAATAAAAAATCATATTCATTTTATTTGAAAGATATATTAGGTGTGTCTCATGAGTTTTCGATATACTGCTGAGAACCCACCGACTACGTACTTGCAACTACGCTAAAATTACTACAGACTAAGCGAATTGTTGGGCGTTCGGAAAGGCGATTTTCTCCTTGACGCTCTCCCTTCGTACACGCCAATAAATACATTCACGAAGAAAAATCATGTGTTCACTTTCCTACGTTAACCTATTTAGATTCCAGGAACCGTCTGGTTTGACAGGTCACGATGTTCCACACAACCGTGACCAAACACGCTTAACCGCTCACGCAAATAAATACTTTCACACAATTATGTAATCACCAGGTGTTTTGATATTATACCAGTGTCTACCACCCTATCACACTGCAATAAAGATTATTATTATCATTTATTCGTATTGTTTACTTTATTGATTGTTTGAATGCAAAAACTAATTTTCTCTCTGTAAATATAAACTTATTTATACAAATTACATTGTTCGTTTTGAAAACTTTCTGTATATTTGTATCTGAATAACAAAACAACATATAATGTTTCTTTTCAATCTCACCATTATTTTTTTAACCCTAGACTGAAATTTTCATAAAATTCCATTATTAAATTATGAAATATACCAGTTTTCAAAGTAAGAACCGCAATGCTATTATGCCCAAAATGTTTAAATTTCATCCTTAAACTATAAATAATTCCTCTAAAGTTCTTCCACTTGACCTGTAGACATTGGACGACGGCCAGAAAAATACAAACAACATTTAAAGAGGACAAAAAGCTGAGATTAGAGTTGTGTACGGTATTTTAATTAAGCGTTAGATTATTGAAACTTTGCCTAAAAATTAGAAACAATTTTGAACAATTTTTAAAAACACTTTGACAACACAATTATGTACAAAATATAAATTGCAAAATTTTTGAATACAGATTTTACATTACATTTGATATATATATATATATATATATATATATATATATATATATATATATATACCCACAGTGAAAGGCGAAAGTTTGTTCATTATGAATGGAGACCTGTGTTATCACCTTAACGACTTGTTACCCGTTCGTATTGAATTATTTGAGAAATTAATTCACAACAGAATTATCCCTATTGTTACTTCCAACAACATCTTACTACTTATAAACTTCACAGACATACAGTTGCGTTATATAATGCCTCGAGAAGAAAAAAATCGGTCGGGGTTAATCTATTAAGTTTAAATCATTTTTATCTCAGGCCTATTTCTACGATTATGCAATCTTACCTCCAGAAATTTTTTCCGTAGTAAACCGTGGATTGCATGTCAGTGAAATATAGGAAGAGATCGCAGGTGTGCTACAGGGGTCAATACTCGTTCCTCTGTTGTAAGAAATTCTACTGACTTGCTTACAAATGACCAGCAATATTAGCAAATCATCATCTTCTACACATTATTCTTACATTACTAAATCATACGCCAATATTTGGACAGTAAAGTTTAAACTCTGAACTAGCAACTACTTATAAAACAATCTACTCTTCAATTTGACAAAGTTAATTATTTAGGACTTACAGTGGGTAAGAGACTACTATGGGATCCGCACAAGTCATTAAAAAATGTACATATTTAAAAATAGGGGTATTCACTATCTTTGTGTTAACCTTGTTAACTCTGTTAGTCCTGTTGGATCGAGAAAAACAATGAAAATGATGACGTCAAATTGTAAGAATCTTTTCTACAAACTGAACCGAATTTTAAAATGACAATTAAAATCTAAACTTTCGAAATATACATTCATACTTAATCCTTTATAGATTTAATGGTGCGAAATTTTTGGATCTTGGAAATATGATATTAAAATAGATTTGACGACTAACAGTCTCTATCCAGTTGCAGGATCAGTACAATTGTTACATCCCTTGATTCGGTCATGTAGATCCGAAATTTAGGTTTATAATTATTGTTTTTCTTTGGCTGAAAAACCCCAAAAACTTACAACTGTATAAAATATCAGCCAATCACATGGACGAAATCATGGATGAAATCCTAAAACTGGGTCTTTATTTACTGTTGACAATACTATCTGATTTCTTCCACATTCACCATCTGGTTCTGTTTGATCCAAAACCTTGACTTTGGTTATGCAGTAGCTAAATAATTTGTGATTTACATAAATGCCTGAGACCAGACCTGCTAGGAAAGCTTTTACTATTAGTTGAGGAAGGTCAGTTCGAAAATCAGACGCTTTCAAAATGTTTCTCAACACTATCTGTTGGAACGATTGTGTGTTCTTCGTGATGCTTTTACAAGGAAAACTCTAAATTTGGTGTCACAAATCCAAACCGGTTCCGAAAAACGATTGTATTACAAAATCTTCACGAAAATCGAAAGTTAAGGATTCCAATCAAGCTGTTTATATT
This sequence comes from Cimex lectularius, assembly GCF_000648675.2. Lineage (NCBI taxonomy): Eukaryota > Metazoa > Arthropoda > Insecta > Hemiptera > Cimicidae > Cimex > Cimex lectularius. The sequence goes on along the minus strand of NW_019392772.1, from coordinate 394,543 downwards.
TTATGCCTGGTTCTGTTCTTGTCAACAAATCTTCTTTCCACTTATATTTGGTGTCAAGTGTCAGGAACCAAATTACTTGTTAATTTAGTTTCTAGTTTGACAAATTTAATTGATCTTCAATACAAATTAATAGTATAGTTTGAAAACAAGTTGTCTATAAATGTAATGTACAATTAATTACTCGGAAAACGCATCTATAACTATATTTAGATTCGGAATCAAATTTGATGTCTAATGCTCCATTTGATATAATCTATGTTTGATTGTGGTACATTAAGGACTAATATTGGTTGAAGGGTTTGTCGGAATAGCATTTACGTCTAATTATGATATAAATTACGACCAAATTCGTTCTGTCATACAGTAATTCTTGTCCGTGTAATGGTTTAATACAAGTCCCAATTGGGTGTTGCGGACAAGGGGTTATACTGCTTTACATATTAATACCAATTAAAATTTCATGCGCTGTGCCGGGATTCGAACTCAGAACCACTAGCGTCCTCCCGGCCACCGCGGTCTTCGACTAAAACGTTCTTTTTTAATAAATGTTAAAAACTTTTGAATTTATGGTCTTCGGGGCTGAACAACGCAGGGTCCCCCTGTGAATCCTCTGAATGATTCTGATTTAAATAAACTATATTGTTGGAGATTTGTGGGTGCCATGAAAAAACAGAAATTTCGTCGACAATACCGTTAAGTCGTTAAGTCAAGCTTCAGTTATGAAATATTTTTCTTTCTTAACAATCAACTGATAATACAAGTTTTGTAAATCACAAAAATAACCACTGACAGGTCGTAAATGGTCTTACGTGGGACGAATATACTTATAATTCAATACGTAAGTCGATTCGTAAGTAGATATGATGTAAAAATAAAACAACTTTGTAAACAAGTGTTATCTACTCTGAACATTTAATTTTAGTCCATTGAAACCATTTTAATGCAACCAAAGTATGATTTAGAAGCATTATGAGACAATATCGCTTGTTATAGCTCATATCACAGCAAATTCGTTAATTCTAATAAAAAAACTAAATAAAAGATAAAAGTTGTAACTTTCCTGTCAGCGACCCCTTTATTTATCTGAGTTTTTTTGTGACCTTTATTGTACATAATTATTACAAAAGATTTTTTTCATCTGTAAAATGAGTAATTGAATTGATATTGTAATTTTTTAATGTTTGTGAGATCCGTAAAAATTAAAAAAATATAATAAAAATTAATAACAAAAAGTTTTAATAATTATTTATTTAGAAATCGTGAGATGCGGTCTGGTGTAATGTAGGTTTCAGAAAAACATTTTCTTTATCGTGCCAACGTTTCGATCTTTATTGAGATCATCTTCAGGGCCTGGGATTTACTTAAAAATGTCTTTTCTATACCGACATCCTTCCCCACCCCTTCAAAATCCAATTTATATAAACACAAAATAGCAAAATCTCACTGGCACTCTCGACACGACACGCAAGAATAACACAATTACACAGAAGACAAACACTTTGAGTGAGTGGAAATACTTTGACTGAATTTATATAAAAAATATATTTTGCATTGTATAAATTCACTTTTCCATATCCAAAATGTAATTGTTATATGTAAACAATGTTTGTAAATCCCAGGCCCTGAAGATGATCTCAATAAAGATCGAAACATTGGCACGGTAAAGGAAATGTTTTTCTGAAACCTACATCACACCAGACCGCATCTCACGATTTCTAAATAAATATCGATTAACGGTCACTAATCACCACACAGTTTTAATAATTTTTTCTGATAAGTATGGCATGTGGATTTGTTCCGGAAACTCAATGACACTTTAAATCCAACATGGGCGACAGCGACTCATACGCAGAAGTCGCTCAGGGTAGCATCCTTCGCCCGCCTCTGTACTCAGTATACTCTGCTGATATCCGTTTCCACCTCTTCCAATATTCCGACATACGCTGATGACCTCACTCCGCCAAGTCATAGCTCACCGAACCTTCTAAACGCATCTGTTGAACAATCAACAACAAGCAAATCAAACTAAACACCAGAAAATCCTAAAACATAACCCTTCCTACCAATAACGTCATCCGCTCCTAGGGCTGTATCTAAACAAACGGTTCACCTGGAGCCCCCTCCATCAAAAGGTTAGAACTGAACCGACAATACCGATTACTTAAAAGTCTACTAGACAATAGATCTAAATTCTCCCTTGAAAAAAAAACAACAACTTACATATGGAAAGCAATGTACGGCATAGAACTATGGGGATCAACCATCCATTTAATCTCCAGAGAATCCAGACCTTACTATCACGAGTCTTTAGATCCATCGCCACACCCAGTTCTATTTCTAACCACACCGTCCATAACGACCGAAATGATCCACTTTTAAATGATGTAAATCCAGCTACAAAAACATTCATAAGCCACTCTCACTATAATTCCCACGTACAACTACTTTCCTTCCGTTTTCTTTCCGGTAATCCTCCTGGACGTCTAAAAAGTCAGTTGTCCAGTGATTGAAATTTAAGAGTACTATCACTGAACAGCTTCTCCATTCAGTTTTGTTTTTCTTTTAATTAAAATTATATCGTTATCTATGCAACTTATTGCGCTTATCAGAGATTGCTGATTCCTTACTAAATTAAAAAAAAATCTTCTCATTAACTGATAATTAACCAATAAACTAAATCATAAAGAAAACATTTCGTTTCAAATAAACTAATAATAAATCCATTTACGTTTTACTGGCCAATTGCCCAAGTTACTTCTTTCATTAATTAATTATTCTTTTTATGCAAGTTGTTGGTTGAGATAAAAAGTCGTGCCACTGGTGGTGTGTGGTTGAGCTATCGTGACTGGTAGAGCAGCGGCGTATCTAGCCGAAGGTCGTGGGTTCGAATCCCGCTCGTGGCACTGAGTTTTTTTTACCTCAACCACGACTTTACATAAAAAGAATAATTAATTGAAAGAACTAATAATGACGACGAAAAAAGAAAAAAATTGGCAGGTATGAACTGGGCATAAAATAAATGTAGGTTTTTGGTTTTAAGAGTAGTTTATCGTCAAGTACGACAATAAGCGATACATCATGAAAAATAAAAATAATTTTAATAACTGTTTTATATTTTATATACATATACATATTAGTTCTCAACTCTTGTATATGGTAAACCATTTTTGCATAAGCAAAGTTTGATTAAGAAGCGTTAATAACCAATATTTGTTGAAGGATCCTCGGTATAGCATTAACGTCAAATTACAATGTAAAAGACGACCAAATCCGTTCTTTTTTAAAGTTTTAATAAATTTTAAAAAGTTTTGGACTTACTGTCTTCGGGGCGGGTAAAGCGGAGTCCCCCCCCCCCCCGATACGGCAGCTCAGCAATCTCTCGGATGATTCTATCATAAATAAACAAACAGCATAATTTGTGGGATAAAAAGAAGAAAAAAAGAAGAAAAAAGGGGAAAAAAGGGAAAAGTGTCGATAGTAGTTTTGGGGCCGGGGGCGGTTGTCATGCGCGGGAAACCCCCACCTACCAGCTGCCGGCAGTCGCGCTCCGGGAATCGTCACCTACGGATCTCGGTCCCTCAGCGAGAAAGCAAAAAAGAATTTTTTTTTTAAATATATCAATTCATTTTGAATACAACGGGAGTGAGTGTATGCGAACCGGTTTGCAGTGGCCCGTCGGGTATTTTATCTTGACGTTGTTCGATTTTGGTGAGTGTTGAACTTTTCGCCAGGTACAGGACACTACAGCCAACGAAACCGAATTTCTTCTGTCACGAGTTATGGATTTTGGACTTTTGGATTCCTGCACAAGGTAGGCCTCCAATAAAACAATCAACACCTACTCAACATCAGGAACAAAAAAATAGTGTAACATTCGATTTAACATTTAAAAAAAATAATACATGAATGTTCAAGAAAGTTCAAGCAATAAAAACAATTTGCATAACTTTATTTATTTTATTTGTCAATAATATGGCCACTAGAAAAAAAATTAACACTTTCCTCACTATAACAATGGATTTAAAAAAAATCCTAGGTGCAAACGCCAGGATTTTGACCAATACTGACCATCCTCACATAAAATATGTCATATTTTTTAACAACTTTTCATTTATTACATTTCTTGTTTTTTCAATTATACCATTTGCTCGTGGATTCTGGAAAAGTGACAATCTGACAGGCTTAGCTCTGATCATTAATGCATTATACAAACTGTTGATAATGTGAAATGATTATTTAAAACTCATTTGAATTTGCTTCATTTATAATCGTTATATTAATTTAACAATAAATATGATGTTACGTTTAATATTATAAATCAGTGACACGACGATTTACCAAAATTTTAAATTTTCCTTTTTTTCTCTCTCGTCTATCAGAGGATCTTCCGATCGAGAAGATGATTAAATATACAGTATTGTTTTCCCTCGTAAAAATAATTGTTTTTATTTATGTTTTTGTGTCGAAAATCCCTCGTGAAGTTAGGGCATTAATCAGGTTCCTTATTCTGAAGATCTGTTTGGCAGGTCTATTGTAGTCATTATCCGCCCAGCGACCATAATGCTTCAAGATTGCAAGATCAATCATTACTCAATTTGTCAAAGGAGTTATCATTATTGTCATCTCTGGGTCTGATTATTGTGGGTATTTATCTCGATGAAAAGTTTTTCGTCTTTACTCTACTATCCAAGTTTTCATTTGATTCTGGCAATCATGTCTGGCGATTATTATCATCTTTAGTCTTTGTATTGTGATAAAATGGGTTATACACTATTATTATTCTGTGTGTTTTTTTTAATCAACAACGTTTAAAATTGCAAATTTAAACTCTAATAATTTTTTGAAGTGACAAAATTAATGATCATCTAATTATTATAATTATTCGATTTTTATTTTTTACGGTCAATGCTTGCAATTTTTGGATTTTTTGAAGTATGATAATAGTCTAAATAAACAGTTATCTTTTAATCGAATTTATGAATCGATGATTGAACCACTGTACCATTCGGAAATTGCCTTTTCATCACGAACATCATAGGGAAAAAATAGATAAATGATATTTATGTCACATTAATATTACATACCTGTCAGTCGTGCTTCATCTCTACAAGCAGAATCTCGCTTTGGCACGATTAACATCCATAAGCTGCGTTTTGTTACTGACAATTATTAAATGATTAATGACAAAAATTGCTTTAACTAACAGTACGTAAACGACGTAACAGTACCATGGCATAATTTGTCAAATGACTGAACATTTTCATTCGTCATTAGGTGCGGTTGAGTAAAACCGTTTTTTTTTCTAATTTTGTCGAACTGTTTTATAGTTTGGTTCTTTTTCTAAAATTCGATATATTTTTGCTAGTTTTTAAAATACATGTACAACGAACAGTTTAAATTCGTAATTCTAATCAACAGTATTTTTTTTTTAAGTAAGAAATATCGAACATTTTTTCACTCACAAACTCTCAGGATAAAGGTATGGTCTTGAAGACGAAAGCAAATTTAGTTGTTACTGCCTAGCTTTCGACCTATTTTAAGATCATCAATGTTAGGACTGAGTCGGTCTTCAAGGACATTTGAGATCGTTTGTAAAAAAACTTAAATATGTCAATCAGTAGACATATTTAAGATTGTTTTGCCCTGAGAATGACCTTAAATTAGGTCGAAAGCTTGGCATTAACAACTGAATTTGTTTCCTTCTTCAAGATGAGTCCTTGATCCAGAGTGTTTCGTGACTGAAAAAGTGGCCGATATTTCTAAACTTTGTAAGTTAACAAACGTCATGGCCATTTTAAGTCTTATTACACAAGTTTATCGACTGAAGGATCCATAAACAGTTCAAAGAAAAAATGGTACGCTCCTTGACAATGTTGGAACCGAGTCGGTCTTCAAGGAAATCGAAGATCGCCTGTGCGAAATTAAATGTCAATCTGTAGACATATTTAAGATTTTTGCCTTGATGTTGACCATAAAATGGGTCGAAAGCTTGGCAGTAACAGCTGAATTTGTTTCCTTCTTCAAGATGAGTCCTTGATCCAGAGTGTTTCGTGACTGAAAAAGTGGCCGATATTTCTAATACTGAAAACAGAAACTTCATAAGTTAACAAACGTCATGGCCATTTTAAGTCATATTACACAAGTTTATCGACTGAAAAATCCATAAACAGTTCAAAGAAAAAAAGGGTACAGTCCTTGACAATGTTGGAACTGAGTAGGTCTTCAAGGAAATTTAAGATCGCCTGTGCGAAATTAAATATGTCCATCTGTAGACATATTTACAATTTTTTGCCTTGATGTTGTCCATAAAATGGGTCGAAAGTTTGGCAGTAATAACTGAATATGCTTTCTTCTTCAAGACTATACGTTTATCCAAAACAGTATTTTTGTCATAACAGAGATCCTTAAAGCATTTTTGAAAGGTGATTATTGTCGCATTTTGTCGAATCAGTTAAATTTGTATATTTTTCCGCCTTGTATCACTAATTTGGGTCATATTCCACTAGAATAATCATAAGTAAAATAGTGAAGATATATCATTACAGATCATCTAAACATTCTTTCGATTCTCATAAGTCGAAACATTTATCGGGATGTCATTTTTATTGTTCCCCGTATTGTTCGGAATATACACTTTTACCGTAATTTGTCGTAATCAATAGAAGCAATCGACAGTAAATTCGGCAAAATTGCGATCGTTACAAGGTTTTGCTTCATTTTGCCATTATCGTCATCATTGTACTAGATTTGACATATAAAGCAATGTCAGGATATCATGAAATGGTCGGAACTGATTAACAGCTACCTTGTCAGTTTTGAATCCGCGTTTCGTTTAATTTATCATTAACGTCTGAATTCCATGACTTTAACACGACGTGAACTGTTGCAAAATTAATCTGCCGATAAAAATTTTTCGTTCATTTAGAATATGTCTGGTTTTACCACTTTTTTGAAATTTATTATTAAATAGATTACTTACATTGTACATACATGTAATCTTTATAGTAACAATCGTTGTACATTCTTTTACAAAAAAGACAGCACCTAATTTACATGAAGAGTTTTTTCTCTTAGTTTGAAATCCATTAAAATTAATTATTTAGAAATTGTGAATGTGAAATCAAAGCAGCAGGCTTAAGTAACTTGTGAAAAATAGCGATTATTTCATTCCACTTTTCATGTGGTTTTTTTTTCTTGGCATATTATGTGTAAAGGATGATGAACAAGTATCGAGTTCTCCATAACCTAATTGAATAGTATGCGTATAAAAAAGAATGTGTTCAGGTGTAAAAAGTGCATAGGACTGAAATTCCTAGCTGTTGACAAATTTTGCGGCGAGACGTCTGACCCCGGGGTCTACTTTTCCTTAAAACAAAATCCTCTCGTTTTCTAGACGTCTGCATACTGATAGGTAAGAACCTAGCTAAAATAATCATATAAAAATGTAAAAAACATATTAGAACGTATATTTAAAAAATATACTTTTTTTTTTACACGAATTAATAATTTTACACAAATTGTTTATTCGCAAAACCACCAATCGATACTTGACGACAACTCTGTTATTAATAATACCATCGCTTGATTTGTATGTACATTCTTTATACAATTTTAATTGAAATTGAAGTTGTCAAAATCAGTAACGTTATGCCCAATAAATTAGGTACACTTTTTTATACATTTTCGTCACATTTTAATGGTCTCCGGAATAAAATAATAATGTTTAGAGACGAGAAATTTTGAAATATAATGTTTACTTAAAACAGTAACAATTATGAAATACCGTAAAGACATCTCTAATTTTCTTTCCAAAGGTAATATTTTTGATCTGAAAAATCATATATTTTTGCCTTTTTCTCATTAGGTATAAAATCGTTTAGGCGCCTACTATTTTTTCATGTTGTACTACTATCTTAAGAAAAATCCTTAAGAAAAAAAAAAAGAAAAATCTTCGTTAAGAAAAATCCTTTCGTTTTTTCCGTATCTGAATAATGTTTAATAAGAATCTTAATTTTAAAAAATTATATAAAATTGTCAAAAAATATAGGGTGTCCTTTTTAGATAACCAGACTTAATTGTTCTTGAACCAATGACGGTTTAAAAAAAACTTTTAATATTTTTTATTCCAGTTTCAAATATTTCCTTTTTTTGAAAAAAATTATACAGGTTATATCAGGCCTCAGGCCCAGTTCAACTTTAAAATTTCAAATACGACCCTATACATCCTGATCATTTTGGCGCGTTTTTTACGCTGAAAACAATTGTGCAATCGGATAAATTGGTCAAAAAATGACATAGTTATGGCGGAAAAACCGGCGGCGTAATTTTTCTGTATATTCGCGAAAATCCAAATTCCTCCAAAATGTTGGAAGGGTTTTAGGTCTGTCAAAAAATAAAATTGGAGATGGACTCCGGACTTTCATTATTAAGCAGCATAGCTCTCATCTTGTTCAGGGACTTCGGGTCAGGTGTCCACCGTTCCTTGCACAAATGTCGATTAGGGAGACCTTCTTTCACATCCAAGTTGCCTCTATTAGCCTACTAAAGCGTTGGAATTTTTGAACGGGGACAGAGGAAAATCCGAGTATTTCGTACTCTTGTCATCATCAGGTGGTTCACAGTATCATCGTTTGTGTGGACTTCTCGGAAATAAATTAGATGATGTTTCTCTGTAACAAGTACAAAGAACGATTCTCCAGCTTGATGGATGCCCTGCACACAATTCTTTGCAGGTGAGACGTTGTTTGAATCATCACTTTCGGGATAGGTGGATAGGACTTTATGGCCCGATCTGTAGGCCACCTCGGTCACCCGTTTTAACTCCACTTGACTATTTTCTGTGGGGCAACCCAGCAACCTCAGTTGAAGAACTGCGGCAAAGAGTGGAAAATGCTTGTCAATTCATCTCCCCTGGCTCTATCGCTCTGAGCACCGGTGTGTGTTAAAAAGAGCAATTCTTTGCATCTTTGTGCTAGGCAGACAGTTCGAACATGAAATGTGATTAATGAATAGCAAACCCAATGACTTTTTTCAAACGTTTTGCCATAACTTCTGTCATTTTGTGACCAATTTATAATCTGATTGCGCCATTGTCTTCAGCGTAAAAAATCCTTCAAAATGATTTATCAGGATGTATAAGGTTTTATTTAAAATTTTGAAGTTGAACTTAACCTGATGTACCTTGTATAATTTTTCTCCCAAAAAAGGTAAAAATTTGCAACTACTCTAAAAAATATTAAAAACGTATTTATTTTTTTGTAAACTTCATTTTTTCAAGGGAAATTCTGCTGGCCTATCTAAAATGGTCCCTCTGTATTTACACAAATAAAAATATTTTTACACGCATGTGAATACATTTAATCGCACCAATTGAGACTTGTCCATATCGCAGTTTTTAATGATAAAACCTGACGCTATATTTTTTCTACTTTTTTAATTGTTAAAACGACGATGATCATATTGACTATAACTTTAAAAATTAATTGGTATATGAAATACAAAACCGCATTGTTTTTATTTTGTTAGGAGCCAGATTAATTTTCTACCAACTTGGTTTTTACACGCATTATAATTACAAATTATTAATTAAATATATCATTCTATTGGAAATTACCCAAACCCCTTTATTTAACTATGACCTCTTTGTAATAATATATTTTGTTAAAAGATTTTTAATAAAGTAATTTCCCAGAGTGTAACTTGATAAGTTTGTTTCAAAAAGTTTACGACGTACTGGCTTATAAATTTGTAATTTAAGCATTAATATTTTAAAAGGGGATTTTCACTACTTTTAAGTTTAATTTGATCTATCTTTTTCCGTTCAGATACTTTACCTTCGAAAGTTCAAATGTTTTTTTAAAATGAAGCCCTTCTGCAAAATTTGGGAAATCGAAAAAGGGCTTAAATTTCATAAACATTTTCGACTTGTAAAAGCAAGTAACTATGAACCTACGCTTAAATTACAAAAGTAAACTATTCTTAATATGCTTTAACTTCCTTTATGAAGGATACATATCGACTTTTTTTAAAGTTCTAACATGTTTTTTGTTGAATCGTCAGATGTGCGTGAAAGTAGTCTATAGAATAATGTTTGAATGCTTTTCTGTCGTTTTAGTTGTGTGTGTTGGTTCCGGGTTAGTTTTGAGTCTAGATGGAACCCAAGGTCGCAGCTTGCTTTTGGGATGGGAGTATTATTGAAAAAATATTGTGTTAATGGTTTTACTTCGAAGCGCGAATGATACATGAATGCTTTTGATTCCATTAAGCTTGATATACCAGTGTTTGCTTCCTTCGGCTAATTTCAGGACATATGTTTGTAGTTCCTCCGAAGCCATCGTGGAATCAGGATCAGAGGATAGCACAACCAGGGTGAAATTGGGATATCTGCGGTGTAAAGGAGGTGTCAACAAAAAACAATATACCAGTCAACACTAAAATCAATATCAAAGTACGGACTAGAACTGCACGGCATTGCTAAATATTCCATCCAACGAATACAGTCCTTCCAATTCAAATTCATCGGAACCAACGTCAATGCTCCTTAGTACGACTCGAACATCACCCTTCACAGTGACCTCAATGTCTCTTGCAAAAAACAATCGCAAAACATTTTCTCCTTTCCAGATTAAACTCTCCCCACCCCAATCGAGTTGCTTAATCATTATCCAGTAGAATCCAGACTTAGGTGGCATCGCTACCTACTAAACGAAGAAGGGTTGTTAGGAGAAAAACGTTGCTACTTCCTTCACGACACAATTGTCATGTTCATCTGCAAATCCAGCTCATTACGTAATGTCTTAAGTCTACGTCCATAATCTTACAGATCGTAATAAATATATTAAATTCAAAAATCTACTTTGCTAAAATCAATAGTTTTCGTGGTCCGCTTGATCAATTAATATCTTTCAATTAATTAAGGTTTTCATTTTTTTTTTAAAATGGCAAAAAGGAGAGAAAATTCGAAAGGTGGAGATGAGATGGGAAGTTGGTGTCCCAGTGGATCGAAGTCACGATAGCTCAAGTGGTAGAGCAGCGGCGTATCTAGCAGAAGGTCGTGGGTTGGAATACCGCTCGTGACACTGACTTTTTTATCTCAACTAAAAACCTTAATTAATTGAAATCTACTTTACGTTAATTTGATTTAAATCCTCTATTTAAACTCATTTTATTTGCAATTTTTAAATTTTTTAGATAGGAAATAAGCATTTTAATACAATTTTTACCGGACGATCCTTCAAAATGATTCATACATTTTTAACAAAATTTTTATTTTAAAATCCGTCCAATCTCTGCTTTTGAAAATTATGTAACTTTTATAAAAAAAGAAGGGTTTTACAATGTTTTTACCTGTTTTATCGACCGAAAGTATTGTACGTTGACGTTATCGACAGTAAGGGCAACATATCGTACTTCAATAGTAACCGTATTGCGGCCGTATCGGACTTTTCCGGCTTTATCAATAGACTCTTTTATGCGATTTGAGCTATATTTACGGCTTAAAGAAAAATGAGAATGGTGTTTTTTGTTCGAAAAAGTCGATTTTGACTTTAGCAATGTTTTACCTTTAATGTACAAGATTACTATTTAATATATACAATATAAAGTATATATTATAAATTACATAATTTAATGACAATACACAGTGAGTAAAATAGTAAAAGAGTTCATAACAATATTGTTTTTATTTCGATCTAATTCCAGATTTAAATAATAGGGTATTGACGATCTTTGTGATTGTGTTAACCCTGTTAAGTCTGTTAGGTCCTGTTAGATCGGAAAAAATGATAAAGTAGACTTGTAAGAATTGGCTAGTTAACATTGCTTGATCGAACAGGCCAGAGCCAATGTTAGGTGTGCTGTGACTTTGCTATCCGTTAGGGCATAAGTAACCAACATGTCAGCCATGAATTTAACAGCTGTTTTTTGTTTTCACGCATTTTTATTCTTAAATACGCATTAATTAAATCATAACAATACACTTCTTTTGTTAATTTCTGACCTTTCCTTATACTCTCATTCATACTAGAGTCATCTCCTATCCTATAAAGTTGTAGGCTGTTAGACGTAGGATACAAGTTAGGTACGTCGGCACGATTTGAAGCTTGTCGTTTGTTAGTACTTTTCGACTGCATAGATAGCATTTTGAATGAAAGAGTTGATTAATTTTTCATTTTTATTATCATCTGGCATCTTACAATTTAACACAAAAGAAAGCCAAAACAAACTATAACAAGTCTTCAAGGACGCTTATAGCTTTAATTTTGGTTCTACCAATCGCCACGCGCAGCATTGTGGAAAAATTAACGTTCAACATGCTAAGAAAAGAAGGAGGCGTTCACAAACTTACTGGACATTTCTCTATTCGAGTACATCATCAGTAACATCTTACAAGCATCTTGAATACCCCTATTATGATTAATACCTGATAGATTTCATGTTTTGGGGTTTGAATGAGCTATCTTTGCATATGCTTGTTCATATGTGTATATATATATATATATATATATATATATATANATACATACACACAAGTGTACAGGGTTGAGCCTATCAGTTCTGTCAGTACACTTGCATTTCCAGCTTTTGTATGGTAAAATGGACCGGCAGACCGCGAGAATCATCCAACTTGTATATTAGCAGTCCGGGGTTAGACGGTCTTGTCCGTCCAGACTCCGAGGTTGGGCTTTGGGTGCCGTCAACAGCTAGTTCAATTCAGCACCCAGAGCATGCAGTGCCTAGATCTATACCATTCACACTTTCACCCATTCTTAAATACATTGGTATTTACCTACCTTTATTCTCTCAGTAAGGGTGGTGGAGTACATAACATTCTGCCATCGGCCCTCTCACACTACACACTAATACTAATACATACATTCACTCTCAAAACGCGCTAGGAAAATAAAATTATTAGTACTATATACAATAAAACAACTTCGTTTCCTCCAAGAATCGGAACAGGGGACCTATATACTCGATGTCGCGCTCAAGTATATTTTTCATATCAGGCGGTATTCCTTCGCGCTATCTATTTGGAGAGAGATCCCGTAGGAATTGCACCCCTCAATCAGATGGGACACATCGAACAACATATCTCTGCATGCCGGTCAGATACGCGGGCTTTGGCCTAAAATTAAGTGTTCGTGTGTCATTCTCGTAGGTCTTACCCTTACTCGTGTGAAATGTTATGTGTCAGATTTTCCGAGGGCCATCTATCTGCAGTGCTCTTGACACGCGAGAGCTTCTCTGCTGGCTTGGCCGACCGACGCTGCCACTTTTTAAAAATCATGTTTTACATTCCATTGGTAGGGTCACAGTCAGGAGGTTGGGATGTCACGGCATTACCCGCCTCATCTGCCCTTTCGTTAGCCATGGGTCCTGGTTGGCAAACTGCTGTTTTCCAAAAATGAAAATTCAAGGAATATCTCTAACAAGGGAACAACGAGAGGCTCGACGTCACGGATAGTAACCCCGCTGATTGAAAATTTCATGTTTTGCTTATGCAATTGATAACATTTTTGCAGTTTTTTGATAACCTTTCATTATTACAGATTTCAAAGAGAAACGTCAAATTTTCCGATACGTTCTGATATGACTTTCAATATACAATTTCCATTGTGCTAAGCATATTTTTAATGTGATGATGATAGATCATGTCGTTATCTCATCACGGAGCTACACAATGGGGTATAATATAATACATTCATTTCATTTACTATAGAAAAATGAATAAACCGTATGAAATATATATTATGTAAATATAAACGAACAATAACGTGTCTAAAAATAACGTATAATCCGATTTCAAAACAAACGAGTATGATGGACATGTACAGATAGTCTAGACGTACGAGGTAGATCCGGATTGATAAATTATATTGAGTTACTTTTCATTATCTGGTTTAAATTTGATAAATTATCACCATTTAATTTTAAACTCCGATGAACTTAATTTGGTTTTTATTTCATTTATTACCATCTTCGACTGTACCTGTATTATATACAACCAGTAGATTGGATTTCAATTTGTGATTATAACATTATAGGCATTATCGAGAATGCTACACATTGGCAGCCGCTCTGCATTAATAATATGGTATTAATCATTCAAGAGGTCTCTTATCTATATTCTTTTCACTCTATTTATGCATGATTGACTAAATTCGTACTGAATAACCGGAATAAATAAGCCTTCAGGTGGCGCCAGCTATTGTTTTTTATCATATGTCTTATCGGTAGATCAGAAATACAATAACCAATAAAACAGTTATTGCCTATGTGATAATTGTGACAAATGGAATAATCGTATTTGTGCTAGTATAACCTTGTATTTTACTAAATTCACTAATGAATTAAAATGAAGTATACTTCACTAAAGCTCTCGGTGGCCATTTCATTTGTCGCTGAGAATCCAATCCGATTACGCGACATTTGAAAAATGGCCAAAAGGAGGGAAAACTCAAAAGGTGAGGTTGAGATGGGAGGTTGGTGTCCGAGTGGATCGAGGTCACGATAGCTCAAGAGGTAGAGCAGCGGCGTATCTAGCCGAAGATCGTGAGTTCGAATCCCGCTCGTGCCATTGACTTTTTCATCTCAACTAAAAACCTTAATTACTTGTATTTTACTATGAAAAGGTGATGGATGAAAAACAGGTGGTGTGTGAAGATCTCTGTGAATCGTGCTATCGTTTACGTAAGAAGGAGCAGAAACAAATAGTCTTAAATTTTGGATTGAAAATTTTGTTCACTTTGAATACTGATATCTATGAACGTAAATTTAAAAAAAGTTGTATATATTTGGTATAAGAAACTAGTTACGACTTTTGTAATGATTGGTACTAACCATTGTTTCACCTTTAATAAAACCGGTGCATTTTATTAAACCATAATTTATTTATTAGAGACAAATTTTATTATGAATTTTATTTAAATAGATTACAAATAAGTCCTCCATTCAAGAGGCCGTGCTGCCCTGGACAGAGGTATGCGAAAGTTCATCAGATGCCATCGCAGAAACTAACGGCAGATCTACCAAAATCAAGGGCGTGTTAAGACTGGAATAATAATTTTCTAACTGGACACTGCACACTCCGGACACGTATGAATATACTTGGGGCGGCAGGAAAAGCCCGTGTTAATATCGCCAGAGAGAAGTGCATGTTCTGTGTTGGTGCGAAGGCTTAAGAAGGCAGTCCTCCCTATTTCTGGGAGAACCAAGGACTTGAAACAATCCTTGGAAAACTTTTGGATCGAAATTATAAATGTTGCGGTGAGTGTGGAGTTCAATCCTTTTTAAAAAGATGGTTCCTACTCACATTAAGTTAATATGAGTAGGAACCATCTGTTTAAAAAGGATTGAACTTTTGGATCTGGTAAAAAGACGCAATAGTCCAATACTGGTCGCGATGCGCAGGTCGTAAATACACCGAGTTCTTTTCAAATCTAATCTAATGTAATGTAGCATAATCTACAAGAGACAGATTCTACAAGAGCCTGAGACAACTGAAACATGTCCTATGCAACTGCCCTGCACTAGCTAGATAAAGTCATGGTACCTGAGAAAACTTGATTTTACCCACAAGACCTTCACCTGAGAATTCTTTACTACATTAAATAAACGAAAATCTTTCAGTAAATATATTGGAAGATATAGACAACTTAAGTGTTAAAGGCCGTCTTCGACTAGAAGCTAGAAATTACAAAATGGAAATTATCACTCTGAGTAGATTAAGGGTTCAGTAACATCAACAATTGACATGCCCAGATCTATTCGCAAATTTTGGTCTTGATGTGAAATCTGCTGGGGTTATTTAGTTTATATAAACAGATTAATATACCAGTTATTATTACATGAATGAGTCCTGACAGTCACGATTAACCGTTGTTCATAACTAAGGTACACCACAAGTAACTTAAATCAGATCGACGAAGTGGTTGAAATAACAAAAAGAAAAACATTTCTAAATTAATAGGATTTTGAATTACTCATAGTCAGTATCATTTATAGTCAGTATCATTTATCAAAGACCGACATGTGTTCAGACGTTATTCTCGACAGCCCTTCTCACCAGTTGGTTCCTACATTGCAAAAAATGTCGACCAGAACTGTACTTTTTAACTTTAATGACCAGATTTTGTACCGTTTTTTACACGATTATGACATCCCAGACAAGTGTAGCTCTATGTACTGTGTCTGCACTGACTCCAAGAGCGCGGTTTCTGCTGCCCCAGAATCTTCGAGGACCCTCTTCCTCTCTTGTTGGGAAATATCGTAGTGTCGGCAAAACGGATTCGTTTGCCTGGATCTTTGGACAAAGGCCTGGAGGGCAGCGGATGTGGCTAAGGCCGAACTGTGGAAAAAGGCAGCGGAGTAGGCTCGGAAGATTAATCATCACGGTGAGTTAATTGTAAAGGAAAAGTTTGACGCTTCCTCATCGAAGATTCCGAGAGTGTGAAATAACCTGTGTAAATGGTATTTTAATAAAAAATATTTTATAATATAACAAATTGTCTCTTATAGATAAATTAATTGACCAGCTACGGTCATGCACACCGCCATCCGGCAATCTGAGAATAAAAATGAATGTAAAAACATGTGAAGAGAAAATAGCATCGTCTATAGGCCGGATCGTCAGAGACCCTTGATGGACTGAAAGGATCTGAGTAGTAGAAGATGGATTATCCTCACCCGTTGAATAGCCCATAGGCACTTACTTTTGGGACAAAGCCCGTATAAGTGTCCGGCTTGAGAAAGGTTGCTCGATGTGTGCCACTTAATCGAAGGCTGCGATTCCTTAACTCTATGTAGGGAGCATGTACGAATGACACCAGATATCAGAATTGTGCATTGGGTAGTGAATATTTGTAGTCCTCTGTCCCAATTTTTGGAAGAGTCAGAGCTGTTTTATTATATACATTANCTGAATCTATTTATTAGCGTGAATAAATGGAATATTAAATCGGCCCTCAATCTGATTAGTTATATTATATGTGTGAATAATTTTTGATGGAATTGGACACAATAGATAATATTGTTTAAAAAGGTTTGTTCACTTTTTGATTTGTTGAAATTGTGAAAATCCTCGGACCACAGAGTACATTACATGCCAGGTTTATTCATCAAAAGTTTTGATTTTTAATATATTCAATTTTATTTATTGAACGGTTATATGTTACATAGAATTATAAATTATTTTAGCTGATAAAAATAATTGTAACCAGACTTTTTTCATATATAATTATTAGTATGATTCTAGATATAGATAGATACTTTTATAGATATATTTGACTGTAAATGCTTGAAATATATCGATATATTCGTTGAAATGTATTTATTTACGAAAAAAAATTCACAAAGGCTTGACTATACATTTTTCTTATTTATTACTGGATAAAAATTAAAAAACATCCCTGTCAGTGCGTCAAATTGGATTAGAGACTGCCGTCGAGTATGATATATGTATGTATATATGGGCATGGATATATGTATGTATATAATTTTAATTGTTGCTTAAATCGTGGTCCGTGGGTAAACCTAACTTATCATTCTGCCTTCTGCGTCAGCATTTCTGTATCTACGTTTCTGCGCACAATTGTCAAATACGGTTTAATGATGGCACCATCCCCGGGAAAAGTAGAAAAAGTGTTGTTTGGAAATATTTTAATACACCAGAAAAAGGAAAACAAGTGGCAACTTGTAAAACAAGTTGTGCTCGAAAAGCTTCAAAACCTTAATTTTTATAACCTAAATATATTTTATTTTATATTTTTTTATTACTACTTAAAAAGAATTATACAATTATTCATGACCTTGAGTATATTTTATTACCGTTACTAATATTGTTCTTTTCTTCCAGTTGGGCTAACTTATATAGTTATTACAAAATAGTCGTAATGTATCTAAACTTAAACATATCGATTTATCGTTATATTTTTCACGATATGTCGGTGAAGCCGATGTAAAATTAAATGTGTGGTGTTTACTGACCGTTAGTTAATGATTATTTGGAGATCGTGACGTAGGTTTTAGAAAAAACATTTACTTTATCATGCCAACGTTTCGATCTTTATTGAGATCATCTTCAGAGTCTGGGATTTATAAACATTGTTTAAATTATACAACTTAAAATTGACATAAAACATCCCACTGACACTCTCAACACGACACACGACAATGACACATCTACACCGAAAACAAACACTTTGAATGAGTACACATACTTTGATTAAATCTAAAATATCTAGTATTGTATAAATTCATTTTTTTTCACATCTTAATATGTATTTGTATAATTTAAACAATGTTTATAAATCCCAGGCTCTGAAGATGATCTCAATAAAGATCGAAACGTTGGCAGGATAAAGAAAATGTTTTTCTAATCCTACGTTACACCAGACCATTTCCAAATAATCGTATAGATTAAAAATTGCCATCCCTAATAATAACATTTACGTCTCCATCCTGTTGCTCACAATATCTTAATTTAAGCTTTGGAGACTCGGAATACTCGAAATTCCACGGAGGACCTACTTCTAAAATTAGTATAAAAGTTAACTACAGACTGCAAGGTTGTCGTAACCGTGTTTTTAATATTACTCGGTTCCTCACCCATCAGTCACACCAGGCGCAATCACAATACTAATTACTCAATACAGTAAAAATCGATTATGAGAACATCCAAGGGACCGTCTGAAATTGGTTCTTAAGCCCGATCGTTGCTATATCCGGTAATCAATTTTTTTCTGTTTAATTAAGAGGTTGGAATTAGCAATCCCATTTAGTAACAAGTTTGGAACTAAAAAGCCTTTGCGAATTTCAAGCCCTGTTTAATTATTATTGTTTAGGTTTTAAGATAAAAAACAAAAAGATTAATCACAAAATTTTATTTACTGCAAAACTGAAAAATAGTCTGTAATATTGGTTCGTTTATTTTTTTATGAATGTAAAAAGCATTTTCTGTAATGGTGTTTCTTCTTCTTTCACTGTCATTTTCATAGATTCCTCTGCAAAATTGTCATTACATGTTAAAAATTTATTTACCACATTTATAGCTGAGAATATTTCCTTTAAAGTGGGGCACGAAAATTCGCCTAAATCATCTGTTATGGCATTGTCTTCTTCCAAATCATTTTCTTCTGCTTTGACCCCTGTGAAAATTTCTTCATCTGTGATGATTCCGTCTACGTCTTCATATCCTTGAAGCAAACTGTTTTCAATGGGCAAATCTTGAGCCCATTTTTGAAGTGTTTATTTTCTGCTGTGTGCTGTTATTTTCTCATGAAGTTCTTACAAAAGGTTTGTTTTCTCAGAAATACAACAACTTTAGGTCACTAAAAGCGATATGTTCTTACTAACAATGTTCTTATAACTAGATATTTTATACATTAAGTTGGATTAAATCTGGCCAAGAACTAGAAATTTCGTTCTTATAATCGATATGTTTTTACAACCGGTTTGAACGATTTTTACTGTATTTCGTCGAGCCGTCTCAGACATTCTCGCCAGTGATCAGATCTGAAGCCACGTATGAATAGGTTCCTGTCGTGAAGCGATAAACTTGTATCAGCTGCAGGTATTTAAAAAATTAGTCATTTTTGTGGTTTAATTTTTTTATTTCATTACTTCTTGTTGGACTTTTTTCCGTATTTTTCGTTCAGGTTTGCATAGCATGTTTTGTATTGACAATTTCTTCACATAGACGGTGGGTTCACTGGTTATGCCAATTGAAAATTGAAATAAATTAAAACACAACTTTTTCCCCAACACTCATCGTAATTCACCGTTTCACCGTGTTTTTGATAGCTTTTAACTTTTTAGTCTTGGTTATCAAAAAAATTTGGCAATTATTTTTATTTCTTGGTTTGCATCTAATGAGCAAACCGGACACCAAACCCAAAATTACAAACTAAAAATATTACATTTATGAGTAATGATTTTATTCATTTGTTTATGGGCAACAATGTGTGCGGGTCACCTAGAGATAAAAGACAATAAATTGAGTAGAGGACAGTCATAGCACTCCTAAATCGTTGGTTTATTCTTAACGCTGGCAATCTTGAGAGTAGTTCACGGAAAAATTGTATTTTCGTGCGTGCAGGTCTGTACTGTAGTCATGTTGGGAGGATTCGAGGTCAATGGCGTATCTGTAAGTACAGCCCGCAATAAGAAGAAGGCGTTTCGGCTAGGAGGTGGATTTTAATAAAGCGTAGGAAGAGTGAAGGCTAAATTTAGAATTTTGTGGTTTAAAATTGATTCGCCATTTTTTTCGACCATTGTTCAAGGGAATATAGATGTGTCTGATAGGTGTAGTGTGCTCTAACAAGGATTTGGAAGATAGAGCGTAATGTCATCAGTGTATTTTGTTGGGAGTAGAGAGAACGGAGAATACCAAGGAGGGTAAAAGGATCCGACGATACTCTAAAGTATTTGTCGGCGAGGTGGGTGTTGCCCATGAGTTTCCAGGCGAATCCAATTTCCCTTGCAACATTCCTACTTTTCAATGGGGTGTGACCGTTTAATGGCGAAGTCAAAATCCAAAATTGACGGTCGTTAAAGGCGTCTGAATTGACACGGAAGGATTTAGAAAGTGGTATGGCTTATTAATTGAACGCATTTTTTATATTAAAAAATACTATAAAGAATAAATTGTAAAGTTTCCAATATTTTAATAATTATTTATACTTTATATTTCAATTTGTCAATAAGAATATATTTTAGACGGTGAAATCATAAAAGTCATTTTTTCTCTGATTCTTTTTAAATTAGATGTAATGTCATGTCATAACGACTGCTTTAACAGTGTGTGAAAAAGATTTAACGCCGAATAAATTAACTCTTTATTTATGGTTCTTATGTGTTTGTCAAAGGATAAAACCTAGTTCGACATCAATTCAAGTGAGTCGAAAGAAGTATAAAATAATACGAGACAGGATTTCTCTTTTTCCCCTACTTGCCCAAATATATTTATGTCTTCTATTCCGGTTTATATTTTGCTCTTGTACGCCGATCCACGCGAAGATAAAATAACATGTACATTTCCAGCACGAAATTTCACGTTTGATGCATATCGTAAAAGCGCTATCTAAATTGTTCGTTTTTACCTATTACGATAGATTTTTCTTTTACAAATTATAACGGATTGCAAATTGAATGATTTATGAAAGTTACAATTTGTTTTGTGTTAATCAAACAGGAATATTGGTTAAATTAAATTACACATTATATATAAAAACGGTCAACGATATAAAAATTAATGTATTAATTAACCCGCTTGTCTTTTTTAAATTGGATTATTATTTAAACATTAAAATTAGTTCACTAGTTTTCGTGGTCCGCTTGACCAATTAATATCTTTCAATTAATTAAGGTTTTTAGTTGAGATAAAAAAGCCAGCGTCACGAGCGGTATTCGAACCCATTCCCATCGACATTTGAAAAATGACGAAAAGGTGGGAAAATTCAAAAGATGGGAAGTTGGTGTACGAGAGGATCTAGGTCACGATAACTTTGCTAATGGAAAAATGGTTTACCAGATACAAGAGTTGAGTACTAATATGTATAAAATATGTATATGTATGTAAAATATAAAACAGTTATTAAAATTATTATTATTTTTTATGATGTACCGCTCATTGTCGCATTTGACGATAAACTGCTCGTAGAACCAAAAACCGACATTTATTTTATGCCCAGTTCATACATGCCAAATTTTTTCTATTTTCCTCGTCATTATTAGTTCTTTCAATTAATTATTCTTTTTATGGTCGTGGTTGAGGTAAAAAAAGTTAGTGCCACGAGCAGGATTCGAACCCACGACCCTTGGCTAAATACGCCGCTGCACTACCACTTGAGCACACGACTGGTAGAGCAGCGGCGTATCTATTCGAAGATCGTGGGTTCGAATCCCGTTCGTGACGCTGACTTTTTAATCTCAACTAAAAACCTTAATTAATTGAAAGATTAAAATTAGTACTTTTAACATTTTTTCATTAAAGCCGTAACATTTAGATTTGAAACAAGTACTACAAGGTTCCTTTTTTCTCTTTCTTTTTAAAAAAATACATAAAAATATATTAGTGCCCGGAACGGGTGCGTAAAAACTGACAAGTACAAACCACCCTGTCTTTCAAAACTGACGGGAAATTTCCAATCTGTACGTTTATAAACTCGAGCAGGCGGTTGGGCTCTTAATGATCACCTGGTCCGCCGATGCTCGCTGTTCGTTTAGAGGCCATGTATGAAAATCAATCAGGGCGATGATAAAAATTTAACCTCAATCAATCTTACATTGACATTGTTCAGAATGGATTCTATGCCGGTTTGGACGTAATAGATGACCAGAAACGATCAATCAAAACGGTGACGGTAGGAATAAGAGAATTACTGTTTTATTTAATACGTTAGATTTATCTACAAGTAGAACAGAGAAGTTTTAAATTTTATTTAATATATTTTTTCATTAAATCTTCTACTCCTTCCTAGTCACGTTATTTTTTAAAAACTGAAAAGTTAATTATTCACAAAAAATTAAACAAATTTACAGAAACTGAAAGTAAAATATTGTAAAAGAAATTAATGTAATGTACATTAGCCATAAAATATAAATATGTACATATAATAATAAATATGTAAATTAATAATAGCAACAGCACGTATAGTAAAACAAGACAAGTGACAAATATATATCTATTTTGTTAACTATCTCTACCTGTAAGTCTATGCTTAACCAAATATTAAAGAAGTGACAGGAAAAGATAAGTTGATTGTCTTGTAGTTTACTTTATTGTTATGAACAGTTACAACCATTTGTATTTTTTTATTTACAGTTACAAAATTTATATTTTTCGAAGCAGGCCTTCTTCCTCTTCAGCATACAAAAACTACATAAAATATAATAAAATGAGTATTATTATTTTTGTTATTAAAAATTTATATTGTTGTTACTCAATATTTGTGTTTAGAAGTCATAATTGACCGTACTAATTATTTTAATTAATTGTAAGTTTTATGTAAGGTCTTGATTGAGATGAAAAAGCTAGTGACTCGAGCTTAACCGAAGATCGTGGTTTCGATTCCCATTTGTTACACTAGGATTTTCTTCGCAACCAAGACCTTAGATAAAAAGTATAATCAATTAAAAACCAAAGTTGTTAAACAGTCAAACGATTAAAGTTATGATTCTTTTTCTAAAAACATTGTTAGAAAATCCTCAAATATAATTCTGGCCACCTAACTTTACAATATTTCAAGTGAGGATATTATTAGTAGGTAAGTGGACAGTTATGCCTGCCAGTGGTTAGATTTACATTGATGATCATTTTAAAATATCCCTGTTTTATACATTGCCAATTCTCATAGTGTTTGCAAACATTATCTTTATTTTGTTGCCATTTTGCCTTGCTGTTTTTCTAAGTTAATATGTACATTTTCTATCGACAAAAGATTTCTAGGTTTTATTCGTTAACTATAATTTCTGTACTGACCAAGTCAAATTTATGGACAGATAATAAATCGTGTTGGGCCAATCCTATGTTTTTTTGATCATAAGTTATGGTTGCATGGTGTTAAGAATGAAACAAAATGTAACAGAATTAAAATAAAAGTAAATTAATTGCATGATGTTTTATGTAGATATTCAATGCTGAAAAATAAGCAAGGGTGCTTAGAAATATATACATTTTATAAAAAATGTAATCTACGTGATCATTAAAAACTTTTAGAAGAACTCTTAAAAATAAATTGAAGGTACAATTTCGGTTATAAACTGTAAACTAATTAACTATAAAAGTAAATAATAATTTAAGTTATAATTATTATTAATTATAGTTTTCGGACAGATAGATTAAATATGTGAACGTCAAACATCAGTAAAAATGCTGAAATATTTTCTCGACATCATACGAAAACGATAAATTTGGGTCTTTCCCAAGTAAAACAAATTTAAAAATTTCAGATTCCCAGGAAACTGTTGACGTTTAAGTTTCTTTCTTTTTTCGAATCTACTAGTTCAAAAGGAAAATGAAACTTCGGCTAAGTCGACAAGTGTCTAATACGCAGGGAATAAGTGTTTGAAAGAAGCTAATTTGGCTTTCATCAATTCTGCCAAATTTTATCTCTAAATCGAAATCTTTCTTCAAAATGAAATATTCTGGTAATCAGTTTGTTTCTCGAGTATGAAGAGCAACAATCAATGCAGAAAGCACTTGAAGCTATTGAAAAAAATATTACTTCAAAGTTGACTAGTATATTTTCTTGTCAGGTTGACCAAACAAAAAAATTTATCAAATGAAATTAGTATAAAACACATAAGGGATAATATATATTTTATATATTACGTTTTCAACAATTCAATATATTTATCATAATATTTATCACAAAAGAGCACATAAAAGTTCATCTTTTAATGGAATTAGTTTATGTTGAATTGGTTTAATAAGCAAACTCCTCTCTGATCTCTGTAGAAAGCAGTATTATTATTAATATTATTAATAGAGAAGGCCCAAATAGCTGTGCAAAATAATTCATACATATTTATCTGCAAAAGTTGCATAACATGTTTTACAAATACGGTTTTTATATAATTCCATCAGAAATATATATATATATATTCACATATGTATTTAAGGCATAAAAATGCTTGGTAAAACATTACGTTGTTCGAAAGACCAAATTTTCTGTTGTCTTAGTAAAAATGTATCTGTGTTAAATCATGGAAAAATTATCCAAAAATCACGTCTATATTTATTTCAAAAAGAATTATGATTTTTATAAAACTAACAGTTAGAGTGATTTTTGATAAGTTTGTAAAATTAAGCTTGGTTAAACATTGAGCTGGTCGCTAGGCCAATTTTATGCTCGTCCTAATAAAAATGTTGCGCGTTCAATCATAGGTAAAATTACACAAAAATCTACTTCGTATATATACAAAAAAGTCAATATATGTTATAAACAATTGTATTAAAAAATGCTTTGATCAAGTCTTTTACAATTACAACAGAACAATCAAGTAAAGCTTGGTAAAATATTATGTTAATCCAAAGACTCCAAAATTTCAAGTCTTCCTAAAAAGATTGCAGCTTAATTTATAAATTTTTTTATAAATAAATCAGTATGTTTATCTCAGAAAAGGTTTATAATATTAAGTTTTTTTGTATTTAACTTTCCTTTAAGGAAAGCTAATTTATACCCTTATGTTAATCATATTAGCCAATGGTTTATAATTATGAATAATTTTATTTAACAAAAAAATTGCAGTTTTGAAAAGATTCTTGTACCAATAAAAAGAGATGTTAATGTAGTCAATGAAATTTAATTTTTGTTGTGGTGAATAGGGTTTCAATCATGAAAATTCTTAGAAAAGAGTATTCTATATATTTATCACAGAACGTTAATCCGTTAATTAAACTTAATTAAGACTCGTTTTAATGTTTTTAATTAATTGCCGCAACAAAAACGGCATCTGAAGATTATGATAATTTTAAATAAAGATACCGAAAAGTAAAAATATCAAAGTTATTAACCTAGATAGTTAAAAGTTAAAAAATTTGAGGAACCGAGTACTGAGACAACAACCCTAACTAAGTTTCTGTAATTGCCGGTATTTCTAGCATAATAGCAAGCGATAAGGCAAACTTTATGCTTCCAGTTGGCCGTTGTCAGTCATCTTCGACTTTTATGAGCGTTCTGAGTTTTACACGAAAAACGTCTATTTTAAACTTAGTTCACAATCTCTAGACATTCATAGAGAGACTCTGTACTGATTCTGGCTGTACGTGAGCAACTTTTATTAAATTTTAACATGAAAATTATTCACTAGGATGGATAAAAATTATCTTAATGTTGTTCATTTTGATTTTATGAATAATTTAATTCGACCAACGTTAAAACATGTCAATTGAAGGGGGGTTTGTTACTTGTTAAAAATGATTACATTTCGCATTTTTCAACCTTATAAAAATGTTTGGACAGACAGACAATTATTCAGTTTAATTTAAAAATTATTAAAGCTATTGAAATGATTGACATTCAATGATTGAATTCATATATTGATGTTTTTTTTTCAAATCAATTTTATTAGGCCAATACATAGTACATAAAGAAGAGAAACAATTGGTACAAATTTCTTAGTACAAAAGAAAAATCTATTCGTTTATATAAATTACGTTGGAGCAATAGACACCCTTCAGAGAAAGGGCTCCAGCAATAAAAATAAGAAAAAAATATGTTGAAGAGAAAACTAGCGAATTGGGAACATAATATTACGAAACATGGAGAGAAAGAACCATAATAATAGTTATAAGTCGTAAAAATGCATAAAAAACATGAAAAACTAACTAATTTTTGTTTTTAAATAGTTGGTACTAATTTTGATTGTTGTATTTAGTCATACTCTCAATGAGACAACACTTGACATTTTTAGAAAACGTTTTGGGATTTACCTCACATTTGATCTCGTTAGAGTCCAAATGCGAACACTTAGGGCATACATACGGAAAACAATTCAACATAAATATTAATTAATTAAGGTTTTCAGTTGAGATAAAAAAGTCAGTGTCACGAGCGGGATACGAACCCACGATCTTCGGCTAGATACGCCTCTTCTCTACCACTTGAGCTGTCGTGACCTCGATCCACTCGGACACTTAACTCCCATCTCAACACTACCTTTGGATTTTCCCTCCTTTTTGCCATATTTTTATCTCAGCTAAAAATCTTAATTAATTGACAAATATTAATTGGTCAAGCTGACCACAAAAACTAGTAAATTTAATTAATCTTTAGATAATTTGATTTGTTAAAAATTAATTTAACAATGTTTAATTGCTAACACAATACTTTGAAAACAAATGAAACAATGCAAATACTACATCTGAAAGCCTGCTAATTTTTTTTCTTTTTAACTGGAAAAATGCAACTAGTAATTGAAGGTAGAGATTAAAATACATTTTTAACATGAAATAAATGGCTGATGGAACGTTTTTAATTGACATTGGAATTTTTATAAGGATTAACGCGTTAACGTTTGCATTAGTTTTGTTATTTTGAAACTTTTAGAGAATTTTCCTCAATCAGGCGTTCTAAATAGGATGTACTATTTTCAGACTTAATCTCTGATTATTTAAATGCTATTGGTGATGAAAAAATATATTTTTCATTATTTAATTAACAATGTTAATAAGGTTTATGATTAGTCTGGTAAGGCGATTACTAAATGCGTATATTTTTACGAGACTATAAAAAGTAGTTAATTTTAACGGGCTGAACAAATAGTAGACATTGTTTAATGAACCCGAAATTAAACAATGTTGTTTAAGTTAGTGAACTTTATAAGATAATATTAATTACAATAAATCTTTTTTAAATTAAAGGTAACTAAAATTTACTAAAAGTAATCAAAAATTTATGATGTTAAACCAAATATTCTATGGAAAATAAGAAATTTACCTAGATTGAACTTAATCTTCTTTATATAAAATTCATTTAGGAAAAACTTTAATTTACAGATAGGTAAAAATAAATATGCCTCCTTAAACTTTATAAATGGACTAAACTTGATGCTCATCCCTAAAGGAATAAGGATATTTTGAAAGAAATTCACTGTTCCTCCAATTTATGTCTATGCGATTTGGAAATAGAATATCCTCGTTTTATTTCCTTCTAGAAACAAAAACGAGAGCTTAAATTTTTCTTTCTTTGCTATAAATTATCAAATACAGGGTCACAAGCGGGATTCGAACCCACGACCTTCGGCTAAATACGCCGCTGCTCTACCACTTGAGCTATCGTGACCTTGATCCACTCGGACACTAACTTCCCATCTCAACCCCACCTTTTGAATTTTCCTTGGCAAAAAGGAGGGAAAATTCAAAAGGTGGAGTTGAGATGGGAAGTTAGTGTCCGAGTGGATTGAGGTCACGATAGCTCAAGTGGTAGAGCAGCGGCGTATCTAGCCGAAGATCGTGGGTTCGAATCCCGCTCGTGACACTAACTTTTTTATCCCAACTAAAAACCTTAATTAATTGAAAGATATTAATTGGTCCAGCGGACCACGAAAACTAGTGAATAACTGATAATATTGGTTGGGACAACACACTACTCATAGTATTTTATAATGATGCTTAAAACATAAATTAATAAGTAAAATGTTAAAATGTTCGTTGTGAATGGAAATGAACCAGGCATGTTTTACTACAAATTTTTGTTGCTTTCGCAGCAGGAATAATTATTTTACACCTTCCTGAAAGGCGGATTTTATTTAAATATTTTAAAAAAATATTTGAAAAATAAAATGTTTCACTAATCCTAGTGATTTGAAAAAAATATTTGACAGTTTTCTGGTTTAAATTGTTGACGTGTCGTTCACAACGTAGAAAATTGTCTGTGTTAGTTCTCAAGTAAAGTTTGTTTTAAGAAAAATATATAAATAACAAATTATTTAATATTGCTTCTTAGTTAAAATTATAATGATACAAAAAAAGTTCTTTCAGAAAGTTTAGGGGGAAAATGAATTACAGTATTTTCTGTTCAGTTTAATATGTTTGCTATATAAAAATACAATTGTGTATCACTATTCTGCAGTAAATTGTGTTATTATATTATATTAACATATATTACTCTGTTTTTGATAAGTAGTAAAATGATAAATATACATTATTTATCCATAACTCGTAAAATTGATTTCAAAACTTAGTAAATTTGATCATATCATATTTTCACCCCCTCGTGTGACAGTACGGAATAGAATACCATGATGATTGTCCGCCGACGTACCCTTCTGAAAACACAGAATTCCCGTTGATTGACAGGGTTAATACATTTATATAGGAGTGGCGTTCTCTTTTCCGCCCTTGGGAATGGATTCTATTCTCACTCCCCTTTTCCCTCCCAAGGCAGCCTCCAGTGTGCGATTTTCGATTTGGCAATCCTTTCAATTTAGGTGGAGTTTTGTAACATTAACAAAGTTCGTCGACAAATAATTATTTTACCAGTGCCCGCTGGGCGCCGGATTAACCTGATCAATAAACACAATTAGCCTTAATCACTGGTTTATTTCGCCAAATGTCTATACAGACACAAAGATAAAAAACCGGACACTTGTATTTTTATTTTATTTTCCATAATAACTACTAGGAATAAAGAATATTAGCTGACCTAAATCGTAAACACAACTTTACGAACTTAAGCATAGCTTGAAATCGAGATCTTGTATGCCGCGTTCCACTATCCACGATGCTCTATCCTGGTTTTGGGCCGACTGAAGGCAACTAGTAATTGAAGGTAGAGATTAAACTACATTTTTAATATGAATTAAATGGCTGATGGAACGTTTTTAATTGACATTGGAATTTTTATAAGGATTAACGCGTTAACGTTTGCATTAGTTTTGTTATTTTGAAACTTTTAGAGAATTTTCCTCAATCAGGCGTTCTAAATAGGATGTACTATTTTCAGACTTAATCTCTGATTATTTAAATGCTATTGGTGATGAAAAAATATATTTTTCATTATTTAATTAACAATGTTAATAAGGTTTATGATTAGCTGGAAAGGCGATTAATAAATGAGTATATTTTTACGAGACTATAAAAAGTAGTTATTTTTAACGGGCTGAACAAACAGTAGACATTGTTTAATGAACCCGAAATTAAACAATGTTGTTTAAGTTAGTGAACTTTATAAGATAATATTAATTACAACAAATTTTTTTTAAATTAAAGGCAACTAAAATTTACTAAAAGTAATCAAAAATTTATCATGTTAAAGCAAATAATCTATGGAAAATAAGAAATTTACCTAGATTGAACTTAATCTTCTTTATATAAAATTCATTTAGGAAAAAATTTAATTTACAGATAGGTAAAAGTCAATATGCCTTCTTAAACTTTATAAATGGACTAAACTTGGTGCTCATCCCTAAAGGAATAACGATATTTTGAAAAGGAATTCACTGTTAACAATTCCTCCAAATTATGTCTATGCGATATCAAAATAGAATATCCTGGTTTTATTTCTTTCTTGAAACAAAAACGAGAGTTCAAATTATTCTTCGTTTGCTATAAATTAGCAAATACAAAATTTATTGCAATTTTGTAATGCGTGTTTCTCTTCATATTAACGATAAAGTGGGAGCATCCCTCCAGACATGCCACTTTTTTATCATGTTTTCTGTTGGATTATTACCGTCAGAGGGTGCGATCGGGGTGGTTAACTTCTTGACTCCATGTCGAGGGCGTATAGGAATGCCATCCGATATGCTTGACGGGGTCCCTTGTACCGCTTTTTGGAGGAAAAGGGCAATTTTACTGAATATAGGACTTTATAAATAATACCTCGTATTGTGTTTCTTAGTGTATATTGAGAATGAATGGATCTATTAAAGTGAATGTGTAGTGTGATAGGGCCGATGGCGAAATGGTTAAGGGTGGCTAGTATTCCATCAACCCTCAATGGGACTAATTATATGTATAAAGGGAGGGAAATGGAAGAATAGTAAGTACTCTACCACTCTAACAAGGGTGGTGTCTTTATTTCTGAAGGTTTTATTCGAATAATCATTGCAAATGCTATATCACATTTGAGTGACACCTTATAAGAATGTAGATAATCACAATAATCCATGGCATATCACTTGGAAAAAAGAAAAATGCAATTTAAAATTTCCCGGCCATGGTATGTCGTAATCAACAGTTCTATTTAATTTCACAGTCAATGCGTTATTTCAAACTAGCAGTGATTCTTTTTTTTTTTTTTTTCTGTTAGGGTTGTGCAGTGAAATATGAAATTTCCTGTTGACAGAATAACAAGCGATCTGTTTTTTGGGTGTGATGTTACTGTTCATATCGGTAGTACATTTTCAAAAGGAGAGATTCTATTTTGATTGACCTTTTCAATTGTAAACATAGCAACTTTGATAATTACTATAATATTGAATTACAAAATCTCCAAATTTAGTTTATGTATTGGGTTGGTGCAAAATTAATGAAGGTTTTGGAAATGTGTTTTACTTTCACAGGTGCTTGTTAAGTAAATAAAGTTGACTCTTAAAGTCTAATTTATTTTAACTGTTGTCTTTTACACAAACCATTTTATTTTATATTGAATTTTATAAGAGTGAGGACCTGCGACATTAAAAATGTTCAACCTAATTTTCGTCAAATTTATTTGCACGAATTAAACTTGGGCGAAGTTCGGCTCGAACGGCACACGGCTTTAGGGGAGAGAAACAATAAGTGAATGCACGGTGCAGCGATGGTTTCCGAGATTTCATCTTGGAGATTTCGATCCCAAAGACAGGGAAGGATGCGGTAGGCCTTCCGTTGTGGACTATGACCAACTCAAAACGTTGATTGAAGAAAATTCTCGTTAGACAAGACGAAATTGCGGAAGAGCTTAGTGTTGACCAGTCAACCATTGTTCGCCATCTGTACAGTGTAGACAGACCATTGATAAAGTAAAGAAGCTCGTCAAGTGGGTACCGCACGAACTGACCGAATCCCACAGAAATCGACGCTTTGAAATTTGCCCGTCTCTTCTATTGCACCACCATGATCCATTTCTCGAACGAATCATCACGTGCGATGAGAAATGGATTCTGTCCGATAACAGGAGGCGTACAGGTCAGTGGTTGGACATGGCCGAAGCACCAAAACAATTCCTGAAACAAATCTGCAACGAAAAAGATTTACGGTGACTGTTCGGTGATGTACTGCAGGGGTCGTTCTCTATAATTTCCTGAATTATGGGGACATTATCACAGCTGAGAAATATAGCCAAGAAGTTGATAAAAGGCACGGGAAACTGCAACGTTTTTGACCAGCATTGGAAAACGGTAAGGGGCCGATTCTTATTCACAATATTGAAAGGCCACATGTCGCAAGCCTACCCAGCGGAAACTTAAGTACTTTGGAAATGAAACCTTAACGCAACCTTCAAATTCACATGACACCTTGCGTACAGACTTCCAGTTATTCATATTTCTTGGGTTTCTTTTCAGGAATTAGACAACAATCAAGCTCATTTAATTTTTATCGATATCTGTTTAGGGGGCATCAGCCGCCCCTCATCAGTCAACAAGCATCAGCCTCCCTCCATAAGTCAACATAATAAAAAACAATGTGAATATTTTATACAAACTATTCATATAACGTGAGGTGTTTAGTGACAGTTAGATGATGATCACTTGGAGATCATGAGATGCGGTCTCGTGTGACGTAGGATGAAAAACATTTTTTTTTATTGGAACAACGTTTCGATCTTTATTTACTTCATCTTCAGGGCCTGGGGTTTACAAACATTGTTTAAATTATATAAATACATGTAGGATGTGAAAAAAATGAATTTATACAATGCTAGAAATTTTAGATTCAATCAAAGTATTTGTACTCACTTAAAGTGTTTGTTTTCTGTGCAGATGTTTCATTATTGTGTGTCGTGTTGAGGGTGCCAGTGAAACATTGATGATAACATAAGACATCAATATTTCACTGGCACAGCAATATTTCACAATAATGACACATCTACACAGAAAACAAACAATTTCAGTGAGCACAAATACTTTGATTGAGCCTAAAATTTCTAGCATTGAATAAATTCATTTTTCACATCTCACATGTATTTATAATTTAAATAATGTTCATAAATCCCATATTGAGCCCGTTTTTACAAATGTACATGTAAAAATTAAAACGTTTAAACATTTCTTTCATTTTTACACTTTTCTATTAGCTTTTCTGTCAAACCCTCAACCTAAACCATTACGATATATTGTGTTACAGTTACATTTATTATTATTACCATATTGTTAATACCTTTTATTTATTCATTGTTGTTAGGTTTTTTACTATTGAAACTAACCTAACCACTTTTTTTAGGCCAGAAGGATTTTAGGCATCCTCATTCAGGGATAAAATTTTTAGAGAATTCGGTGTAGCCGAAAACACCATCCACGACTTTATTATGAGTAAAATAATTTTTTTATATCAGTGTAATAAAAGCGCTTATTACATTTGGCAAAGACGTATAGATTGTGATGAAAAATATTTGGAATAAATTTTCTTCCTTTTATAAAAATGTAAACTAGTTGGGCTGCCTATTCATAGCCTGCATCATTTTTGCCCCAGGCCAATATTAGCAATTGAACTCACTGCCCATAAACTTTGTCACAGCTCATTATTATAGTGTGTTTGTTTTTATATTTGCGACACTAAAAATTATCCAATGATGGTAAAAACCTTAATTAAAGTAAACAATCGTATTGCTCCACTCTATCGTTCCCTAACTCCTAATTTCCTTTCTGATGTACTATGTGTAAACCTAATTAACGATAAATATTTTGAATTAATTTTATTTAATTTATAAAAATGAAAAATTGTTTTGACTGAGCTTTCAAAACCTGCATTATTTTTTACCAGCCTAACATATGTAATTTATGAGAAGTTTAGTTATAGTTGGAAGTTGATTGATTTTGTAAGTTATTTGTTGTCTCCTGCGTACTCGGATACATAATTCTCCATGAGCACGAAAAGGCGGATGAGGCTACTAAGGACGGGACGACCCAAATTCCGGACGTAACCGCCGCGATCCGGCCCTCTGACGTTACAGATTCCTTAAAAACATAGTTAAAAGAATGTTGCATCGATAAGCGGATCAGTAAAGAAACTCTCACCCAATCAAGAGCACTGGGTGGTGATCGTAGAAGAAGACCCATCCTCCGATTAAAAATAGGTGGTTGCCACTTACTTTTAGGCCAAATTCGCGTGTCCGGCATGTAGAAAAGTTGATCGATGTGTTACACCTGATTGCATGGTGCCACTACTTATCTTTATACATAAAGCGCGTAGGTATGCCACCCTGTACTAGAATTTGCTTAATGACGGCAGGAGTACCTAGTAGTACCTAGGTCCCCTGTTCAGATTTTTTTTCCGATAGATTTTTTTTTGCTGAATGTAAGTCTTTATAAATATCTCGTCTTGAGTTTCTTTGTGTTTGTTGAAAGTAAATGTATTTATTAGCGTGAATGAGTACTGTGAGAATATTGCTTACCCATAGACCTTCAAGTGGTTTAATTATATAACGTGTGTAGATGATAATTGAGGAATCAAGTACTCCTCCACCTCAACTAAGTGTAAATAATAAAGAAAGTAATAGCGAGTGTATGTGGGTTTAAGTCTAGGAAATGAGTGCGTTGAGGGCTGAAATGCCCTAGCTTTGATAGCCTCTGGTGTCTAACCCCGCCGTCTGAACACCCTGGATGATTCTCGCGGCCTTTTTAATGTACAATTAGAAAAACTAGAATTCTGGTGGACCACGAGAAGTAATAGTCTCAAATCCGTATACGTGTGTATGTACATGCATGCGAGGTTGGACTACATAAATCAGCAATTAAAAAGCAAAGTTATTGAATGTAAATCGTACAAACCATACAATAATTCATTCAGACGAAAGAAACTGCGTAACAATGTTATTGCATCAGAATTGTTGGAAATGGACAGAAAAGGGTTACATTTTTTCTACTCTCAACTGTGTTCAAAGGCTAGAAAGAGAGAAATAAATAATTTAAAAACAAAAAGCCTTTCTTCTACAGTGCATAGTCCGTCGGGCTTTTATCTTCTATAAGGGAAACAGCTTCAGGCGAACTAACACTATGAAAAATCCAAAATTTTTTTTTTTTAATTTCAAAATACACCCTTCGTTCAGTCCCCATCTGACAACTACATATATATAATTATAAAACGTGGTTGTAATTTTCCAAACTAAAAATGATTCTTCAGCCTAGCAGGTTGCATCTGAAAGCATTTCATTATCCAAATTTCTAGAATAGAACGCGCTTTCATCCCTAATGGCCCTTTGGGGGAAATAGTAAACTTAGAAACGTTCCCAAAGGCGAAACCTAATTATTCAACTCCTTTCTATTTTCTGTTCTTTACATGTATTGTCAACTTTTGGCCCTTGTTCCGACATTGGAACTGGCGTTAAACAATTTAAGCCCTTTGATCGAGGCGGGAGAAATTATTTTAGCCTCGAGCCTATTCATAAGCTCTGCTATAGGTTTGATTAGGACGAAATTAAAACGCAATAACTCTAATAAAAAATAACTTTGAAATTGTTCAAAAATTTAACATCTACCCATTTCAAACGACAAACTTATTTTATTATTTCAACAGTCAAACAAAATTACACTATTAAGAGGAAAATATATAATTAACGTAATAATTCAATAAAACTTGTGTGATAACAAATGTGAATATAAAAAATAACGATAATTACAATATGAATTATTTATGTTGTTTTTTTAGTAATTTTATCATGATTGAAAACAACATACCGATGTAGTTATTGAACACAGTTATGTCTAAGTTAAGTAATCGCTCGAAGAAGACCAAAAAACTTCATTAAAAAAAGAAACTTTATTGAAAAAACTGTAAAATGTAGAAATTTAAACCGACAGAGTGACGGGGAGAAGGCCATCGCACAGGCAAGACATGGACATTTGGGGATTAGGGTGTTTATACTATTTTTAAGAAATGCTG
The DNA here is from genome assembly GCF_000648675.2 of Cimex lectularius. Classification (NCBI taxonomy): domain Eukaryota; kingdom Metazoa; phylum Arthropoda; class Insecta; order Hemiptera; family Cimicidae; genus Cimex; species Cimex lectularius. The sequence goes on along the minus strand of NW_019392772.1, from coordinate 359,019 downwards.
GTCAAGTTGATGAGCTTCTGGACCCGCTAGGCTTTGCTGAAATGTCGGTCTGAGGGGCATGACTCCATAACATCTATTAACTGAAAATTCGATTTTAATACCGTATAAATTGACTTAGGTAAATATCTCTGAGCGAGAAAATATAATGAAACAAATTAGGGCAGGGTTCGTTTATTTTAGAATCAGTTGACATCCTACTGTCAACAATTCATTAATTTGCAAAACGGCCAGCCTATTTTTTTTTTTAGGAAGATTATTTTGGATTATTAAGTACTTCACTTTAAAAGATAATGATTTCATATCAAGATTTTTTTCTTTGAAATTAGTGGATAATCATTATGGACGTTTTATTCTTAATAACATCATCGATGTTTCGAAATCGATATTAATAACAATGTTGAATGAAGAAGATCGGGTTTATGGTCTTGAACGAAGTTACAAATTTATGTCAACAATTCGCTGAGCTTTCGCGACATACAGTCGCATCATCAGAGTATTGATAAAAAATATCGATACATTAAACTTTGGAATTACAATTTTTTAACAAATTTATAAAACTTTTATGAAACAATTAAACTATATCAAATTATTTTTATAAAAACAGATAACAATTTTATACATTTATTTATTCAAGTTTACTTACACTGCTGCTGAATTATACGTTTCATATTTGAGAAAGACTATTTAGACCATTGTGTGCTTTTTGTCTAGATTTTACAAAAAAACCAAAGAAAGAGAGAACATAAAGTAAGTTAACCTCTTTTGTGAGGAACAAAGGAAAAAACCCCGTGAGGGTCATCTATAATTATATTTAATTAAGATTCAAAAATTATTTATATATTTTAAATTTTGTCGTTAATGTTAACTAAAAAATTAATTAAAGGATAAAAGTTACTATCCAATAAAATATATAGGTTTTCAAAAGATAATAAGGTATGTAAAAAATATCAATATCTAAAGGTTATATATATAAAACATATATAAATAATATTGGAATCTTAATTAAAACATCAAAAGGGCAGAGGGAACACCTACAACCTCTCCTGGATTAGCTTTTTTTTTACTTATTGCTCGTAAACAGAGGAACCTCAACGGAGACCGACTGTTTTATTTTAAATTTCACCTAATCAACTTTACTCCAAGAGAATTAGTTCATTAAAAAAAAAAAAAAAAAAAAAAAAACTACGATCGAAGGTGAACGAAAAACTCCTTAAAACATGACCCTCACTGGATTTTCCTTTGTTCGTCACAAAAGAGGTTAACTTACTTTATGTTCTCTCTTTCTTTGGTTTTTTGTAAAATCTAGTCAAAAAGCTCACAATGTTCTGTGAAATGGGTAAAAATAGTCGTCTTTCACAAATATGTAACATATAATTCAGCAACAGTGTAAGTAAAATTGAATATATGAATGTAAAAAATTGTTATCTGGTAATATAATATAGTTTAATTATTTCATAAAAGTTTTATAAATTTGTTAAAAAATTCTAATTCCAAAGCTTAATGTATCGATTTTTCGATCAACACAGGCTCTGATGATGCGACTACATGTCGCGAAAGCTCGGCGAATTGTTGGCATAAATTTGTAACTTCCGACAACCTGATCCTCTTCAACATTGAAAAAAGCTGACTGATCCTCTCCGTAACATTAATAACAAAACTTCGACTCATCCTTTTTTTTATCCAACATCGAAATAAAAGGACATATCACTGATATATTTTTAAGCATCGATACTTAATGACAGCTATCGATGTTTTTAAATATCTATACCGAATCGATATTTAATAACAATTTTCGATTTATCCTTTTTTATTTAATGTCGAGACTAAATAATTTGTCACCGAAATTGTTTTGACTATCGATACCATAAATAGCAACTAATAATCGATGAGTTGAAACATCTATATTTAAGTAAAACCATAGTTGTTTGATCGATACTTAATCAATCGTCATACATATTTTGACAATCAACATACTATCGATTCCTAATCACTCAATACAGATAATATGAAATATCGATAAAAATCTCAAACCATCGATTTTTTTAAACACAATCAGTAATCTTTCGTGTTTAAGAAGAAATCATATATGCATTTATGTTTATTCTAATTCCATTCATAAAACTATTCATTGATGTTTTGACGGATCGATGTTTTTAACAGCAACGCTTAATCTAATCAGTAATGTTTTCAATATCGATTTTTCTTGTAGCTTGAAGGAGCCTATTTTTTTCCCGATGACAGTATTAAGAATTGTCCAAAAAAAACAATGGCTCCCAACAAATGACAGCGTAGCTGGTCTGGCTTCACAAAACAATCGTCAACGATGATTACATCGCGATACGCGCAGGGCCCTTGTTAGCATGGATTATCGATGTTTCAGCAGCCTTTTTCAATCAAAGGCCATTAATAAAGCAGAATAACTTCTCTTTTTTTTCCGGTACAACAATTCCCGCTCGTTCGTTTCGGACGATTCGTTCCATTTCGTCCAAATTTACCTGCGGTCCAGTCAATTCTTTTAAACACACAATTCCTGGGATCAAAAGCGTGGTTTTTACTGTATCGGGTGTTGTAACAGGCTTCGATAAACTTATCGCACTTTTGGAGGAACCATGAAATATTTTTCTGCACGAAAAACGTTATCAACCTATTCCATCAGAAGTAGAAGGTTTTTGTTTTTCATTTAATTATGGTACAACTTAAAAAAAAAGAACACGGTAAAAATATGAAGTTAGACTACGACTCCCTAAGCATATGTCAAAATGAAAATAAATATATTTCCGAAGCATCTTCTGTTTGATGGAGTAAATCGGAATCACAAACAACAGTCAGCCCCATTTAATCAAATTCAGAACGGAATTTTATTTCTAAAAAAAATCCAATTTTTTATGTTATCAACGACTGTTTTCAGTAACCTAATTGAGCCTCAGAAAAATGATTAGGCATCACAGTTTTAATACTGGCCTTATCGATCAGTGTTTCATTTTACACGGCGGACCTTTTCACGTGGTAATGGGCTTTCAGGAACATTCGGGGTCGGAGCGGTTAAGTTGAAAAGGCGAAGTAAATGGACAGCCTCCACGAGATGCTCGCACCGCAAGAATAATTAAAAAGACATCCGTACCCAGCAGTAACCCAAAAGGGACGAGGGATTTCAAACTACAGTCAACTCTTCGCAATTCAAAAACTAAGGGACCGCATAAATAATTCTAATTATTAGCATGCTCGAATTATCAAAAGGTAAGAAAATCAAATTATTAAGAGTTGATATGCATTTTTTGCACGTTATTACTTGAATTGTACTTGTATAAAACATCGTGAAAAAAAAGAAAAAGTGGACGTAGGTGTGATTTAAAATTTAATTATTAAGAGTTGATATGCATTTTTGCAAGTCATTATTTAAATTGTACATATAAACAGCATCGTAAAAATAAAGAAAAAGTGGAAGTAGGTGAGATTTAAAATTTAATTATTAAGAGTTGATATGCATTTTTTGCAAGTTATTACTTGAATTGTACTTGTATAAAACATCGTGAAAAAAAAGAAAAAGTGGACGTAGGTGAGATTTAAAATTTAATTATTAAGAGTTGATATGCATTTTTGCAAGTTATTACTTGAATTGTACTTTTATAAAACATCGTAAAAATAAAGAAAAAGTGAAAATAGGTGAGATTTAAAATGTAATTATTCCAATTCAAATTCATCGGAACTGGTTCTGATTGAAAGAAATGATAAATGATGGAGTGATTGTGGTGTTCAATTCTTTTTAAAAAGATAGTTCCTACTCACAGTAAGTTGTTTTGCAACGATCCGGATTTCGAGCCTTTTAGCTCATCATCAGGTTGAAGGACTTCTACAACCACGTCTCTCGACATGAATTGCCAAAGTGAACCCGCTGATACCTCCGCCAACGCGACGTTCCAATTAGCAGCTGATTTTTTTAATGGCGCTCAATTTGAACGTGCGAAACGCGGAAATTATAACACAAATAAATATTATACTAGTAAATACTTAATATTATTAAATTACTATAAAAATAATAACAACATAATTAGTTTAATTATTTGGATGTTTGATATTATTTATGTACTTTTTAAAATTGGTTTTAATTTGCTGATATTTGCATATGATTAAGTCTAGGGTCTTTTTCTCGCTCTATTGTTTACTGTGACTTTCCATTTGGTTTTTAATTAAAATGTACTTAAGAATAAATGATTAGTTGGTCCATACGTTTTTTCATGTTGAATGTACGTCTTGTCCTCATATTTTTAATTAATAAAGCCCTAATATATGGCTTGATGTTTTCCATGATATTATTTTGTTATATTTAGTAGTTTCTGAGTCTAATTAATAATAAAAAGACAGGTAGGTTTTTCATTTGAATACGTGGTTCATTCGGTTTCTGAGATGAATAGACGGGATAGGCAGCATTTTGTGTTAAAACCTCACGTTTGCAGTATATTTGTTGTTGGTTGTACATAATGGCCAGACTCTTATTTTGTCACGTGGTTAGACTGTTGAAACCTCACAGTCGTGATATAATATCGTTCAGAAAGGCGACGTGATTATTCTAAAGAGATGGAGATCAAAGGGTTTGATCAAATAAATCCCCGCATATTACTACTTTCTGATTAAGTCTCGCTGTCACGATTCGATAACCCACTCTTTCAGGGCTATCTTATGCCGATATCGTTTTAATTTAAAGAGCTCGGTGTTCCACCCCTTTTTTTTATAACAGAAAAAATTATATTGGATCTTTGCGACCGGTCTGGGTCTTTTTGAGGATGGGAATTTGTTGAATGAAGATTAATTTAATGCTCAAAGGTATTAACGTTAAATAAGTTCAAAAAATTGTCATTTTGTTATATTAAACACTTTATTATTTGAAAAAGTATTTTAAAAAAATTGAATGCAGACAAGATGTGTGAAGGATAAGTATTGTTTGAGAACATATATTATGCAATATAGATGAAACTAAGAAGAAGTTTCCTTTTTATATGTAAATAAAGCCAATGTTTGTTGTTACGCATTATAAACATTGTCTTTGAGCAAATTAATATTTATTTGTGTGATGATTAGTGACCGTTAGTCGATAATTATTCAGAAATCGTGAGATGCGGTCTGGTGTGATGTACGTTTCAGAAAAACATTTTCTTTATCGTGCCAACGTTTCGATCTTTATTGAGATCATGTTCAGGGCCTCGGATAAATGGATATGGACTCCTTTTACAAAAACGTCTTTCTATGCTGACTTCCTTCCCCACCCCTTCAAAAACCATCGAATATAAACATAAAAAAACAATATCTCACAGGCATTCTCAACACGACACTCAAGAATGGCACACTTACGCAGAAAACAAACACTTTGAGTTAGTAGAAATACGTTGATTGAATATAAAAAATAATTTCTTTGCAGTGCATAAATTCACTTCGTTCCACATCCTACATGTATTTGTTAAATTTAAACAATGCTTGTAAATCTCAGGCCTTGAAGATGAGCTCAATAAAGATCGAAACGTTGGCACGATGTAGGAAATATTTTTCTGAAATCTACATCACACCAGACTGCATCTCACGATTTCTGAATAACTAATATATATTATAAACACAAGAGAAAACTATTCAAAAATTGTACGTTATTTTTCCAAAATTCTGGAATATTATTGATTGTACAGATTAAAGAATATTTCTAAATATGTGTCCGGAGAGTATAGGAACCATAGAAAATGATGTCTGGTTAAAGAAAAAGAAATAAACTTTTCAATACAAATAAACATTATATTCTGACAAACTTAATCAATTTTCTAACTACATCAATACATAGGCCGATGTCCTGAAGCTAAGGATGCATTAAAAAAACACGATTAAAAGAAAGTGGTAGAGCCTGTGGCCCGGATCGGAATAGAAGCTTTTAGGCATCAAGAACACGGTCGATAGGCCATCGGTGGACCTGAGGAACTGAGGGATCATCCTCACCCGATTAAAAATTGGATTTTCAAGACAATTACTTTTATGACAAAGCACGCGTATGTGTCTGGCATAGAGGAAAGTTGCTTGAGACTCATTGTGTTTCACCTAATTGAAGGGTGCAACTCTTGGCTCTCTACATAAAGCGTGTGGGCGTGTCGCTTGACATACCTGAGCTTAAACAGAAGTATATAGGTCTCATGTTGAGTAAAGAGTACATTTTTTGAGTAAAGAGAGCTGTTCTACTGTACATAATGTTTAATATTTATCTCGTCTTATGTGTAGAGATTAGTGTCCGTTAATCGATAATTATTCAGATATCGTGGGATGCGGTTTGGTGTGATGTAGGTTTCAGAAAAACATTTTCTTTATCGTGCCAAGGTTTCGATCTTTTATTGAGATCATCTTCAGGGCCTTGAGTAAAGTATCGAATATTTTCTTTCGATACCGAATATTTTTGGTATCAAATATTCTCATTCGATAAAAGTACTGTATCGAATACATTTTGTAGCATCGGAAAATATACTCAAATAGATTTTTTGTCGAGGGTTCAAGTAATATTTACCGTTCGAAACTTACGTTTCATCGAACTGGGAATTGACTAGTTACTGTTAAAAGCGCCTACTATGTCATGTGTCAACAAAGTTAATCGAGATTTTTCATTGGTGGTTCTGGTGATAGCTCTGGTAACTCATATTTTTTCCCGCGTCTTTCAGTAATTTCTTATAAAATTGTTTTGTTTACAAGTCTCTAAAATGTTCGCCTTCCTTCTCGTAGGTAGGTACCTAATCATGTCTCCTACCAAAAGTAAGTCATGAGGTTATTTTACTAAGAAAACTGAATCGCCGTCATCTTGTAAACTCTGGGGAATACATCTCATATTTTCAAACTTTTGAAAACCAAACACCCGCTGATCAATTTTCTCCAAACTCGATAACGATAAAATTGAAATATCAATTATGTTGAAATGGTTTGGCAGCTTTTCCTTTTTCTTACCTACGTACCCACTATATGAAAAAAAACCCTGCAATGTCTTGATTATTTTAACCATTAGCGTATTTTAACCAAAGTCCACAATAGTAGGTTGATCATTTATGAATAAACGAAAAACTACTCATTTGAGTAGGTACTTGTTAGTATCGAATAATTTCTGTCGATACTTGGGTAGTATCGAATATATCTTTCGATACCAGCATCGAGTACTGGTATGAATATTTTCTAGCATCGCACGTCACTACTTATGTTTCGTTGTGTATGCTGAGACTGAATGTATTTATGAGCATAAATATATGGTGTGAGAATATTGTGTACTCATCGTTCCGCAATTAGTTTAGATATATGTATCGAGGTATAAACATCACGTACTCCACCGCACTGAGTGAATGGTATGTAATTAGAACAGAGATAAAAGCTAGAATTCCGGTGGACTATTCGTATGTATGTGTACATTTGAACATATTGAACAGTTAACCTAATATTTTATTACATGTTTATTAACCTTTAATTATCTATACAATATAATATGTTTATATTAAACATTTATTAAATATATATGTAGATCGTGCATAATAGTACCATAGAAACATCAATCTAAATTATTTTAGAAACAAAAAAAAAGGAAAAATGTTAGTAGACTATTTATAATAGACTCACTCCAGCTTGGCTCATAGTAAGCGTGTTTAACTAATCGTGCTAAGTGTGTTAATGTCAAGTCGTTTTGTGATCTCTAGTTTGGAACTAATTGGACTGGTCTGGGGACTGTTGACAAAATTAAACTTAGTTTTCAAAATATCTTTTAAACATTTAAAAATAGGTTAGAAGAGACATTTTATAATAATTAAAAACAACCTTTTAAACTACAAAACGTTGTTCTAATTAAACCATTTTCAACGTCGGCCTTCAACTTTAAACCTAAAATGTCAGACCAAGATTAACAAATTTAAACTTTTAATTGCTTCGTTACCGGTCATTTTATTAGATTTTTACTCTTTAATCGTATATACATTATACAGAGTAATTTTGTAATAAATGTTCATTTTACAAAATCGATCCAGAATATTTTACAAATAAATACAAGAAATAAAAAAAAAACAGTTGTTTATTATTAAAAGTAGAGGTATTCACGCCAGTTTGGCTCATCGTGTTAAGTGGGTTAAAGTCAAGACGTTTTGAGTCTTCATGTTTAGTGTATTGGTTTAGATTTTCTTACAAGTGTGTAAAGTGCTATTATCCATGAACTTTAAAATTTTAGTTCACTCATAATGTATTGTTTGGTTGTAATATAAGTGTTTTCAGAAAATCAGAAAAAATAAACAAATAGTTAAATAGAGAAAGGAAAGATAAAAATACAGTGTGAATAGTGTAACTCTCAGGGCAGTGTCCTCAGTCCATTACTTTACTCCCGATTCCACTATCCTATTTTACACTGATCCAAATTCGACTTTTTTATAGTTTACAGAAAATTTCAGACCTTTCCACATTCTTTGCTTTGAATTTATTCAGTCCGACTCTTTTATAATTGGTAAATTCCATGAAAAATGCAAAAACAACCAGAAAGTGTATTTTGTATATAGTGGGATAGTTTGTAAATTTATAAAAAAGAAACAAGTTAAATTGAGAAAGGAAAGATAAAAACAGTGTGAATACGGTATCTCTCAGGGCAGTGTCCTCAGTCCATTACTTTACTCCCGACTTCACTATTCTATTTTACACTGATCCAAATTCGGTCTTTCTATAGTTTACAGAAAATTTCACACCTGTCCACTTTCTTTGCTTTCAATTTACTCGACTCTATTATAATTGGTAAATTGCATGCAAAATGCAAAAACAACGAGAAAGTGTATTTTGTAGATAGTGGGAGAGTCTGTAAATGTAATTGGATAAATTTATCTACCCATTTTTTTCTCGAGATCTTTTTTGTTTTGTTTTAACTGTGTGGAAGAGTTAAATGAAAATAATAATTTTAAATAAAGGGAGGCTAAATAAATCAAAAACGAAAGTGCGAAGAATATTAAAGCGAGTGAGAATATTACCAATTTTTCAGCCTGCTCGTTTTCCAGCATCATCCTTTATAATCATCATCATCAATCATCTTTCTGCGAGCCGAAACAATGGAGCTTATTGTGAAAACGTCTGATTTTTCTTTTTTAGCCATTAGTAAAGTTGGACGTCCGACATTGGAAAGCGATAAGTGTCACGGCAGAGGGAGGGTCGCTCGCTGAAAAATCCACCCTATCTTTTAAGAGGGAGAAAAGGGCAGTTCTCCCCTTAATTGAATAAACCTGATGCCGGCCAGTAGAACACTTTGCGAAACTTTCTCTCTCCATCGGGCCGGCAACAAACCCCTGTAAATGATCACAGTTTATACACCGTTTATAACGGGTTTTACAGCCTCCGGCCTTATGAGCTAAACGACCTCTAACTTACAAACGATAGCAATGAAGTTTTCTTATTTGACGGGGTAATCTTTTTTTATTGCCACTTTCCTTTTTAGTCCGATAATGCTTCAATTCAATTAGATCAGAGTGGTCACTTCATATATTCCGTTATATTTCAATTATTTAATTTACTATCAAGTTATACCAATATTGTTTTATCGAAATTTTATTATCAAACGTTTCTTTTTCAAATGCTAAAAAGTCCATTTGGACAAATTAACGTTTTTAACTACAAACGAACTAAACTCATCACAAGAGATAGGCTATCTGAGCCGAAAAAACCTTGATGAACAGTTCTTTGATCAGGGAAAGTTTGTTACCTCTTTTTTTACCGTGCACAATCATCCAAAAATTCAACATCTAATGGACTTTGATGGTATAGATTTTACGAATCATCAGAATGTGTAGATTGAAAATATAATTTTTCGCTCTTATAAATCATTTTATCGGTTATGTTACTATTAAAACAATGGTTTATTTATCAAAGTCAGCAGTTAAGATTTAATACTCTAATAACATTGTTTTACAAATTGCTTTTATTCCCTGACCATGCCTTAACTTCAAGTCTAGACAATCGAGATTAACGAAATGCTCTTTTCATGCTAATCTGAACAAATTGGGTCCCGAGGCAAGAGAAGCGGCCGTTGGCTTGCAATGTCCCATAACCGGGCGCATGACAAATTTATAGGCCATTTATCCCGTTGGTCAGAAGCCGATTCGGTCAGTTATTAATGACAGAAAGCCGCCTGAAGTTTACTGGCTCAGAAGACCGTCAAGGTTTTGCAGTATTAACCAAACTCAATGGAACCCCACGGGATTGAAAGTTTAAGGGATGATTAAAAATCAGGATAAAACGTTATGTTATAATAATTATATTTTTATTAATAAAATCTATTTTCAATAAATATATCTGGTCTTTAAGCATCCTTTCAGCCATGCGGTTACGTATTTTGCGGTCTTTCCTTTCATAAACGTAGCAATTTGCCCCAATTAAATTTTAATTAGGCTGCCTTTTTCCTTGTATATGAAAGTTTCCGTTGTACAAACTGCTGTTGCATTGGCCCGTTGTTTTATGTATAACTTTTAGAGGAACCGTATTGATTGCCATTTGTTAATCCCGAAATTCTACGAAAGGAATGCTGAAAATCTCCATCTCTACATAAATTCAACTAGCACCGAATAACTGGTTTCTTTTTTACTTAAATATTCATAATTAGAAATGCATTTATTGAAAAGTGTTAAATTCCTTTTTAAGCCACCAGTGATTACAACATATAGACCTTATCTGCACTCATCCACCAGCCACAAATTTCTGTCAAATGATTGAATTCATTTTGTTTAATTGTGTGGATATATGAAGCACTATAATTATGTATGTAAAAACAATCTAGGATGAGACCAAGCCAAATCATGATTTTTGAAACATTAATAATTATTTTTATGTAAGGTTTGGATGAGATGAAAAAGTTAGTGTCATAAGCGAGATACGGATCCACAATCTTCGGGTCAATACGCCGCTGCTCAAACCACTTGAGCTATCATGACTCGGTATTGAGCCTAAGAGCGTGAGTTCGGATCCCGCTCGTGACCCTAACTTTTCATCTCAACCAAACCTTCCATAAAAAATATAACTAATTGAAATAAGCAATTTGGTCAATTAGACCAAAAAACATAATGGTATTAATTAATAACTTAAAAATCAATAAACATAATTATTTTACCACAATTTTAAAATATACATTCCTTGTATTTTCTTTTATTTTATGCTATGGAGTATACGTCATTTTTGTCAACGTTTCCTCATGTGTGATTGTGCTCGGGGTCTTCAGTGCTGGTTAGCAATTACCTAACCCCACTCAATCTTAAGATGAATCCAAGAAAGATGAAACTTAAAGAATACCATTGGTTATTTCGCGTTAAGAAATGATCAATTATTCGTAAAATTATATTTGTTGGAAGGGTGAATATTTATAATATCTTTTTGTTTGACATTTAAATGAATAATTTCAAAATGTTTGCAACTTTGAATAGAGTTCCGTATCCGCTGGATCATCCACGTATTCATCCCAACATTTGTGGGTTGATAGATGTAGCCCTATCTTTTATATAAATCTTCAGCCACTGGTCTTTTAAGGAAAGTGGTTAGTCCTTGCAAATCGTCCCATTTGTTCTCGGTAGGTAGTCCGGAGGGAATGTTTTCAAAGCCAGGGCGCCTTTTTACCTCGTCATTTTTCGTTTTTTATTTATTTATAGTTTTCTCACAAAAATGAAGATCGATCGTGCAAACATGCGTGCGAATGTTATTGGATGGAAAACCTTATTAGGGTTATAGTTTTCAAATTTCAGCAGGAGTGAAGGGTGGGATGGAATCATTTTTTCTTGTACAGCTTCTCGTTTTTTCCTAGTGTAGTGAACGCATTTTTCTGATTGCTTCCCCAGCGCCCTTCTATGTGATTGTTTATGGACAATGATGGAAAATCAACCCGATTGATTTAACAGAAATCGACCACGCACACTCAACAATGCAGGCAAACATAACGTTAACTTTAAAAAAAAAATTAACAACAGTTCACTTACATAGCACCGATAAACGGACTCTACTCCTCAAATCCTCATAACAGAGACTTGACGTTATAGAAATCGCTTAGACATAACATGACACACATCTGACAGACCAGGATGATCGGTACTGACTAAATTACAGATTCACCACCAAGCTGACTACACAGGAATTCTCTTTAAATTTGGAAAAAATACAAACTAATATTTGTTCTAGGGTTTTAAGAAAACCATGAAAAACCTGAGTAAGTTGCCAACCTGGATAATTATATTATTGAAGACTCATAACTAATTATACTAGAAATAAAAGTAAGCTTAAATATATTATAAACAACTGAGATACAAAAAAAAAGAGGTGACGGTTTTATGTTTTTGCATGACAATGCTAGGCCCCTCACGGCTTGATCGTTGATGCCTGCCTGGAACGGGCTTCAATTCAATATTTGCAGATGCCAGCATGTAGTCCCGATTAAAACTCTATCGAAAACCTTTGGAATGAGTTATCAAAGTGGGTAAAATGACGCCCAGTGATGGTAAAATTTTTTCAGGAATTAGGAGAGGAGTATGAAAATATTCCACAGCACTACATTCAAAGCCTCATAAAATCGATGCCACGTCGAAGAGGTTATATGAACCCTTGAGGTGCCGGTGTTTATGAAAAAAGTCCATTTTTTAGTATGTCGGACTTACTGCCCACCCTGATGAGCGCCGTGTTAACGCCTTCACTTTTGCACCGACCGACTCGAAAGATTAAAGGAAAGACTAAAAATTCCTTTAAGTAACTAGTAAATAGAGATTGATAAAAGTATAAGAATATATAAAAAATACAATTCAACTCAATTAAGCATTACATACATTACTAATAAAAAAAAAACTTTTTGAAAATTTACTGCGACCAATGGGGCTCTTCGTAAACTTGGAAAAATTTAAAATTGTGGTTTTTGGACAAGCAGGTCAACTGTCCTCAAAGGAGAATCTCAAATGGAAATCGTCAATAGATATAAGTATGTTGTCCTTACCCCTCTGTTTTGTGTCACACATTAAAGAGAAAGTCTCTTCAGTGGAGATGGCCCTCAATATTGTTTGGTCAGGTGTCCTTGTGCAATGATCATTCTTTCCAAAAAACATCAGAATTTTAGGTCGATGGTTTCTGCCCTATTACCTCCTATAGTTCACAAATTTTGGGATATCATAGATTTGAAAGTCTAGAAAAATTATTAAGATTTTTCATGAAGAATTTATTTCCTTTACCAACGATCATTCCCAATTTTATGTTATTACTAGAAACTAATGCAGTCCTGCTGAAAATTTTCACATTACAATTGCATTTCAAGTACAGCCTTGAGGTCCTAAATCTACCGCCATTTTGGCTTCCGAGAAAATAAACAATTCAATAGGTATTGTATTCAATAGGGGAACTTCATGATTCAAAACCTGGTTCAGTCCTGCCGCAAAATCTCCGTGCGATCTCAATCCGTAGTTTTCAGATTTACATTTTTGTAACGTGCACATCCAATCTGTTTCACTCATTAAATTTTCACTCATAATAGATGTGTACTCATTATACGTATTTTCTAGTACAGAAATTCAATTTTTAACCATTCCCGCTCCTTCTTAACAATGGTTTTTATTTTATTTGTTCTTGCTTCGCATTTTATTTATTTGACATTTTTATTTACACAATATTTAAAACTTTTAGATAGTTGAGTGTTGTATTGCATTGTTCTTATCTTTCTTTCTCTTTTTCCTCTGTCTTGCTTTCTGTATCTTTTACACTTGAAATATCCTCAGATGATGTCGAATGTCGAAATGTGGAATAGTCAGAGGGGTGGGCAATATAATTATATTGTCACGTCAACCTCTACCTGACGGAACGGTAGAATTCCAAGCTGTAAATACTGGTACTTTTATTGTATTTGGAAATTTATTGATTATTAGCAGGGGAATGAAACCAGATAGATCAGGGGGAATCGGGTGACTGGTGGGTGCCTTGGTGCCTGAGCGACTCCGAAGTTGGGCTCTGTTCGGGCGCCATCGACTTCTTTGGTCATTTCGGCAACCTTTCGTTCCCCAAAACTAGTCATTCTCACACTCACTCATACAATAAATACATAATACTCCTATATACAAACCTAATCACACCTGCACACCCTATGTCTAGAATTCTCGGTATTCTCGGTCTAGGGTACTCGATATTCCGCTCCGACCCGGCTTGGCAGAGCAGCGGTGGAGCCTTGAGATACGTTGCACCGTAGCCCAGTATACTCATGTTCTAACATAAACTTAACCTAAACTTTCACCTATGAAATAAATACCCCACTATACACAACTCATTATCTCAATAACTCTCAAAAACCTAAAGTTTTTTTTTTTAACTCACTGCCATGCTCGAGCATTCTCTTATAGTCCGGTGGTATTCCATTTCGGTCCCTATACGGGGCCAGCTGCGACACCCCTCCAACACGTTCGACACCGTGAATCAGTCATCTTGTCATACTTGGCACCTGGGTCGACTAGCGCAGACCAACAGTTACCCATGAGTCGCACGTGTGTGTCCGATCCGCAGGCGTCAAGATAAAAACAAAAACTGCGATTACATTTTGTTGCATTATCTGATAAATATATCCATAAGTTAATTTTTAGGATTTTCTGTCTTTATAATTATATAATCATTACAAACTGTACTACACATTATATACCGACTATTTTCTGGTTCCGTATTTCTGTATACCTGTGGCTATCAAATGAAGTCGAAGTTAAATGTAAACTAATCACAGTAGGAAATAGTCGTTATTCGCTCACGACCGTTGAAATAAATAGGATAGGCAGATAAAAATAAAATAAGACAGGAAGAAATCCTTCTAGAGATAATAGAAAAGGATAGAAAAGAGGGAGAGAGAAAAAACTAACTTCGGTGGAAAACTATCAGATTTCCATGTTATTTATTTAACCAATTAAAAAATTCATTAATAACCTAGATTTGAAATTTTGATCGTACATATTATATTATAGTTTAAAAAATACAATTATTATTATTTATTAATAGTTTACGTTTAGTTTCAAATATTTTTTTCAAGTATAATGCTCTATTCAACACCATCAGCAGGGTTAAACGGCTTGTGTAAAGAAAAAGACGCGCCATAATTAATTTTTCAATTTTCCAAGTTTTCCGCACGGACCTTTTTTTAATCTTGTTTAATTTTAAGTTTTTTTGCCGTGTCGCTGGACTTAATTATTAAACCGTAATTTTCGAGTATCTTGAAACGTGCTCTATCCTATCTTTTTATTTTCTCCCTGCTTTTTTTTATTCAACCACTCGCCAATGTTTAATTACAAGTAAATATATTTTTTTACTTCGAGAATTTATGTATTATAAACGACCAAAATATTTGATTTAATTTTGTCACTTGACAATAACTGGCATTATAAAGAAAGCTACTCATTGGCAGCCGATCTGTATTAATTATTAAATAAATCTTATTCATTTCCTTTTCAGTCTTCTATGTGGTGATTGCGGAGCATGGAGTATTTGCATTTGTATGTTAGTGTGATCATGTAATTTACTGTGAAATCGTTTGATAGATGACAAACAGTTGTCAGATCTCTATGAAGTATGTTATTGTTAGTAGTAGAATTTATGAGATTAGATGAGCAAAACTTTGTTACATGGTATGTTCCTACAACTGTCATACTGAATATATGTTTAATAAATCTACCCAATATGTGTGGTGGTTAGTGACCGTTAATCGATAATTATTCAGAAATCGTGAGATGCGGTCTGGTGTGATGTAAGTTTCAGAAAAACATTTTCTTTATCGTGCCAACGTTTCGATCTTTATTGAGATCATCTTCAGGGCTCAAAGTTTTTGTCATCTGTGTAATTGTGCCATTCTTGCGTGTCGTGTTGAGGGTGCCCGCTTTGAGCCTTGAAGATGATCTCAATAAAGATCGAATCGTTGGCACGAAAAAGTAAATGTTTTTCTGAAACCTACATCACACCAGACCGCATCTCACGATTTCTGAATAACTAATAATCTATTTAGAACCACATAGGGTGAGACCTATTAGATGTTCTATACACTGGCAGACAAAAAATTGCACCCACTTGTAATATAACTTGATTTGTATATATTTTTATATATTAATCAAAGTTTCAGGTTTTTTAAAGTTTAATAATTAATGTATAGAGATTAGTGTAGTATAATTAGTGATTAGTGTTTTAATTAATGTTTAGATTAGTGATTAGTATAATTGTAGTAGATTAGTGTTTAATAATTAAGTCTTTGTCTAAAAAAGTAAAAAAGTAAATTGCAACGGAAAATGAAAAAAATACAATTTACAAAAATACAAATACAAATCTATAAATAATATAAATAATGTTTTTTAGTTAAGATAGAAAAGTCAGTGTTACGAGCGGGATTCGAACCTACGATCTTCGGCTCGATTCGCCGCCGCTCAACCACTTGAGCTATTATGACCTCGATCCACTCGGACACTAACTTTCCATCTCAACCGCACCTTTTGAATTTTCCCTCCTTTTTGCCATTTTTCAAATGTCGTGTAATCTATTTGATTCTCGGCGACAAATGATAGTCACGATAGCTCAAGTAGTAGAGCAGCGGCGTATCTAGCCGAAGTTCGTTGGTTCGAATCCCGCTCGTGACACTGACTTTTTTATCTCAACTAAAAACCTTAATTATTTGAAAGATATTAATTGGTCAAGTGGACCACGAAAACTAGCGAATTTAATATAGATAAAATTTGTTTTAGATTTTTAATTAACATTTCAATATCGCGTATTTCCTCCTCTTGTTTTAATTACATCTCGAAAAGGCCTCGGCATACTTTCTATCATTCTGGAAATGTCTCTTTGCTGGAGGTTAGCCCATTCTTCACGAAGAGTCCTTGCATGATCGTGGAGTGTATCAGGATGTGATGGACTTGCGTTTATTCATCTTTTAAGATTATCCCATAAATGTTCGATGTGGTTCAAATCTGGAGAACAGGCTGGCCAGGACCCTGATGTCATGCAGTTGAAGGTACGTTTGTACTTTGCGAGCGACATGTGGTCGGGCATTATCGTGGATTAGAATAGGATTGTCGGTGATTTCATCGAGCGTAGGCAACGCATGATGTTCCAAAATTTCACCCACATAGCGACTGGTTGTCAAAGGCCCTCCACGAACAACAACCAACTCTGTGCGACTGGCCGTTGAAATTCCCGCACGTTTAATTCCTAACTAAGCTACGTGGAAAAGGATGGCTCTGTGAAAAATTATTAGCTTCGTACCATTTCGCTTTCTGCACACTCTTTCCCGCCCATCTGGAGATCGTAGAGCAAATCTTCAATCATAATGTACACCCAATCGTCTAAAGACCAATGGATGTGTTCTCGAGCAAATGAGAGCCGTGCAACTCTCTGTATGGTCTGGTCAATTGTGGTCCTCTTACGGGCGAAAAGTCATCAACCCATACTGATTTAATCTCCTTCGAGCAATGTGTTCCGAAATTTGGACACCTCGAACTTCCTGAAGCTGATGAATCGATTGAACAACAGTAAGGTGCCGGTTTCGCAAAATTCTCAAAGTCAAAAAGCGGTCAACTTGTGCTTTTGTTACCCTAAGGCATCCAGAACCGGGCCTACTATGGCAGGAAAACGTCTAATGGCTTCTCGTAGAGTTTCGTAGGGAACTCCGATGGCAATGGTCGCATACAGTGTCCATCATCAACAAGTGCCTCACCACGCTCAACATCCTCAGCACTAAGTGGCACTTTTAAGTTTAAAAATTGAAATGAAGAAAACAAAGAAGACGACTAAACAGTTTATTGCTTCAGAATTCAAATGAGACTGAATAAACCATTTAAATTCCATAAAAATTAAACATTGACAAATCCTTTATCCTTGTTTTGGGTTAAGGATGAAGTGTGCCTCTAATTGATATTCCCAATTTAAAACACAGTATAAACAAATATTTTGGTGAAAACAATGAGACCAATTAGGGCAGAATATTCTTTTATCAAAAGTATGAAAAAACAAACAATTAGGCGGAATGTTTTGCCTGTCAGTTTATTAGAAAAATAAAATATATTGTGTATTCCATACAAAACCACAATTTTATTTTTGTCATAGAATGGTCGGTCAAGTATAATCTATCGAGGTGTGATTCAAAATTTCAAAATTATGAATAAATGTTTCTTTTTGTTAACTTTGTTAAAATAGCTAATAATCATAATTTCTTTCTCTTGGGGAAGGAGTTGTATTTCTCGAAAGCTCTACGATGGAACTATTTATGTGCGGTTTTATCGGCCTCATCACTGTATGTTTTTAATTTATTATTTCTATAGAAGCAAATCATATCAGACATTAATGTGAGAAATTGACGAACTGAATATTTTGTGGCCAATTCGACCTAACTCCATATCATATCAAATCTACTCTACGACCTGCCATCGTAATTTGACAACTTTATATCGATGCTGGTTGTCTCGTTCTTCTTAAGGGAACCTTTTAGATAAGATTATCGTGTGTTATACTTACATAAGGATAACAATAGTTTTTGATTTATAAACATAAGGGAGAAAATGTCCCTAGCTTTTCCTTATACAAATTCGTCTTGAGATTTTCGGGGGCCGAGGGTCCTATCTTAACGTGCTCGGAAGAACACTTATCTTTTATAGGCCGTCCGGAATAAGAGATTAAACGGGATTCGGAAGGGTCTCATGGGCCCTCTACCTTAGCAATGCTCATCCAATTTCCCACGCCGGCTCAAATAATATACTCTTCTGATCCCCGGCGGTACCGTATTGTTTCCGCCTGCCTTCTTTATTTCCCCTTTTTCTACTGACATCAGTCAAGGTGGGTTAAAATAGAAAATTTCAGAAGATAAACTGAAATTCGGAGTCGGTAAGATTAAACAGGTTGGACACAAGCTATGGGGGCTTAACCTATGCTGGCGGATCTGCGAAATTAAACACCAAACTGAATAATAATGGGAATGCGTGAGTAATAAATAAAAAGCTGAAGGTTTTGGTTTTAAATTTTTAGTATTATTGTGGCAAGTGAACCGTGCAGGAAAATGCCAGGGGCAACGGTGGGAATAGAACCAACGGCCGCAGGGCTACCATGACCCCTAGGTTGAAGGTTAAAGGTTAAAAGTTGCCGACCTCGTCACGACCTAAGTACCGCGTCCAGTACAGGTCTTTTGTGCATTTCCGTTATTATCTAGAACTGTTCGTTAAGCTTAACGCGTTTTATCAGATACTCGTTAAGCACTCCCGTGTTTATGTTTCAGGGCCGGGTTTTTCCTCTCCCATGAGTAGGAATCTTAATTTGTATAGGTCTTCGCACCAAAAAAGGACATTCCGCTGTTTGTCTTCTTTCTGGCAATATCTACTTTAGATTTCTTCTTTTGCAACAAGTCTATACATATTCCTACAGAGTCTTCAGTGAGTACGAACCACTCAAACTATTAATTTAGTCATAACACGTGATAAATTTAATAGTTCAGCAGTTAAGTTCTAAATGGTCTTGTCCTGATCGTATTGGTCACTCTGTAATTTCGTAAAATTCCATTGAACCTTCTTACTCCACTGACTAGTAGCTCTACATTTTTGGCAGTTTAGTTTTCCACAGAAGCAGTACATGTCCTCATCGAATTGTCTTTACCAAATTAATCGACATATGCGTTGCCCCTCAGAACTCTGAACATAGATGGATCGTCATTGTTAGAAAGTCAAATGATTTGGACAATAAAGAAATTACATTAATTACTGTTAAGTGATTAACTGTTAAGTAAAAGGCCAAAGATTAAAGGATCGAAAGGGTCTGCCTCTTTATGGCCTATGGCCAGTGTTGGTCTATTGTGCATCTTCATCATTATCTAGGGCTATTCGTTACGCCTAAAGCTTTTAACCCAAGGCTTCGTTAAGGACCCCCCGTGCATCCTTCAGGCCCGTACTTTTCATCTCACAGGAGTATGTATCTAATCCTGTGTAAGTCCGGAAACGGACATAGGAACAGGCAGCCTTAGACCTTTGAAGGAGTATATATCCAAGCATACTTAGCCCTTCGCACCACCAACGTCTCCAGATTCTGCACTGTCAAGTCAGCAATCCAGCACGTATTAGATTTAGTCGTACTACCATTAGTTTTCGCAGGGCTCTGTCCTGGCCAACCAGAAGAACAAGAACCATGGACTTGTAATTCATTGCCGGATGAAACTAAGTATTTGGCTGTTTGGCATGGCCCAAAAGGGTACATGACCAATGGGTGTCCTCCAATCTTACCTCGGCTTCTTCGTGGTCCCTCTGTCCTGTGTGCCCTGGTAACGATAGACTGTCAAAGTTAGAACGCCAAATGATCTGGAAAATAATGGAATTATGTGAAAAACAAAACTCTAACCTGAGATATTTTTTAAACTATACATTTTTAAAGAAATCACCATCTTGTTATTGTTTAATCGGTTATAGTTTTCTTCAAATGAGTATGAATTGTGTTAATATGCCATTTAATAGAACAAAAGCATTCAACGTAATATGAACCGGCTGGTTAATTAAATGCAATTGTCTTGCTAATCCACTCTATCCTAAAACAATCCTCGGCTGACCCGGTCAAACACTAGCTTGTTTGATTTACCTCAAACTCGCACTTGTGCACGTGTAACGTATGACAGGGATATTCTACAAACTATAAAAGTTAATAGTTAAAATCAATTTAAATTTTATAGTTAATTATAATCAATAGGTGTTTAAGATCGTAGTGTAAGAAAGTTTCTACCAGTTTCCCAAGAAAGCCTATGCTAAAATCAAATATAGGAAACACTTAAAAGAGTTTTCGGTTCGCTTAGTTTTCCGCATTGGCGGTCAAAGCCGGTAATTCCGATTGAAGGGGTTTCTATCCTGCCAAGAGGTCCGTGGATTGATCTGCGGTTCCATTTTTCTGGGAAAACATTGAATTTTCTCCTTATCAGGCTCTAAGCGCCTACGCGGATTTTTCTCCAGAAAGGTCGGCAGAATGGGAAACAAAAGGGTTTCCTGTCGAGTCGTAAATTTCTCCCCCAGACCTGCCTCAAGGCCTGCCTTCGCATCCGGGCTTAAATTCGATTCAACAGCTTACCTAACCAACACGGAAATAACGCCGGCCGTGGAAATTAACATTCATAAGGAATTTTAATTTTTGAATTCGTTGCAGGATTTATCCTCATTCCCTCGATCCAGCAATCACCATCCGACCGGGTTCTAAACCTCTTCAAGTTTTAACTTTTGGAAACTGTGTTATTTAACTTTCATTTCGTAAGTTTGACATTAAATTTGATGGCTGTTACAAAACGTTCTCTCATAGCTAAATAATAACGGCCATACAAATACACTTTGTTACACAATACCAGCCATAGGAGGAAATAGAAAGCCTGATATTTCTCGTTCTTAAGACATGATTAAGAATCTGTGTGCATTTTAATTTAACATCCAGCCTTTAAACGTAAATTAACTGTGTAATATTTATTGTTTTTACTTATTGGGAATAATTTTATTTTAATACAAATTAGTACATTAAAAAACTAGACTTAAAATTGTTTTTAAATTTGACGAGGCTTATAAAATACTTCTTCACTCCTACAGATTGAAGGAATAAAAATAATCGGTGTGATTCCCATTTTCAAACTCATATAATATACATATAAATAAACATTTAAACACAATATTTTGATTGAAAGTCTTATGGCCTTAAATATGCATGATACTGAACTTTCTTCATTTTTTTTTTTTTAAGAAGGCTTTAGGCAATATTGCTCCATATTTTGACATTTGAAAAATGTCAAAAAGGAGGGAAAATTCAAAAGGTGTAGTTGAGATGGGGAGTTAGCGTCCGAGTGGATCGAGGTCACGATAGCTCAAATGGTAGAGCAGCGGCGTATCTAGCCGAAGATCGTGGGTTCGAATCCTGCTCATGGTACTGGCTTTTTTTATCTCAACCAATACCATTCACAATTAATTGAAAAAAAGTTAATGGGTCAATCGGAACTGTAATGGATTTAAGATTTATAACGTGGACAACTTGTTGATCTAAGCCGACGGTCGTGGGTTCGAATCCCGCTCGTGACACTGACTTTTTATCTCAACTAAAAACCTTAATAATTGAAAGATATTAATTGGTCAAGCGGACCACGAAAACTAGTGAATTGCTCCATATTTGTAACATTCCGTTTTTATTGGTGAATTAAAATTAAATATCAATATACATTTAAAAATATTTTGACACAATAATACATTGATTAAAAATTATGGCATGAATTACAGAGTTTGATACTGAATGCACTTTGTTTTTTAAGACCTAACGATCTTGTTATCGGCAAACTGAAAGTAAATAATAACAAAAAAATAATAATACGTTAACTGAATGCCAAGTAACATTAGCTAGGTATACTGAGTGATATGGAATGCACCTTCCTTTGTAATATATAGTTAGAAAACACTTTTTTAAAAATAATCTTGTTATCAGTAAATTGAAAGTAACTAATAATTTACAAAGAAATATAATAATAATAAATTAACATAAAATAATAAAGTAATATAATAATTGAATGTCATATAGCATTAGGTGATACGGAATGCACCTTCATTTTTAAGACATGATTAGAAAACTCTTTTTTTAAATCCTGTTATCAGTAAATCGAAAGTAACTAATTATTTACAAAAAAATATTATAATAATAAAATAATAAAGTAATATAATAATTGAATGCGGTACAGCATTATCCATGTAATTGGGTGATAGGATTGCTCCTTGTTTATAAGACAAGATTAGGAAATATTTTCCCTTTTGGTTACATGAACATAAAAGGTTAGTAATGTGAATTAAACAATAAATATTTTGACTCAATAATACGTTTCGGAAAAACGTAAGGTATGAAATATAAATGGTGATGTTGAATGTTCCTCGTTTTTTAAGACAGGATTAGAATACATTTTCCCATTTTTTATATGGAAATAAAATGTTAATGATGTACATAAAAGGTAAAAATTTGAACAAAATAATACCTTGATTGAAAACATATGGTATGAAATATACATGGCGAACTGAACGTTCTACTTTCATCATTTAAAATATAGAATTAGATCACTTTTTTATACAATCGGTCTTTTATATTTATATAACAAGAAATAATTATGTACAGAATTATGAAAATTTTTCAAATATTATAAACACATAAAAAGGAAAATGAAATGGTTTCATCCTTTTCGATCCAGAATTATTATTGAAGTATACAATTTTTTTATATTTTTTAAGGAATATTTAAAGATGGTATATGACTTTTTAAAATTTTTGTGAAACACCATATAGAATACTTAAGAAAAACAAAATTTTGTTGATATTAAAATCCTAGAAAAAAATGACAATATGCAAATAGAGTTGGAAAATATTTACAAAAATATGGAAGATGATAATATTAATATACAAGACAAAAACTAAATTTATAAACAATATAAAAATATTTTTACTATGTACAAAAGTGAACAAATATAAATGTAAACGTTTAAAATACTATTTAAAAAATTGAAACAGGAACAATGAAAAGTTATGGTAACTGAACCGCACTGTTATCACTTGGCCCTTGGCAACTTATTTCATAACCTTTTATTCATATCCACTCAAGTCGTAATTTTCCTATACTTCAATGCATGATAATTACTGAAGTAATTTTGATTTTGAGGTGGCAACGTAGAATACTAAATATAAATTGGCTTACCTTAGGAGGTCATAAACAGAATTCGAAGTGGTAGGAAAGTGAGTGAAAAACCGATATAAATAACCTTACAAAGTTTTTCTGAAGTGACTGCCAAAAGGGTACCAATGAATGTTATCATACAGGTTGAGAACCGTTTAAAATATATACGGTTAAACCGAGTTAAAATATAGTAGATAATGCGTAACAAGCTTTTAATATTTCACTTTTCATCTCAGGGTGCCGGTGTTTTTGAAAAAGAACCCATCTAACCCCCCCCCCCACGAGTATGTCGGGTTCGAATCCAGCGGCCCTGCATTCGAACCCCGGACCTTCACCTTACAGCTATGAGCGCCGTGTCAACGCCTAAACCGTTGAGGCCACTCACGCCCCTTCACTTGTATTAATTTATCATTCAATTTGATGATAATTACAGATAACGGTGGAGAATAATGCCAAGAAAAATTAAATCTAGGATTTCAACCAAATGACTTGAAGTATCCATAATACGACTTTTCCTCGTCCTTTAAGACCGGCATTTAATCGAATAATACGAGCTGCCTGTGATGAAATTTCCCACTGTTTTAAGAGCAATTATACTTCTTTAATATATACAGGAGAATCGGGAACTTTCCTTGTTTTTGTTTTTTTAGGTAAAGTTTTGTTAAGGAACTATTGTTTGACTTTGTACACCCAGTTTCTGAACCTTGCAATAATTCGTATGGTAATAAATGGTTTTATATTGCAATCAATATCTCCATTTATTTTCTAATTTTATTACAATGTTTTAAATTTGACATTAAATTTATGCTTACACTTTTAGAGGAAAAATGAACTCTTTTAAAAATACAATCGAGGATTGGATTTTAGGAATCGAACGAATCGATTATGAATTTTCCTTGTTCATTAAAACCAGTATTTATTTGAATCCGATTAACTTTCTTAAGGTAAATTATTTTATCTAAAAATTCTCTATTTTTTTAAATTTGACGTAAAATGCCAGTTAAGTTTATGCGTACTTAGGAGGAACTGTGTTACAGCTAAAATATTCTCCCCCATTAAACGTAATCTATTGGAAGCTGGGAATTATGCTGATACATATTGAATTTTCCTCGTCTTAATTAAGATTAGGATTTAAAAAAAGTTTACATAACGTTGACAATTTGACATCAAATTTTATGGTGTTTATTTTGCTAATGTTAAAAAATAATGGTTGGCGTAACGGATGCGTGGCCGGCAAAGCAAAAAAAAATAATGATTCAATATTATATACTGTAAATATGTTTTGAAATGAAATTTTGGACTCTCTTTTATGTTCTGATTTTTTCGCTTTCTTTTTTTATTGTTCTGTCGGACGCGTTTCGGCATTTCATCATCTTCACTGTTAAGTTTCTAATAGTCATTTTGTTAAGATTTGTGTGTTTTAGTGAGTGTAAGATGATACTGTAGAAGAATGGAGACCTAATACGAGGTTAAATTGACACTCATCCCCCGTTCAACTGACATAAGTAAGAAAGGAAAACCATAACCAGGAGAGGTGATTACTATGGAGAGGAAGCAGTTAGGAACTCGAGACAAAAGCTAACGACAGATCAGAGGGGTAATCGTAACGATCGATTTCCAAAAAAACGGTCCTCTCACCCGGGGGTCGGTTTATGTTTGTCTATGTCGATCCGGTCAGGAATGGGGGTTGAAAAGAGGGCGGCGAGGACGAAAAGAGGGCCCGGCGAAACAATAAGAGGCGCACTTGTTGCATTATCGGCCGCATCTGAAACTTCGCGTCGTGATCTCGGGCAATCCATCTACCCTAAGACCGTTCGGACCTTCTATCTACCCTTAGAATTGAACTCTTGAATAATCACTTATTCCGTCTAAACAACAGTAAATCTCGACCCGTAGAAAGACATTTATCCAAGCTTCCCAAGGGCACGATAAAAATCTTCCGTTCGGACATTTTAAACAAAGCAGTTTGATCCAATTTGACCAAACTGCCACTACGACAATACCTTTTATTAAGATTTTAAATGTGATAACAATGACATACCTGGGATTTATAAATAACAGTTATTAAGATTAACTGGATAAAAGCTGCGAGGTCATATTTATCCGAAACCCAGGATATGTAGGCATCTGAACAATAACAATTAAGGTAAGATGTAAGTAAGACTCGGAGACACAAATCAGTACAATGGACATTAAATGAAAAACATGAGAACGCGGGGAACACACCCGACAAAACGCAACGCGACGTAACCCGACGCCTTATTTCGTTTTGGCTGGCTGTGCACATTTGTTCGACGTCAAGCACACGCCACGTACAGTCAAACAGCGTATAACACAAATCAGTATCGATGAGCTAGATTGTCGACCTGCTGGAAACATGAAGTCTTTTCGGAGGATCCTCGGAAGAGGTCAAACACAGCCCCAAAAAACGTAATGTACTTCTGTGCCCAAAACACCATGTCGTTTATTTCCCCACTAAGGTTTAAGTAAGATATTTCAATTTTTGTGCAGTTTGTTTTTTCACGTTTTAATTGTTTTTTATATGATAATAAAACAGGCTCTGAAGATGACAGTATAAAAACTGTCGAAAGCTCGACGAAAACCGAAAGGAAGTTTTCTCTGCGTTTGACCTCTTCTGTAGATCTCCGAAAAGACTCCATACTATCACAATTGGAACGCCTTTTTTGCTCTTAATTCATTATTATGAGCAAAACCATGTAATAAATTGCTGGTTAAATATAATTGTTTTAAATTTTTTTTTAATGTGTTTTGTTAAATTTTCTTCCAAACCATCAGAATTAAATAATTTTTTTAAAAACTCATGAAGTTTTTCTCTTGTTTAATTTGGTTTACTTTAAAATTAGCATGCTGTAATTAATATACTGACAAAAATACGTACAGTTCAAAATAAACTACATAAAAAGGGTTTCCAGTTCTTTTGGCTTCGTCAATGGACGTTTCTGGTGTAACAAAACAATGAAATATATTAAGGTATTCCGATCTTTGGTTAACCCTGTTTACTCTGTTAGGTCCTGTTAGATCGAGATAAATGATGACGTAGACTTGTAAGAATCGGCTAGTTAACATTGCTAGATCTAACAGGGCAGGGACATTGTTAGATGTTAGGTCGAAAATGTAGTAACATTGCTATCCGTTAGGGCGTAGGTAACCAACATGGCAGCCATGAATTTAACAGCTGTTTTTTTGTTTACACGTATTTTTATTCTTAAATACGCATTACGAAATACCACAAATGAGAATACACTTACCGCCACATATGCAGATGATACCGCCATATTAACAAGCCAGTTCACTTCTACACAAGCTTCACTCATGTTACAAAACCACATATCAACAATTGAAAAATGAAAACCTTTATACTCCGTCGTGAGACTTGTCCTAGCATATACGTATACAATGAACCTGTTCCTCAATCCGACAAAGTTAACTATTTAGGACTTACATTTGATAGAAGACTAACTTGGAATCCACACACACGATTAAAAAAACAGACACTGAACAAACGATTTAAAATTCTTTAATACGTACTCAACCGACAATCAAAATTACCATTAAAATCAAAACTTTCGACGTGCATATACCTACTCAAACCTATTTGGATGTACGTGTGTCAAGTATATGGATCGGCGAAGTATTCCAATATTCAAAGATTACAAAGTTTTCAATCCAAATGTTAAGATTAATTGTTTCTGCTCCTTTTTACCTAAACAATAAAACACTTCACAGAGATCTTCACATCCCAACAGTTTTTTCATCCATCAAAACATAGTAGGACGTTTTCATAGTAAATTACAAAATCACACCAACACAAAAAATACGATTTCTCCGTTCCCCACAATTACCACGTAAACGTCTGAAAAGAATATGGATAAGAGACCTCTTAAATGATTAATATCATTTCATTAATCCAGAGCGGCTGCATGGGTAGCTTTCTCTATAACGCCCATAATGCCAAACACATAATTTTCAAACCAATCTGCTGGTTGTATATAATACATGTACAGTTATAGATACAAATAAATGAAGTAAAAAAAATACGCATAAATTAAATCAGACTAATAAATTTTTTTTGTTAATTTCTGACCTGTCCTTATACTCTCATTCGTAATAGATACATCCCCTATCCTATAAAGTTGTAGGCTGTTAGAGGTTAGGATACAAGTTAGGTATGTTGGCACGAATTGAAACGTGTCATTTGCTAGAACTTTTCGAGTGCATTTTCAATGAAAAAGTTAATTAATTTCCTTTTGTATTAACTTCTGGCATTTTACAATTTAACCCAACCCAAAACCATAACAAACGACAACATGATTTCACGGACTGTTATAGCATTATAAATTTTCTGTTTTTATTAACTTCTGGCATCTTACATTTTAACACAAAAGAAAAGCTAAACAAACAACAACAAGCCTTCAAGGACTGTTATAGCTTTATTTTTGGCTCTATCAATCGCCACGCTCAGCATTGCGGAAAAATTACTGGACATGACTCTATTCGAGTTAACACCAGTTAACATCTTACAAACATCGTCAATACCCCTATTGTTAGTTAAATTTTATGAACAAAACCATGTAATAAATTTCTAGTTAATATGGGCACAACCATATAATAAATCGTTACCTAAATTTAATTGTTTTAAATAAAGTTATTCCGGTGTTTTGATAAATTTTCTGCCAAACCATCGTAATTAAATAAATCCATATAAGTTTAGGGGTCCTAATTGTCCATACAAATTATTTCAATTAATTATTCTTTTTATCTAAGGTTTTGGTTGAGATGAAAAATTAACGTCTCGACCGGTATTCGATCTCACTATCTGCGGCTGTTCTAACCTCTGGAGCTATCTTCACACCACTGGAGGGATACCATTCGATAAACTTAGACATCAACTCCTCATCTCAACCTATAACCGTTCAAATTTTCCCTCTTTTTGCCATATATTGTGTACGAGGGTACCGAAGTCACGATAGCTGGAAGTCAGGGGGACTGTGAAGAAACTGAAAAAAAAAAGAAAACCATTATCTAAACAAGGCTTACGATAGGCCACACTCGTCTCACAAATGGCCGCTTGTAATGAGTCGGTGATAGTCCTCTCTTACTATTGGTCTGTGATGTTTTAAAAATCCATAGAGAACGGTGTGGCCTACTCTTAGATGCAAAAAAGACTTAATGCTTGCAGTGATTATCGTGAAAACGTATTTGAACATCTGAGAGTTAAATGCCTTTCATCGTAATTTAATCTACCTATATATTTTATGTCAAAGTTTCGGATGTATGAGTTTATTAGCGAGAATGTAGGTTGAATAAGTTTGTCTGAAAACAAACCGCACAACGTAGTATCCTACCTCGACGGCTTATTACCTAGGTATATATGATGTGGGACCGTTGGCGGTATGTTGATCCTCGATGGCCTCCTATACATGTTCAATTTTAAAGTTTAGTATGAATAACTGTATTCATTTGGGAGAGTGACGATGGGTGTATGCATCGTGTTTTAGACTAAAGGTTTTCTTGTGAATGACGATCGGTTACCATCTGAATATAGACAACCAAAGTAGCCCTTCATGTAGTATGCTATTTTTTTGTATGAATGATATATTGATGCAAAAATCGATATGATAATAATATGTGAAGGGTGCATGGGAAGTGTCTCAGGTCTAAGGAGATGGAAGATAAAAAATGCAGAGCAGAATAATGCAGAAGAGAACAAGTGAAAAACATGACTGAGAGCCGACTTGCTGTTGGTCGGGTGGAGAGAATTATTAAAAAAAGCAATAACATTTGAATCATACATCTGTAAAACTTCTTTAATCACGATAATACATTTTAACAAATATAAAGAGAAAACCTGATCTTATAAAATTCAGTGATAGACACATTTACAAAAAAAGGCCAAATCGTAAATCAAATCAGGTTATTCAAAAATATTCGGAAAATTCCGTTTTTAAAGCTTTCTCATGTTTTTTCTTAAGTTATTTACTATTTAGCGACAATTTTTAAGTATAGTTACTTTCAACCAATCAACCAGCATTATAAGGCGATTGTTTCGTGGTCAGAGTTGTAGACCAAAAGTCAACTAGTTTTACACTATCGCCATGCTTTCGGCATTTATTTCGTCTTCTTCGCACCACATCCGCACAACACATACTAATTAGTAATAATTGAGAATAACGACTTCATATTTCACTAAAATATAAAATCTATTTAAAAACGTTGCTTTTAAAACTCTTATATAGTAATTATCTCTTAATAATTGATAAATTAATGCAAGAAATAGATATACAACTATAACAATTTTATTTATCAGCAAAAACTTGCTTATTATAAAAGGTAAGTGATATAGAAATGTTAGTTCACATTTCAAAAAAATGTTAGGAATTCTTGTAACCGAAACTGGTTTCAAATGTTATATATTTATTAATTTTTATATTTATTTTCGTTAAATTAATATATTTAAACAAATATATTATTATTTTTTGTTCAGATATATTTATATTTTGTGATATTTATATCATTTTAATAACTTTAATCAATAAACTTCACCAACGTAATAATAAAAATTTGGTAATTACTCGTGGGTAGTGTTCTGGCTGTAATTGAAAATAAATAGGGCTTTCAGGATGATTAAGCAAAAAAATTTAAACTTTGCCACATTGTACCTGATATATGTATGAAGGTATATGGGAACAGGCAAAAAAGTGACTAAAAAGTTCGTATTGTCCATTGTATAAGATAATTGTAAGACATATTGCATTTTTTGTTTACTTCAACTTTTCACAACTTTTCTTCATAAAGCCCACAAAGTATCTCATAAAATATTTATCCTATTATAAATTTGATTACATTAACGAAAAGATTCTGCTTTCTTTAAAGTTTTTTTAAAATTCCGTAAAGTTGTTGTCTAAAGTTAAAGATTTTCTTGGTTTTATAAATACTCATTGATATGGCTTTTACAGAAAAGTTGCCCATACTATTGAGCTCTAAACACATGTAAATAATTTTTCAAATATCAGTTATCATTAGCGTAAAAGTAACGTTCAATTACTGACAGTATGATTTTTCGGTCACAAACCATTAAAACATTGTCATTAAAATTTTGCAACCTCTGTTAAAAAATAATAAATGTCATATAAAATAAACTCATATGATTTTTAAGGCTCTTTCCACTTATGAAATCAAAGTTATAGAGTTAATATTTTATGAGGTACGGAGGCTTTATGAGAAAAAGTTGTAGAAGGTAATGCAAGGCTACCATGAATGACGAAAGTGAAATATTTCGAAAACAGCTGTGAATCAGACTGTAGGCAATAGGGATTTTTTTAGTCCTATTTGATAGCCCCATGGTAAATGTTTTGCTTGCTTGCTAAATATAAAATATTTAGTTACATATATTCAATCCAATTATTAATAATTATTATTATATTATGAATGCAGAATAAGAAGGCATAACAAGCATAATGCCTCAGGCTTGGCAATAGGGTAAAACTATGACTTATGAACAACATCCCTGATTTCGCAAATTATGAATTGTTTGATTTGCAAATTTCCAAAGGCACTAGTAATTGCCCAGTTTATAAGTATTGTTTAATATATTCTTATTCGTTACATTAACGGTTAAATGATCAACCAAATTTAGCTATTATAGATTTATCGTCTTTGAGTGATAAACAAAAGATAGAAAAGTTTATTAAATGATTGTCGTTCTCCTGTGACACACTGTCTGCCTATTCATAATCGGTCTACGTTGACTACTGGAGGCCGCACTTGCACAATACCTGAGCTTGGGTTCCTGTTTGTGATGGATTGACGTGTCAACCGGGGACATGGCGGTTTTGACAATTGCGGCATCCGTCATTTCCATTGTTCCAACTTGCTACAACTTGTGAACTGGAAAATCTTTGCGGCAATAAACAACATGCGGTTGTAATTGCAAGAGTTGGTAAAAAAAAAAAATGAAACGTTGGTGTTAACCACAAAGAAATGCAATAATCCGCTCAAAACTGTTGAAAAAGTAGCAACGGCTAAATCTTAAAATTCCACTTCAGTTACGTTTACGCAGGCCGTAAATCGATGATCCATCGATGGTTGTGCTCATCCTGTGATGCTCCTCATTATTGATTACCTATGGTGGTCCTCCTTTCTCCTTTATTGGTAAGCTGTCAAACGACATCCAGCTACCCGTCGAACCGATAAACTTCAAGATCATAATTTTAAAATATAATCATCCTTCATTTACAGAATACACAACAATAACGACGTAATGGGCAAAAAATGACCAATGTTAACTTCTAAGTACGTCTATTCTTGTATAGAAGGACGACTGAAATTGAATCATCTTGAACATTGCAGCACAGTTCCTATCAAGACGTGAAGATTTCATGGCCACGCTCTATGAGTTCAGACGAAAACCAGCAATAGTATGCTCATACGGATTTGCACAACAAAAATGAAGAAGGTGGGGTCAGTATATTTATTTACTTCTACTAACAGAATTTTTGTTCTAAACTTTGATACCAGCAGATTCCTCTCACACATGGACCCAAACAGCTGCTTTGAGACGAAAAAAGCGACAGTCAATGAACTAAAACCTCTGAGAGCAAGGATTGAGTCGATCTCACTGAATTAGGGGTTTTGGAAAGTAAAATAAGCCAGAAAGCTGCAGTGCCTGGAGAGCACAAACACTGATTCTTAACGCCCATCTCTATCATCATCATCATCATCATTATCATTGCACCTATTAATTATAGAGATAGTACAAGTGAATGAATTACTCAAGAATATAACATAGAAAAACATTTAAAATGATTCCCAGACTTTCCAATTTTGAAACAAATTTTGTTATATTGGAATGTAAAATATGTAGGAAGAGACCGAGGAGATGTTCCATGTGCAGCGCAACTATAGCAGTAAGACATATTTTAGAAAAATGCGAACAACTAGCGCCGCAGATAGCACGGTGTGGCCTTCCCAATGATATAACAAAAATACTTAAGCACAAAAGTGATTATAAACGAAAGGTTATATATTACCTAAAATTAATCAATGCATGTGGCTATATATAATCCACTACACGTGGTATATCCCCCCTATTTGTATGAATGTATTTATTTGCGTGAGTGTCGAAGAATGCATGGGTGTGACTATGACGGAATATCGAGTACTCACAGGCTCTCCAAATTAGTATAGATACGTATATATATATGTATATATATATCTGTAGTATGATGTGACGAACGGGTCATTGGCATTTCGTTAGTATACTTCCGACGTTTAGTAATGTATTTATTAGCGTGAGTGGTGATACTTGAAAGGACGTGGGTGTCGAGGAATATCGAGTACTCCACAGGCCGTTAAATAATTTTGAATAGTTTAGTATATGAGTCGAATTTGCAAATACCGTTTGAATATATTTATTAGTGTGAAAAAAAGGAAACCGCTAAATCACGATAATCTTCTGACCTCCAAATTAGATGTAGTGTAGGTTAGTAAATTACTATGAATGTGAATTATGAAAATATGTATAAATATATATTTTTTAAAATTTATTAAATTTATTTATTAAAACTGGTCTTATATATAAATAAATAAATGATTGAAAAATGGCAAAAAGGAGGAAAAATTCGAAAGGTGGGGTTGAGATGGGAAGTTAGGGTCCGAGTGGATCGATGTCACGATAGGTCAAGTGGTAGAGTAGCGGCGTATCTAGTCGAAGATCGTGGGTTCGAATCCCGCTCGTGATAGTGACTTTTTTGTCTCAACTAAAAAACTTAATTAATTGAAAGACATTAATTGGTCAAGCGGACCACGAAAACCAGTGAATAAATGTTTACATTCTTATAAACCCATTGGTACAGTAAGATTTACATTTCACTATTCACTATTCATTTTTAACTACAAGTGTATATGGCTTTGTTATTTTTAATCTACTGACCATGTTTCGGTTATGTAAGAGTTTGGTCGCTTCCACATTTTCGTGCTGGCTGAGGCGAGACCGGTGTTTGGCGGAAAATCATAGTATTTCCGCCGTGACTTGAGGGATTTAAGATCCCTATTTATCCTTATTCCTTATGTACCAAGGTGCATTGACCATGTTATGTAAGATTTTATTTTGGAGTGTTTGTATGATTTTGATATTGCTGTGCTTGGTACAACCCCATAGTTGAATGACATATGCCCACATAGGCTTTATGACTTGTTTATATAATAATATTTTATTTTGTATAGGAAGGTTGGAGCCACAGTCCTATCAACCAGTATAGTTGTCTATTCCTTAAACCTATTTCTGTCCTTTTTTTCTTCACGTGCTCTTTCCATCTCAGCTTGGCATCTAAGGTCATTCCCAGATATTTAGCTGTATCGCTGTATGGTATAGTAGTTCAATCGATTGTGAGCGACGGACTTTTTAGTTTGTAAAGATTAGATGAACTGATTTAGCTTGATTTTCCATTTTGTTGTCCACTCGTTTATCTTATTACATGCATTTTGGAGGATTTTGGTTGAATGGGCGATAGTCCGTCTTAGTGATATCACCGCTGTGTCATCTGCAGACGTTGCAATATTTACTCCATCTATTTTCGGAAAATCAGTGGTGTATAACAAACAAAGCAGTGGGCCCAATATGCTACCTTGTGAATTATGAAAATCTGTGTAAATATTATATTTAAGTATTTTAATTGATCACGTGTGGGAGGGTAACAACAAACAAGATAAAGAATCTCCTATTAGGTGAATTAGGTGAATCGGAAGGTCGTTTAGTTGGAGCATAAGAAAACTTAGAAAAGAATGTACACATAAGATAGCTAAGAAGGCAAATGTGGTAAGGCTATATACATGAGGCGCCGGCGATGAACCTGGTAGTAAGCCGGGAAAAAATATGCATGTCCATTTTTTCTGTATTTTTAAAAAATAAATTGTATTGTATTGTATTTTAAATAAAATATTGTGTAATAATGGAGTCTACCTATCCTCTAGAGAAAATCGTTTCGTTCAATTTGCCCTAACCACACATCGACTCGTAAAATTAAATATCAATTGTGTAAACATGTGTTACAACGAATATCGAAAAATAAAATCTTAATATTATTTCGTCACTAATATGTTTTCAATTATTACTTTTGGCTATGTGGTTTATATTTTAAGGTCTTATTAATGTTCCCAAAAAAACTGTTTTTGTTTTACTGTCAGTATATTACACTTAACGTACGTTTTTATATTAAGTTTATTATTAAAAAAGCACAGTATTTGTGTTTTATAAACGGGTAACAAATCTGTTTTAAGCAGGAGAATTACGGAATTATATTTTCTCACCCCTTTTCTCCCTAGAAGGGTCAACTCAAACATCCAATGAATGATTGATCATTTTTTTAATTGGATATATCTCGTTGAATGTCCTTTTCAATATTTCAATCGTTAAACCTCCACACAATATGGGGGTTGTTTAAAATATTTTTTCAACCTGTCTTATTATTTTTTTAACTGGAAAATCTCCGTCAAATTCTTCTCGAATTTATATGTTATCGTCGAAGAAGGAAATCTTCGGATCATAAAACGGCGTTTATCTTTTTTCCGCCTCGAATAAATTTACAACGGCTTATAAATCATATTTAAAGCCGCTATAAGGGATTTTTCGGTCTATGATAAGATGAAAATATTAGGCAAATAAATATATGGTCGGCCGAAACTTTAATAATAGCATCCTCTTGAGAATTTATAAATCCATTGAAATCCATTTTTTTCTTTAAGGATGATAATTCGATAGCACTTTTCAATTAGGTGACATAATAAAACTTGTCAGAGCCAAAAACGCATTTGCAAGAATATATCATTTTTCCACTGTAGTTAACAAGTTTTTAAGGCCGAAATAATAATTTTCACAATGGCAAAGAATCCAATTAGAAGTCTTTTGAACATCTTACCCTGAATTAATTACTTCCGCTGTTTCCCCGCTTCATTACCTGATTTTCATGAAAAGAGTTTGTTATTTTTTCATTATTCTTACAAGCTTTCGAAAACTTTTTAAAGAGATATTACAATCTTGAAAATAAAGACCCTAACGCGTTTTTAAGAGTTCTGCCTCCAGTGAAATATAGCGATGTTCCAGATTTTCCAAATTTTAAATCCAGTAGGAAAAACCATTTTGGCGATGAACTGAATCAAAAATGATAATTTATGCTTCCTTTCGATCTCCCCTCTTTATTACTGTGTACCATTGTCAGTTGATAACTGCCAGATATTGAAATTAAGTGCATTTCATTACAATCAAGTGTATGACAATTAGAAATTACTAGAAATAGTGAAGGTTGAGTTAATATATAAGAAATTGCTAATCTAATAGAAGAACACATATACTTATTATATTCCTATTAAATTACCAAGTTCATTAATAGGAATATTTTTAAATGTATTGTTTTTGAATTAGCTTGTTCATAATCTAATAATCCTTAATAATCTACATAAAATATTGGGTTGTCCGGAAAATAATGCAGGATTTTGGTATTAAACAAAAAAAAAGAAACTAGTTACTTTAAAGCAATGTTCTTTAATCAAAATAANAATGAGTAATCCTGTAAACGTAAACAGAATATTTTATATAGATTTTTTTTAATGAAAACTTAAAATCCTGCATTATTTTCCGGACAACCCAATATATTGTAGGACAATGACGATAAAACACAATTATTAAGTCAATTTAAGTAATTTAATTGCTTTAATAATTCCAAAGAATTGTTAATGCCAAATATAGGCATGATATATAGGTTTTATTTTTTTAATTAATTTAAGTAATCTATTAGGTTTTGTGGTCCGATTGACCAAATAAATTTTTTCAATTAATTATTCTTTAAGTAAGGTATCAGTTGAGATAAAAAAGTCAGTGTCACGGGCGGGATTCGAAAAATGGCCAATAGGAGAGAAAATTCAAAAGGTGGGATGAGATGGGAAGTTTGTGTCCGTGTGGATCAAAGTCACGATAGCTCAAGTGGTAGAGCAACAGCGTATTTAGCCGAAGGTCGTGGGTTCGAATCCAGCTCGTGACACTGACTTTTTATCTCAACCAATACCTTACTTAAAAATTAATTAATTGAAAAGATTTTATGTAATATTATCGCGAGTTTGTGACATAAAGAATCATAAAATAACACTACTTGTTTTATTAGTTCGTTTTTTAGTATTACAAATTTCATTAATAAGAATTCACTAATTTCGTGGTCCGCTTGACCAATTAAACATTACAATTAATTAAGGTTTTTAGTTGAGATGAAAAAAAGTTAATGGCACGAGAGGGATTNCTCAGGTGGTAGAGCAGCGGCGTATCAAGCCGAAGGTCGTGGGTTCGAATCCCTCTCGTGCCATTAACTTTTTTTCATCTCAACTAAAAACCTTAATTAATATTAATAAGAATTATTAAAAATGTTAAATATATCAAAAATAAATTTCTTTCTGAATTTTGACCATTTTTTATAAATGTTGGTAGTTACAAGTTTATAGATATGAGTTTTTAACTGTACATTAATAATTTATTTTAAAATATAAATTCAGCCCGTTGATTAGAAAGCCTCTGATCTTTAATTTTAAAGGGGTGTATTTTTTAAATTGTTTTTAGAGCAATTATTGTTTAAACATTCTTCAAGTTAATGTACGATAATTGATACATAATACACATAAAACATACAATACATAAAATAGTTATCGCCACAAAAATAGAAGTCGGTCACATTCACAGCCTAAACTACTCGACATTTCGATATTTCAGACGTCGCTCTGTCTGAACTGAGGCCCTTTGGAGTTTTTGCAGCTCCAAACCTCAGCTATGGTTGTCTGCTGGCCGACCCAAGCATGATCGGCTTCACTGTTTATCCCGAACATCGCTTCCCTCATTTTTTTTTTTTTTTTTGGGGGGGGGACATTTTCAAGGAGGACTTCCACATGATGATGGGGTGCTACCCAGTGACCTTTTAACACTTCCAGTAGTTGGTCTCGTTGCCGAAGTCCGAAAGTGAACATTAGGGTTTTGCTTCCCTTTCTTGATTCTTTTTAGGTTTGTCTGCACCTTTTGTTAAAATAGTTATATTAGTTTAAATGTACGTTCAATTGTTACGTAGCACATGTTTTCCGAGTAAATGCAAATAAACATAATCAAAGAATGACTTTGCTCGGGGACAGAGTGCAAAACATTCTGTATTACGTTTGTGTGACTGCCAGAAACAGCCGCCTTTTGTTCAAGTCCTTTTGGAATGAGTTATGTATAGACTTGATTTTGTATGGGATAGGCTTCGTGAGGCAAGATTTTGTTGTATATTAATATCAAATCACTTATTCACATTGAAATTAATTGCAACGATAATGCTGAATTATACCACGATTCGTTTAATTGCGAAATGCAAGAGCGAGATTTAGCATTGTATTAATTGTTGTGCAGTTAATCGAGGAAATAATTAAACTGTTGAATTTTACTAAAGGCTCATTAGTCGTTACTATTCAAACACCAAAGGACTGTTTCTTTTTTCAAACATAAATTACACAATCATTTTTTCAACATTTTGTTTAAATGTGTGGTGTTTAGTTGCCGTTGGCTAATGATTACTTGGAGATCGTGAGATCTCTTAGCTTTTTAAACAATTTCTCAGTACGATTGTATACCATTTATCTCTTTACAAATCTAAAAAAAAACTTGTTGCAATAAGATGATTTTGAAAGAAAAGTGTCCAGAAAGGTCAAAAAATACGAATTGTTACGGGACGCAATTTACTGAGAGATGGAATTTTCCGTTGCCGTCCGATTTTCCCCACATAATGTGACACATCGATTCATCATCCAATAGAAAGTTGATGTTTTAGCTGGGAAGATATTTTTAACACCGAATTTACATAAAAGACGAGTGTGTTCAAAGAGCAAACAGGATCGCGAGTTGGAAGTTCATCAAGAAAAGATACACCAGAAAACGTGATTCGGATTTTACAAAATATTATTTGAGCTACTTGTAAGGCTCAGGCATTCGTTGGATCCTACATGTATTTTTAAAATTTAAACAATGTTTATAGATCCCAGGCCCTGAAAATGATCTCAATAAAGATCGAAACGTTGGCCCGACAAAGAAAATATTTTTCTAAAACCTACGTCACACAAGACGATCTCCAAATAATCATTTTGTTTAAAAACCAAAAATATGGTAATACGTCAAGCGTTAGGAAGTAGCAAATGTTAAGTAAACTTTCTACTAGTAAATCTATAAAAAACAAATACATCTCAAAATGTTAGAAAGTCCTAAGGTATTTTTGTTTAATTGATTTTGAAATATTATTAAAACGCTGGTATTGAAAATATTGTACAATTCGATTCTGGGGTATAATCGTTGCTAAACAATCCCCTAATTTAATTTTACAAGAGTGCTCTTACGAGCCGTTTAACGCAATTGATTTGCCGCACTTGCCAGTCAAAAGGGAAGTGGGATTCGTTTTACGCCTCACAAACCGAGCAAAAACCCTTGATTTAGTTAGGAAAGCCGCGGAAAATATAAATTACGACTTAACTTTCCAGGAAATCGAGAGTAATTGCCAGCCCTCCCGCTCAAGGAGTATGGGATTTGCTCGTGCTGGCGCGTTACGGCCGAATAGTTTATTTATATTAAATAAATTTAAATGTGAATAGGAAGGGATAAAATAGCAGGCCGACTCGGAAACAAAGGGGTGACGGGAATAAAACTGTAAAAATAAAGGAAAAGACACCCTAAACGGATTAACATGTAAATTGCTTCGACCTCATTTTAAACCTTTTAGACAAACTGTTTCTCTTGGGAAAATATTGATTATATAAATTTATTTTATAACTTAATAATGAAAAAACTGTATAATTTTTTGGTTCTAAAATTAACTCGGAGAACAATTATCGAAAGGGATGGTTGATTAAATGATTTATTTATAGTCAAAATAGTCCTGGGTGACATGAATCGAGTCAAAAGATTCCTATCTTCCCAAATAGGACTTTTGTTGCAACGAGTGCTCATTTATTTGTCGTTCTAATTCAGCGGAAATTTTATATACATTTCATCCCAAAAAAGCAGTATTGACAAAATCGCCATCTCTTTCTCCCTTGGCTTTTTTTAATAACTAATCTCGGGAGGTTTTTTTTTTTGCTGGCTCCTGTGCAAAGGATAAAGGAACGGCTGGAGGATTAAGTGTTTGTCGTGGTCCTTTGACGGTATTAGGGCTCGCTTCTTTGTACTTGCCGGCCGGTAGATTTTTTAAAACCGTATCACAAGGTTTTAATAAAAAACCTCTAGACATGACATTCAAAAAAAGTCCAGGACGCTAGAAACCAAAGTAACCTAAAACGTCGAAACGGTCCTGTGTCAAAAGAAATAGCATGAACATGAGATCAAAAAGAACCAACTACCTGGACTTTTCCAGTTGTAATAATCATGATACTCTCTATATGTTTGTGTGTTTATGTTGGTAGCTGTTTGTCCTAAACATATTGTTTTCATCATTCTGTTTTGGGGAACAGATCCCATCAATGTCCGAGCTTCACAAGTGACTCAAATAATTTTTCGAAAGATCCGAATCAAGTTTTCTGGTGTAACTTGTCTTGATTAACTTCTAATTCGCGATCCTGTTTTCTCTTTGGAGACACTCGTCTTTTATGTAAATTTAGTGTAAAAATATCTTCCCAACTAAAACATCAACGTGCGTAGTAAATTGCGTCCCGTAACAATTTTTTTTTTTAAATTTTCTGGACACTTTTCTTCCAAACTCTTTATCATGTTGCAACAAGTTGTTTTTAGTTTTGTAAAGAGATAAATGGTAAACAATTGTACTGAGAAATTATTTTAAAAAAAACTCAAAGGAGCGGAGAAAACATTTTTGTCTAAAAAAATATGTAATATTTTGAAACAACTTTCTATTGTTGACAAAAATTGAGCATTGACTATTTTTAAACTATCGCTAACTAAAAGTTGGTAGAATATTAAGAAAAAGTTAAGAACAAAAATCTTAACAAAAATACGGAACTTCTTGGCCACTCTTTCAAAAATAAATAAATTATGACCATGAAAATTAATGAAACACGTTTTAAGTTTGAGGCTAAACCAAAAATTCAAATTCTCGTTCAAAAGAAATACATCTCAAAATTAAAATCCAGTGAGTAGAAGTGGAGCAAAACACATGCTAGAAAAAAACTAGTTGTTCGTCCATAACAGTGACAACATCTTAAGTTTAATTTAAAGTAAACCATGTACAAATATTTTTTATGTTTTGTTATATATTTCATTTATACTCCAAGGTAAATTAAATTAATGAAGTATAACTTTGTGTGTCAAAATATTAATTAATTTCTATGTGACCGACTATATAATAGTCTCGTGGATTAGGGTTGTGGTCAAAAATATAAATAGTAAATCCATTATAGTTCGTGGTCTGATTTACCAATTAACATTTTTCAATTAATTAATATTTCTGAAAAGTACTGGTTGAGATAAAAACGTCAGCGTCACGAGCGGGATTGGAACCCACGACCTTGAGATGGGCAGTTTGTGTCCGAGTGGTTCCAAGTCACGATAGCTCAAGTGGTAGAGTAGAGGCGTATTTAGCGAATTCGAATCCCGCTCGTGACGCTGAGTTTTTATATCAACCAATACCTTTCATAAATATTAAATACAAATAGTGCTTTTGTACTAACGACGAGCTTTTGTCGGTATATTTCGTTTTCTTTAGAGTAGACAGAGAGCAATCTTAATTATTCCTTTCAATTGATTATTCTTTTTATGAAAGATCTTGGTTAAGATAGAAAAAGTCACTTCCAACCTCTCGATAGCTCAAGTGGTAGAGCAGCCTATTTAGTGGAAGGTCGTGGGTTCGAATCCCGCTCGTGACACTGACGTTTTTATCTTAACGAAGATCTTACATAAAAAGAATAATTAATTGAAAGAAGTAACTTTGTCAATTGACCACTAAAACATAAATGGAATCTTGTTTATTTTTACATTCACATAGACGTATCACAGATTCTTTACTATGTACCTGTAAGTTGTCAAGCATCTGTGATATGTCTATACGAATGTAAAATTAATGATTGTTTCTCCTTTGTAGACCCTGACGAAGCAAAATATATCGTCGAAAGCTCGGCGTTGTTCCAAAAGCACTATTTGTTTCTCTAAATACAATCCTAATCCACGAGACTGTATTATAAACTATTAATTGGCATTATAATTTTTTATGTTATGTCTAAGAAAAGATTAGCAGAGATGTCCAGAGAACACTACGTTTACTATCTTATTGTATTGTCATGTTAAACAAACATTATACATAAAAATTTGATTGTCGATAACTTGATTATTTTGTAATTGAGTTTGTGTGTTTGTTGTGTATTCGCTTGTGTGCACAAATGTGTGTTTAGTTAATTGGATTTCAAAGACGATTCAACCACTGGTGTTACATCGCAGATATTAACACAATAACTCAATTATATTGGTTTCATTTAATGGTTTCAATGGATAACAACAGTTTTGGTTTACTACTATAAAATGATGTAATTATTTGTTTTGACCAAATTTCGGATGCGTATGTTATGAAAATACATTTATATTTATGAGTTCATACCGACAAAAATTAATGTACATATGTATATTATATTTTTATAAACGCTCTATATTTTACTGAAAATATGGATATTGTTGTTTGCAATAAAACATTATTAAAACGATTATTCGGAGGTGGTGAGATGCGGTCTGGTGTGACGTCTGGTTTAGAAAATCATTTTCCTTATCGTACGTTTCGATCTTTATTGAGATCATCTTCAGCGCTCAAAATGTTTGTTTTCCGGGTAGATGTGTCATTGTCTGTCGTATTGAGAACAATTTGAGCCCTGAAGATGATCTCAATAAAGATCGAAACGTTGGCACGATAAAGAAAATGTTTTTCTAAAACCTACGTCACAACAGACCGCATCTCACGATCTCCGAATAATCATTAACTAACGGTCACTATACACCACATATTATTAAAACGTGTTACCTATTATTAATTCAGTAGGATGACTTGTCCCAAACACGTTTTCATCCACGTGTTCATTCATCAAAACAATGAGGTACGAGATTGATCAATTTCTTCCCTTTTCCGACTCGAACTTCTTCTGATGCTTCGTCTTCCTTACCATCCACGGCGTCTGTTTCAGTTACAATTTCATCGCTGTTAAGCATTTCAGTACCTACGTCATCGCCAACATCGAGGAAGTTCTTAAAAGTGACGGGAATTTCTTCATTTTGTGACAAGAGATGCCATCCGATGAGAGGTTAGATTTCTTTTTCCAGTTCAATGGCCGATATATCGTCCTTTAGGATACCCCAAGTTCTGGAGCAATTATTGTAGTTGCCAATGCCTTTTTCCGTGCGTTGTTGGCAGTATTCGTTTCAGTAAACAATATAGTTTACGTGTTGTGTTTAGCGACTGTTAGTTAGTGATTGATTATTTGGAAATGTTGAGATGAGGGCTGGTGTAACTGGCACTATCAACACGACACACAGTAATTACACATCTACACAGAAAACAAACACTTTGAGCCCTGAAGCTGATCTCAATAAACATCGAAACGTAGGCACGATAAAGAAAATGTTTTTTGAACCTACGTAACAACAGACCGCATCTCACGATCTCCAAATAGTATAGTTTATCTTGAATCAGTGGTATCATGTCAATAATGCGTCAACAAAATCCTGGAAACACCCAAAAGTGGTGACAGAATATCCATATGGTCTAAATGACATAAAGCTCAGTCCATCCTTATAAGGAAACACCTACCACTCCAGTCAATCGGAATTTCAATACCAATACTTATAAACTTCAAAGCGGTCGAGAGAAGGGTTAGGGTTTGGTAATGGTGGAGCAGCTGATCATACCTAAAGCTCTCATCCCATTTATTGGCCCCCAACCAAAAATACCTTCTTTGAGCTTTTCAGAAATGCGTAAATGAAATAATTGAAAGTTGTGATGGATGTGACTTCATTCAGTACAAATAATTCCGAATTAATGTTCATCTGTCATATTGACTTTACAGGCCAGTTTTTATGGAACAGTCGCTTTCATCAGTAATCGATTTTATCTTATCTGTTGCAAAACAATAGGAAAAAATGCAATTTGTGCAATAAACGGTAAAAATTTGCGATTTCGTTCATTAACGCCAAAATGTGCAATTTCGAGCAAAATAAGAATAGTGTCAAATGTACTTTCTTTTTATGATTAGAATTTATGCAATTTATGTCTTCCAATCGAAGTGACAACTAAAAAGTTGCTGTTACATGGGAATCCGTTTCGTCATAATATTATATATTCAATTACATTTTTTATCTTAAGTCTTGTACTATACCTTCTTCTAATACGCCACTGCTCTAACTATTGGAGCTGTCGGGGTTTCGTGGGTTCGAATCCCGCTCGTGGCACTTTTTCATCTTAACCAAGACCTTAGATAAAACGAATAATTAATACGGTCAATTATGACTGGTACATACTTGACTGATAT
The DNA here is from genome assembly GCF_000648675.2 of Cimex lectularius. Lineage (NCBI taxonomy): Eukaryota > Metazoa > Arthropoda > Insecta > Hemiptera > Cimicidae > Cimex > Cimex lectularius. Next base: position 314,808 of record NW_019392772.1, on the reverse strand, counting down.
GACTGATACACGGATTATTATGTATTCAAATTAATGAACATAGAAACCCTTAATTTTATTTGTTGTGGTTGCTCTTCTTTTAACTTCCTTACGTCTTGTATAATTATAAAATCATAACATGTTATTCGATCGATGCTATCGCATACCTGTTCAAAACTCTTGAAATTATTCTTTCAAAATAATTTAAATAGTGTGGAAATGTGTGTTATCAAAGGGCAAAAGACCGGTCCTCTGTTTTATCGGCTTTTCCAAAGAATTCAGTTCCACGGGAATGCGAAGGGGAAAAACGTGGTAAAAGTGATTCGAGAAAAGCCCATTAGGACTTTTCACGGCTCATTCTCCATCCTCTGTTGTTCCACGGGAACCATCGATCCTGAGCATGCCGGCATCCCCTTATGGTGTTTTTACTGCTGGTAATATATTCGGCACAAGACAATATACTGTTATTGATTTCCAAACACGGGGAATTTCCCATCCGGTCTGTGCACTCGGATAATTGAACCGGCTCGAGGCTTCCTCAAACCGTCAAAATATGGTGTTGCTCCTTTTTCTCCTCCCAACGCGATTCTTTTTAACGATCTTGTTTACTAATATAATAAAACCAAATAAAAGTCCATCCATTTATCTAATTAAGAATCAATAAAATAACAAATACCTACAGATTTAACATCTGAACTGTACCGACGGTATTGATGAGTTTGAGAATTGTGATAAGACCGACATGTGTAATGTATATTATTACTCCGTTTTATGTTTAACTTTTGGTATTCATAACTATATATTTAATCACAATTTTTTTAAACTATCTTAAGTAAATAAATAAAACATAGTATCTATCTATATTGCATAAATTGATGTATAATCTACTTTCTGTTGTTATTAATAATAATAATTATGTAGTAGATATATTATGTATATAGTGGATGTCCCAAATCATGGGTCAAAAATTCTAGATCTTATAGCAAATTGAACGCTGAGGAAAAAAGGTCCCATAAGTCCGGAACGGTTCAGACACGGCAGGTGGCCAATTTATCGGCTTCCACGTTGTGTGCCCGGGTACCCAAACTTTTCTAATATCTGACCGAGATCTTGATGCAGTCCCAAACAGCTCTGGACTTTAGTTCCGACGAGATACTCGCCTTTAGCGACGTCTGGCTGCCCGATTAGACGTCTTTTGTTAAAAGTACTGAGTATTTTGATCTCCCAAGTACAGTGTTCGATGATTGTCTGATATGCAGTCTAAGGCATAAATACTAATACTTGGATTATTTCTATAGACACCAGCTCCTGATACATATCGCCATTTCTAAACCTACGGTCGGACATAACCTGGATCCATTTTTCGCAGTCTGCTCTGTTGAGCATCCGGAGTCCGGAAAGCCTTCGGTACAGAGCTAGGGTTTAAAAAAAAAGAAGTTTTCTAACTTTTTGTAAAATAGTAAGTAAACCGCTCCTAATACCATAAAACAACTCTAAACAATATTCATAGTGAATTTATTTCAGCGTCGAATTTAGACTAAAACCAGGCTGATTGGTCGGTAATTTTAATTTTCGTGATTTTTCAAAGATAGAAGGGGTAGGGGCACAAAATATTCGCTATTTCTGTCACTTTTATCGATAAATTCAAATGATGTAACCATGGTAAAAAATGTTCCGAAATAAGCCTTGTCGGTGGAGGAATTCTCAGCCATAATAACATGACACAGATAGATAAATCAACAAGATTTATAATAAAAATCCCCCCAAACATAAATTCATATATATACATATACACATATATGTATATAATATAATACATAGATTTGAATATGTATATAGATATGGATCTATGTATATAGATATAATACATAGATAATGAACGTAATACTTTCTCTCACNTGTATATATATATCATATTATCAGACATGGTAGAGAAAATGATTATGCATACACATATATATATATATATATGAGACATACACATATATAATATGAGATACAATTGATAATAATATTAACTAATATTTATGAAATGTATTGGTTGAGATAACAAAGCCAGTGCCACGAGGGTGATTTGAACTCCCGACCTTCGGCTAAATACACTACTTGAGCTATCTGTCTTCAGAAGTCGTGTCTTCAGTCCACATAAGAATGGGTCTAGGTGGGCGGAGGTAGCTAAACCAAACATTTAAAAATCCATTTATATTTTAGTGATCCATTGACCAAGTTACTTCTTCAATTAATTATTCTTTTTATGTAAAGTCTTGGTTCAGTTAAAAAAGATCTAGGTTGAGATGGAGAGTTGGTGTCCGAAAGGATCGAAGTCACGACAGTTCAAGTGGTAGAGCAGTAGTGTATTTAGCCGAAGGTCGTGGGTTCGAATCCCGCTCGTGGCACTGGCTTTTTTATCTCAATCAATACCTTTCATAGATATTAATTAATTGAAAAATATTAATTGGTCAATCGGACCACGAACTCCGTAAGGGTAACGTTGACAACTTGTTGATCTAGTATCATATTATTATTATCTAGTGTATGTCATATTACCAGATATGCTAAAGAAGATGATTAAGTGTCTGTGAAAGGTGACTTAGGTAGTTTAGAGAAAAAGAATTTTACATGTTATAAGAGCAAGAATGAAGGAAAAGAACTTAGCATTTGTCAGTTTTGGGAGAATATTTAGAGCGCGAATAATTCATTTTCTTTAAACATTGTCCAAAGTTTTGCTCGTAAAGTTTATTTTTGTCCTAGATGTCATAAATCCTTCTGTTATCATGATAGCTGTTTAACAGATAATTGTGGTCAACTTTCATTAATTTTTATGACAATTAATGAAGGTTTTTAGTTGAGATGAAAAAAGGTTAATGGCACGAGCGGGATTCGAACCCACGATCTTCGGCTTGATACGACGCTGCTCTACCACTTGAGCTATCGTGACCTCGATCCACTCGGATATCAACTTCCTATCTCAACCCCACCTTATGAGTTTTCCCTCCTTTTACCATTTTTCAATTGGTCAAGCGGACCACGAAAGTAGTGAGTTAATTTTTATTTTTATTTTTATATATATTTTATTTTTTTGTAAACATGTACATAATTTTTTTAAATCCTTGATTTATGTGTTTTAATTTTAAATTTAAATTTCTTTCCTGTGCCGTATTATCCTAAAGGAAGCCTAATCTCAAACAGTTAATGTAGTGAAGGCAAATCCTAAATTGAGTGTTGACTCAAAGATTATCCAGTTAACTTGAGACAACGTATCAAGCCTTCTGTTCAGTATCTTAATGAAGATAAACAAAGGCCATTCACACAACTGACAGTCGGCCTCCAGGCCGAAGGCTTAATCTAAATCAGCTCTATTCTTCGAAAAAAAAAACACAGCAGGAAGACGGGTTAAAAATGTAAATAAACTCCCGACGTATTTCTCCCACGGACACAGTTACGTCTCTTTTCTTTCATTTCTGAAGATTCCTATCTCAGATTCAACTTTCACTCCGGCAAACTTTGTACCAAAGTTTTAACGAGCTTTTAATGACTTGGGAAAAGTTAGCAATCGGCTTTAAATAAAGAAATAATTCAGAACCGATAATTTTACATCGGTGGGTATACAGTGTTTCAGAAGTTATTCCAACCGATCTTAGTAAGGAATATAAATCATTGTTTCTAAACGTTTTTATTGCAAGGATTTATGCATAAATTATATCGAATTGATTGCTCTTAAATTAATGATAAAATTCACAATAAAATATGTCGTCATGTATTTCGAAACTCTTGTATGTGCATTTTTGTTCTGTAGTTATTAATTTTCGGAATTTAACTATGACTTCAGGTTATGTCAAATATAATCTACTATAAACTGTATTTTATTTTGCGACGTTATACTTTTTCTAATCGCCACTTATTTTTCCCCTTGTTTTATTTGGATACTTGGTGTAAAAAACACATCTCTAAATATGTTTTCTCCTATTCTGTCCATCTTTGATTAAATCACTGTCATTTATAAATAATTTTCTACATCATGCCCCTCTTTCGGTGCCTGTCTCTCTCCCTTTATCCTATATCAATCTTTCCCTTTCTCTTTCTCTCTCTCTCTCTCTCTATCTCTATCTCTATCTCTCTTTCCCTCTCTCTTTCCCTCTCTCTTTCCCTCTCTCTTTCCCTCTCTCTTTCCCTCTCTCTTTCTCTCTCTCTCTATCTCTATCTCTATCTCTCTCTCCCTCTCTCGCTCTCTCTCTCTCTCTCTCTCTCCCTCACTCACTCACTTTACTCTCTCTTGTTCTCATTTTATTGTCTCTTATAAATTCGTTGCAAAACGGATTATTTGTTTTGTCATTTCATATAACGCTCTCTCACTCTCTCTCTCGCTCTCTCTCTCTCTCTCTCTCTGTCTGTCTCTTTCTCGTTCTCTCTCTCCCTCATTATCTTTCTAACTATCTATCTATCTATTTCTCCCTCTTTCACTTCATTATTTCATCTATATATCTATTTCTCCCTCTTGCAATTCACTCTTTCTATCTCTCCTTCGCCCTCTCTCTAACTCACTCTTGTTCTAAAACTCACATTTTCACTTTATTTTATGTTATAACTTCATCGCATAACGTATTGTTTGTTTTATCATTTGATATAACGCTAGCTCTCTCTCTCCCTCAACTATATTATTGTTAGATTTCTTCTTTTCAATTTGCAGTTATTATGTTCTTTATTTCCACTGGTTATTCGCAATTTATCCCACCGATCCTTACATTAATGGGTACAGTTTTATGATGATAATGTAAAACATCAATCAATATTATCATTTTGGATAGATACTATTTTTAGTTCATTATACAATCAGTTATTGGTTGCTGAAACCTGGCCACAATAAGAAAACAGCTGTAAATAAATAAAGACCTCCAGACCCTGTAATTTTACGGACGGTAATAATGGACACAATTTCAGACGATCTTTTGGCAAAAATAACAAAAATCACTACTTATCTAAATGTATATTATGCGTACTGCTAGATTATCATTGAGGGACGAACAATCCCTATGGCCATGGCACGAAAGGACGGTTAAGATTTTATTTTTGATTCTGAGAAAGACATCTACGATAAATAACATTATCGATTTGTCCAAAGAATTTAACATTTAAAACGGATGAGGAGTTTGTACTCGACTAATTATTAATTATTGAAGTTTTTCCGGTTTGCTTGCTTTTTTGGAGGTTCAGGAAAAGTTAAAGTTCAGTAAATAATTATATATCGGTTTTCTGACCTTTCCCTCGCTCCTTCTCTCTCACTCTCTCTCTCTCTCTCTCTCTCTCTCTCTCTATCTATCTATCTGTCTATCTATCTATCTATCTATCTATCTATCTATCTATCTATCTATCTATCTATCTCTCTCTCTCATAGCTAAGCACTTCGTGTGTATGTAAAATGTAAATAATGTTCTCCAGTGAGACCAAATTTTGCGAGATATATAACATATTGAATAAAATTCAATTTTATTCAATTCCGTTTTTAACAGGATCCAATCCTTCTCACAATAGTTGATGCTGCATTCTACCATCATCACCAGTCATACTATTCACTCCGATTCCAACACACCCTTCAACCCAAACCTGGCCAAAATCCCGCTGCAATAAATTTCACTCGAAACTATCCTCTCATGACAACCCATTAAAACGCGACCTATCCATCTCAACCCTTTTTTTCCAACCCCGAGAAGACTGAAAAGCAGGTGGCCTCGCGACCATTGATTTAACTTTGGCACCTCTGGGAACCTCTTGACTTTACACCTTCGTTCAAATCAATCACTCCAGACATGTAAATGGGAATGAAATATGTATGTTTATATCTATATGCTTGTAAATAATTAATATGCTTATGCATTTTGTAAGCAAGTATTAAAAAAATCAATTTTTCTTTTACCCTCTCTCTTTCTTTTTTGCTTATTAATCAATAAATCTACTCTTATTCCTGTTGTTTCTACCTATTTATCAATCACTTACTCAAATAAAATCATTTTAACAACTACAAACAAATTTAATCTGTTAAAATGTAATTATTTAATCTACGAATCTTTAATAATGGTCCTTAATTTCTTGCTGTATCAGAATAGATTTTTTTCTTACTCTTGTTTTGATTTTTCTCTTCCTCTTGTGTTTCTTTTTTCACTGTGTCGTCTAAATAATTGTTGTATAAAGATGTTTCTTTTTTTTCTTTAACAGAATGACATTTGCAATTTCTAGGATTATGTAGTAAATTATTTTCCTTATCAAAGCACATCCTAAATCGGAATTTCAATTTGCAAGTAATCGCCTTAGGGTTCAAACTAGACCGTAATCAACGGATGACTGATGATTGTTTACCATGTGGCGAACCGCATTCTACGAAGATAATTTTACCTTGGGAAAACAGCTGCTCAATCCAACCGTTGGCAACGCAGTTAACACATGCGGTTTTAGAAACCTCACCCAACATCACAACTGTGTTTGAGAAGTTGACGAATTACTGTAATCTGTGATAACAGGCTGTATTCTAGCTTTTATCTTCATTAATAACGTATGGAAGAGCTTTTTCCTCCTTAGAGTACACAAAAATAATTTTCTTCTAATAAATGATTGCCTAAGGTAATCATATCGCGACATTTTATTAGCCGAAAATGTTTTGGCACTCAGGTCGAGTTTCGTGACTGAACGTTAATAAATAATTAGTTTAACCCGGCCTACACGCTCGTTTTCCGAACCTTCAGTTAAACTAATAAATTCTACCCGTTTGGACGTTAATCTAGAGCCTTTTATTCCAAAACTAAGCATGGTCCAACGACAAGTTGGTCGCAGAAGTTTTATAATTTATTGTTGATTAAAATGAACGACAAGAATTCGCCGTTTACGAATTATAAATTAAATTACTAATTAAAGTGCCAGTCAGTTGGGAAATTTTCTTAATTAAACATTTATTTTGTTTTATATGCAATGAAAGTTTTGTTAGCTTAAATAGTACAAGGAAATTATAAATATTTAATAATTGTTAAATATTTTTAAACTGTATTTTATACTATATATTTTTTATCTCCGTATTTTCCACTAATGTTATTGACTTGTTTAAAATATGTGCATGTAAGGTGGTAACATTGCTACCATTGTAACACTACTTGATGTTCCCATAAATCCCTTCTCACTTACGTTGGGATTGTAATAAATAGGTAATATTTCTGTATTTAGGTATGTCCTAAGTTATTTTTATTGTGTTGATTGATAGCATTAACTTGTTATTACAGGTATTATAATCACGTTAAACCATCTTAGAAATTGCACGATCGTTGTCACTGTGCATTTTCACGTTTTGGAGAAATCGGAGAAAGAATTTAAGATCCAGTGTATTTCTTCTCATATGAAGATTTCGCAGTTATTATCAGAAGATCGTAAAGGTTTACATTTTCATTCAATATTATTTAGTAAGAGACCGAGACAAAATGCAACAGCTGTTATAAAAATTGCTGATCACTCTGGAACAGTTTTTGTAAAGATAAACATGGACGAGCGGGCTTTGGATTCGAAGTCAAATTTCTTACAAATGGACTTTTCTTTTCAACAACTTCGGAGGTTAAAGTGACAAGAAAAATGTACGAAAATATTTGAAAAGAAGTGGGTTTTCAATTTGCTCTGGAAAAATATGATCTTTTGTAATATTTTCCATCTAATGAGCCTATACAATGAGCTTTAGGAAATCGGATAAAACACTTTGAACATGAAATCAAAATTCTGCTAGAGATGCTTCTCAATCATAAATTTTGCATTTCGTAATAACAACCGTACCTATTTTAAAGCTCGCTTCAATATATACCTTTGACGTTGTGAACAGCAACCTAGCAATTTTTTTAAGCAAAAAAAAAGTTAAATTTTGTCCATTGTGAAATACGATTTTGTTTAAGTAAAAAATATGTTTTTCGTAAATTTTTCGCCTTCTATTTTTTTTTAGCCAAATTTGATAAAATATACAATAATAATTATATATATATATATATAAGGTATAAAATTTCCATCCTCCATAAATTAAAATTGAATACACATAGCAAATAAAATGTTTCAGAAGTTTTTATTGACCTAAACACTTAGTTTTTTTCACGTGTAATAACCTAAAATCTAAATATTGTAGATATAGTCTGAAAATAAGAAATTCATTATTTCAGCTGTTTAGAAAAAATCTAAAGAAATTCTGAATTTTTATGTAGAACATTGGACATTGAAGAAAAAATCCTTGTTTCGATTAGTAACGCAGACTTTAATGTTTAATTTACAATTATTTTAATTAATGATCCATGTACGTTATTATGTAATTAACTATACTTAACGATGTTTTTAGGTCTGTGATGTTCTATTTATGTGAAGTTTGGGATTATCAGCGGATGTAGTTGAGACAATACGCAGGTTTTGCATCAAGGTCTTTGCCCGCCTTAACTCTTAGTTGCCTGTTGTACATAGACACCTTCGGACCTTTGACGGTATGCAAACTGAGACTTCACTTTAAATATATTCTTAAATTATTTTTATGTGATTGATATCAGCCTTAATATATCCGTATAAGGATATATAAAAATCAGGGATAAGGCAAATCTGAAAGGAAGAAAGCACATAGTTTGTTCTTCAAGGTTTCAAGGAATATATTCGCCTTCATCAGGATCAATACAAGTGATAGGAAGTTCGGACGGAGATTACAGTCGTTATGTGGAATGAACAAGGGTAAAATCTCGTCCATCCTTAAAAGTAACACTTTATGATTATTAAGTGTGTGGTGTTTAGAGACCGTTCGTCAATGGTTATTCAGAGATCGTGATATGCGGTCTGGTGTGACGTAGGTTTTAGAAAAACGTTTTCTTTATCTTGCCAACGTTTCGATCTTTATTGAGATCATTTACTTTATAAACGTTTATAAACATTGTTTACATTTTAAAAATACATGTAGGATGTGAAAAAATGAATTTATACAATGCTAGAAATTTTAGATTAAAAAAAAAATAAATAAACAAAATGGATTTATACAATCCTACAAAATTTTAGATAAAAAAAATAAATAAATAAAAATCATATACAAATTTTTCACATCCTACATGTATTTGTAAAATTTAAACAATATTTTGAAATCTCAGACCCTGAACATGACCTCAATAAAGATCAAAACGTTGGCATGATAAAGAAAACGTTTTTCTAAAACCTACGTCACACCAGACCGCATCTCACGATCTCCGAGAACAAGAAAGTTGATACAATTTCCATCCTCCATAAAGAGGCTAAACCTGAATAAGTCAAATAATACGGTTTCACAGGGTTTGTGACACTAAAAACCTAGTTTTTCTCACCTGTAATAACATAAAATCTGTACATTATTGACATAGGCTAAAAAAAAGAAATTCAGCTTTCCGAGAGAAATTCTGAAATTTGATGTGTAACGCTGGAGATCGGAGCAAAAATCTTTCTATTTTTCGTTAAGTAGCACAGGATTTAATGTATAATTTATAATAATTTTACTTAATGATCTGTGTACCTTGTTATGATTATTTAGAGATCGTGAGATGCTGTCTGGTGTGATTAGGTTTAGAAAAATATTTTCTTTATCGTGCCGACGTTTCGATCTGTATTCAGATCATCTTGTGGGCCTAATATTACACAGTATTATGTAATTAATAAAAGTTAATTTACTTATTTAATGCTGTATCTAGGTTTGTGTTGTTCTATGCAGTCAAGTATGGGGTTACCAACGATGTTATTGAGATATTCCAGCGGTTTTTACATCAAGAAGGTCTTTAGCCCTCCTTTCCTCAACTCCTAGTTGCATGTTGTACACACCGACGGACTTATTGATGGTACGCATTAATTCTCTTCAGTTATCGTGAAGTAATATATGGCTTAATTGTACAATAAAGTTAAGTAAATCAGAGATAAATCAAATCAATCTTCAAGCTTTTAGGGAATATATCCTTCATCAAGACCTATTGATCTGATAAGAAAACCAGACGAAGGTGACAATGGAAGAACTTGTTCATTCTTCAAAAAATCATAATTATGGTTGAAACAATTGTTGCGTGTATTGTAAGTAGATATATATGTAAAACGTTTAAATAATTAAATTTGTCTAAGGCCTATTGCACAGTGGAACATTTAATCTCTGGAAATCTGGAAAAACTAAGAATAGGTAATCCCCTTCTGGGGTGGATCGATTCTTTTCTGTCGGGGAGATCTTTTATAAAGATAAAATTCGGGGAGGACTATCGGCCCCTGTCTTTATTGACTCCGGTGTCCCCAGGGCTCTTATTCGGAGCCAGTATTGTTTCTGATATTTTTCAATGACGTTTGATCAGTCATAACATCTCATTTTCATTTTTAGTTGAGGACCTACAATCTTTCGTCCAACTTCCTCATTTGAGCAATGTAACTTACTGCAAGAGGCTTTTTGGTCTTGGTGCGACAAGAATAATCTTAAATTAAATGTAAATAAGTGTATAGTCATACGATTTTTCAAGAAATAGTTCACGAATGAGTTTGAGTTGTCTGGTTACAAATTCAATGGTCATCCCATCGGCGACTTCGGTTCAATCTCGCCTCGAAGCTCTTAAAATAAATCATTTAAAACTTGGGCTTCATAAAAATGCAGAAAATGTATTCCCCATAAAATCCTCTACCAATCACTTGTCCCTTGCCATTTATAGGAATGCAAGTATTGTTTGGTCGCCACGTTAAACAGCGGATTGCTCATAATTGCAAGGGGCAAATGAGTGTATTATTCTGCATATTTACTGTTCAAAATGAATATAATGACAGTAGCGAGTTTCCTTACACTGAAAGACAATTTTGTCGGACTGGATTCTATGTAAGACATAGAATTTTGGCTTCAACCGCGTTCTTACGGAAGATATTGATTGGTTCTACGGAGATGTCCAGCATTGGTATATGGTCCATATCGTCGAGTCCTCTCCCGTGATTTATTCTATATCCTCATCATAAGATGAATTTTGTCTTGTGTGGGCGGGAATTTCTCGGATAGTTCGGCACATCGATATGGAGACGCGGACCTTTTCTTGTCGGTTATCAAAAAGAAAAATTCACTAACGTTAAAAGAGTGATGCCCTGAGCACCGTTTATTTTTATTTATTTATTTATTGTATTTTGTTTTCTGTTTTTGGGTTCAATTTTTTCCTTGACCGCAGGTTTCATTGTTATCTATTGCAGTTGTTATCTAGTAGCAATCTATTTCTTTTATATAATGTTGTTTTCATATTCTGAATTTTTACGTAAGATTTTTGTACTCTTGACTATTCGGTTCTGGGCCATTGGATCCGTTTGATTTACCTTAAAATAAAATAAAATTCCTAATAGTTTTAGTGAAAGCGATATATTCCTCGAAAGTTTGAGGAAGGAACCACATTTTTTCTTTCAAATTTGGATTATCCCTTATTTTTTCGTATATAATTAAGTTCGTAAAATCCGTAAATTCCAATAGATAATGAAAAGTAATACGTTCTTGTTCTTACACTGGCAGTATTCAATTAGCAAATATTCCATTTCACATTGTTTCACACTACATATCTGCCTTTTTTTTTTATAGTTTATCATTGGATATGATGACATATTTTTGTACTTTACCACTCGATATGATGACTTTCACTTTTACTACTGGAGATGCTGATCTATTTTTATAGTTTACCACTGGAAATGTTGGTCTATTTTCATTGTTTACTACTTGAGAGATGCAGTCTTGTTTTTATCGTTTGACCGCTGGAAATTTTGTTCCAATTTCAAGGCTTACTGATTTACATGCTAGCATATTTTCTTAGTAAACCACTAGTATATTATCATTTTAACCACTGAACATGCTGGCATATTACCATGGTATATACTTTTCTAATTTATGAAGCTTTAATAAACATATCAATTTTTGAAACATCAAAAATATAATTCATCTTTTATGTGAAACAAAGTAATCAACAAAACTTTTAAAATCCACAGGCTTTTGATTACTGCTGTTACTTTCTTCTTTTAAATAGTTCAACGGAGAAGACGATTTGAAGTAAACAAATGTGAACAAAGCAGCTTTCAAATGTTCTGTGTATTCTTCTTTCAAAATCACTGTGCGATATCAAGACGAATAAGTAAGTGTTGCTCTGGCTTCAACTCACTTTTACCTATATAACGAACATGATCACATTTTCTCATACATTATCTAATTTTAATCAGGACAAATTTGATTTTTTGTGGTTTGCCAGGGTGTTTAAAAGGCTTGTGGTCTTTACGTAACGCTGGGGTCGTAAAAGAAGTGAAACGCTTCTTCTTCGAATGCCCTAAAAGAAATATTAATAAATCAATCGTCGGGTTAAACTCTGAACCTTCACATTTATCAAATATTGAAGACATGCATGGGCAATACATGTATGAATTTGTTAATTTAAATTTTAAACTGTTTGTACAAGCTTGTTTCAACTGTTAGCTTTACTTATATTCAGAGAGCGGATTTTTATACAGTAAACATTGCCAAAATATGCCATAAAATATGCAGTTAAAAGCCTTGAAATATGCAATAATGTGCAGTTATAATCCGTTAAAATATGAATTGATAAACCAGTTTTTTTACTATCGTAGTAACTTTAAACAGAAATCCATCATATTTAGTGGTCTATTGGCCAAAGTACTTCTTTCAATTAATTAATCTTTTTTTTATGTAAGGTTTTGGTCAAAATGAAATAGTTACTGCCACGAGCGGGATTTAAACAGAAATATATATAATTAAATTACATATATATTAACTTTTTTTTTAACAAGGATATTTCAACTATGAGGTTGAACCCTCGGGGTGCCGCTGTTTTGAAAAAATCCCATTTGTAAGTATGTCGGGTTCGAATCCAGCGGCTCTGGATTCGAACCCGAGACTTTTATTTTACAGTGATGAGCCTGAACCGTTGCGCCCACCGATGCCCCTGGAGTTTTTTACATTTAACAAAACTATTTTCTCATTTACATAGTTAAATTATATATTTTATACTAATTGAGTGTAATTAATGCTAATAAACAAGTACTTCTCTAAATCGTCTTTCGTGAAATAGTGCCTACAGTCACTTAAAATTTGTGAGAATATTGAATATTGAAATAAGACCTAAGAAGGGGTTTTATATTCTTTGGTCGGTATTTCTAGAATCTTCTCTTCCCTTCGTTGCGGCCTGTTTCAGTTTTCTTCAAATTAAACCAACTTTTCGTCAACTTGTTATTTTTCTTTTACAGAACTTTTTCATCCTTCCCCCGAAAACCAATATCTCATTTTAAGTATTTTGCGCTATTAATGCGACTTTACGTTAAAATCCTTCAAATATGCATTTTTATGCGATATTCATCAAATATGCAAAAATATACTCTATAAAGTTTAACCAACTGCTTCCTAGATATACGATTAGGATATATAATTGATTTCCTCGGTCCTATGGTTAACAAAATATCCAACTACATAAAAATCCGGTCTCTACTTATATTGTTCTTTAATTTTCTTTTCTTTTCTACTATTGTTTTTAAGAACAATGGCAATGTTGACAAAATATTGTCCGACACTAAAGATTTTGACATTGTAAGAGGAAGTTTAAGCATATAAAGTAAAATAAATAAAAAATATGTATTTGATCGAGATCCATATAAAGCACACAGATTCACTGATGCTTGCAAGAAGAGAATCAGGATTAGATTTTCATTCAGGAATATATAAGGTTGGTGGGGTGTAAGTTTGGAAAATGTAGCATACCAGTAGGACAACCAGAACGTGTTTTAATATCTGAAGAGCAGTAATTTTTGAGAGACAAATAATCAAAAATTAAGATTTTTCAGTAGTTACAAGACTCAGGGTAGATCATGGTCTGTGAATGTCTTTTAATAGAAAATATAGCTAGGGTTTGAGAAGGGTAGGTTTGAAACTTTTTGATAATAAATTTCTGAACTACGTTTTGTGATTCTAATCAGCATCTGAATTTGGGTGATTTCCGGTAGGTTTATAAATTAAGATGCGAGCTACTTTGGATAAATTACACCCCCCACTGGATGTAGAGGCCTTCTGCCTTGTGCTCTCTAAGCAACTCAGAGAGGCCATGTTCATTTCTTAGCGGAATGCACAATTTTAAAATAAATTCCATCTAAGCAGCAGTTTCTTGCCTGTAAATGAAATTATCATCGTGCTGAACTGTGAACTGAGTACATTTATCAAAAATTGCAGACTTGCCTGGCCATACAATTATGAGTTTGTTTATGAACTTAAACCGTAAAAACGCTGTACTATTTTATGTCAAATGTTGGCTTTACTTCTGATATTTGATCTTTAATTTAATTTTCTTTTCCACTGCTGTATTGTTTATGCAACCATTGACCTCGGGCAGGTATTTTTCATGTAGTACGAGTTCCTTTGAGTAATTTAGCAATGTATTCAAGACTTTTTTAGAACAGTGATAAAGTTATTAGAAATGATGATGGTAGGGTCAGTATGTAGATCCAAATTTGTAAAACGTGGTTTCTACTTATTGTGTTTTTACCTTTTACAACAGCAATAAAGTTGGCGAAATGAAAATATTTTCAGGCACCGAATACTTCAAAATCGACGAACTTGGACAAGATTAATTAAAAATAGTAAAATTGAAAGATTTAAAATACTTTTGTATTGAACAAATGATAATTGGCTAAACTTATTTTTTTGTTTACCCAGGAATTGGTTAAATAATTGCTTTATACAAAAATAAAGTCAAAATTTGTTCTCTTTTCCCGTTACAGTTAAAGATGCCTCTCTGATTTCTTTTGATCGTGCCCACCAGTCTGTGATTGTCAAGAACTTCGGTATCGTAAAAGAGACCAATTTGTGAAAGGAGCTAAAACCTCGAGGTCAGACGAAGGTAATTCGTTTTCGAGACGGTGTAATCAACCAGATCTGCCCCTTTTATTAGGCCGTCGACAATTTTCTGAAAACGGTAGTTAAACAAGATAAAGCTGATATGAGTCATATTTTGTCGGGAATTGCAAAACCTGCCCATTATTGTCTCTTTTATATTTTTAATAAGCTTGTGTTATACATTTTCCATGTAGTTGTTGAAAATAATAGCGTTCCCCATTCGATTCAATTTTTTCCGCGTCGTTTTCCAAGAGACCGACATGCTAGAAAAGCAGGGCTTAACTGAAGTTAAAGGTTTTCGCCCCTTGAGAGTAATCCTGCCGAGACCTTTTCAAACTGCATATTAAATGAACTCGAATATTTCCTTTTTGTTGTCACCCGGCATGGTAGGTTTAATTTTTAAAGAAGCCACAAAGGAATATTAATTTCTCTTTCTTTTGCGTAATATTTGTTACATTTTTTATATTCTTTTTAGACAACTACCTGTACAAAGGAGAGTCTTTCAACCGTCGGTAGCAATGAAGTTACAACCGATTACATTGACTATAAGATGATGAAAATATGAAGTTGTAAACAATCTAAGTATATGTAATAAAAGGAAAAGCATCAACAAAACAGATCTGTATTGTATATATTGCTGAGTATGATCAATGATATAGATTCACTGGTTAAAAATATACACAGATATACTTAGTTTATCTTTGTTCGTTGTAAAAATAGTTTGTTTTTCTTTTTTAAGGCATTGATTATCCATTGAATTTGGATTTATATCTTTACGAGTAACACCTGGAATATCTATTTATCGAATGAAGACTGCTGAAATCACAAGAAAAAAAACAAAAACGGTATGAAAAATAAACATAATGTATTGATTAACTAGGTGAGGACGCATAACGTCATGAGAAAGAACATTGAAGTATAATGGTCTATTGTGTACAAAGCAGGTTTTCTTTAAATTAAATTAAATTTTTTATTTTGCATACACTGTTCGATCGCGCTGTTAATTTCTTTGTTACCTCCTCGTCTTTCCTTGTTTTTATAGCCTTTGTAACCTTGCTAATTTTGTAACCTTCAGTTCCGTTCAGCTAAATAGTGAGGTATGTACATAATGAAAGAATTCTTAATGTTTCTGACAAAAAGATGGGTTCATTTATTACAATAAAGAACGTTGTAGCTCTTTAGCAGGACTAGGGACGTGGCCAGAAATCCATTAGCAATTAAAATATACGGCATTATAAACGGTGTGTTTAGATAGTTTTGTTTTGTAGATTGAAAATAGTTTTATCACCAAATTAAATTAAAATAAAATCAATTGAATTATGTAAATACATTTTCATTTTATTGTTAGTGGCTTGATTCGTTGGGCGGTTAGACAATTTAATGACGTGCACTAATCCATTAATAAAACATTAAATCTAGTCCTCCGCTGCAACAAGCCTTCGCCCAGGTGTCGGCAACCGGAATGGCACTGCCTCTAAATTCTTTTAAACTTATTTCAGTTCTATTCAAAGGCGTGCATGGGTCCTATTAAATAGTTAATATCACTGCTTTCCATTTCGGTTTTCCACTTGGTTGTGATTTGTAATCTGCAAAAAGGAATACAATGTGATGAGTTTCTCAATGACAGGAAATTTATCTATTATTTTCATCATTATTTAGAGATCGTGAGGTACGGTCGGGTGTGCCGTAGGTTTTAGAAAAACATTTTCTTTATCGTGCCAACGTGTTCTTTAATGAGATCACCTTCAGTGCCGAGGATTTATAAATGAATTTAAATTTTACAAATACATGTAGGATTGGGGTAAAAATGAATTTATACAATGTTAAAAAAATTTAGATTAAAAAAAAAGTTCATTTATACATTGCTAGGACATTTTAGATTTTAAAAAATGAATTGATACAATGCTAGAAAGTTTTAGATTAAAAAAAAATGAATTTATACATTGCTAAAACATTTTAGATTAAAAAAATGAATCTATACAATGCTAGAAAATTTTAGATAAAAAAATTTATACAATTCTAAATTTTTTTTAGATTCAATCAAAGTATTTGTACTCACACAAAGTGTTTGTTTTTCGTATAGATGTGTCATTCTTGTATGTTCAGAGTGTCAGTGAAATATTGATGTTTTATGTTTATATACGTTGGATTTTGAAGGGGTGGTGAAGGAAGTCGGGATAGAAAGACATTTTTTATATGGGCAGTCGGCTTCTTTGAGGCGAAAGGAGCTTACAATGAGAAAAACGTGGGTAATGGTTCGGCGTGATTATCCTTTATAAAGTCGGGGGTAATTAGGAAAAGGAAAGCCAACACATAAATTTTCTTGCATTGTATAAATTATTTTTTTTTATTCTAAAATTTTCTAGCATTGTATAAATTCATTATTTTTTCAATTTAAAATGTTCTAGCATTGTATGTTTTTAAAAAATCTAAAATTTTCTAGCATTTTATAAATTCATTTTTTTAATCTGAAACATTCTAGCATTATACAAATTCTTTTTTATATAAAATGTTCTAGCATTGTATAAATTAATTTTTTTAAATCTAAAATTTTCTATCATTGTATAAATTCATTTTTTTTTAATTTAAAATGTTCTAGGCATTGTATGTTTTTAAAAATCTAAAATGTTCTAGCATTTTTTAAATTCATTATTTTTTAAAATCTAAAATGTTCTAGCGTAAGTAAAATTTAGAATGAAGTACAATATTAGATAACAATTCCCATTTTGCCGTATTTTGGGAATTGAGTTATTATTGTTTCATGAATTTAGTTAAAATTGCATACTATATCGTAACGTTAAAGATTCTCCTAACTAAAATATTTCAATTTTGACGTTGAAAAGGAAGATACTTACTTACATTTAAACTGAGACATGCATTTCTGGCGACTTGTTATCGTGTAGGTCAAGTCGCCGAAGCGAAACATTGGTTTTCTTGTAGGGTTGGAATTTTTTACTGCTCCTCCTCCCTTCTGTGCAATTGAGAATGAATTGATGTCCCAATGTACATTTTAGTAACGGAAAAAAAATATTTGTACTATAAAAAATACAATTTTTTAAAAGTACCTGGGAGTGAGCAGTTGATCGCGTCCATTTCCATTTTCTTTCCTATCATCGTTCACATTGGTTCTCACACTGTTTAAATATTGTTAATGTAAAAAGTTTTATAACAGTAATATCAAAAATATTTTTTTTAAAAAGTACCTGGCTAAAGCATTTTCATTATTAAGAAATTCTTCATGTTCTTCGTTCCTATTTATTATGTTATTCAAACAAAGTTGATGTTAAAAATTGTATAATTGTAATATCAAAAAAATAAATTATTCCAAAAGTACCTGGTAGAATCATTTTCATTGTTAATCCTTTCTTCGTGTTCATTGTTCCTATTTATTACGCTTTGGAAACATGATTCCAGTTAAAAGTTTTATAATTTTAATTAAAAAAAATAAAAAAATAAATTATTCCAAAATACCTGGTAGATGCAGTTTTATTATTACACTTTTCTGTGCGTTCGTCGTTTGTTTTTTTCATGTCTCTGCTTCTCAAACATGATTGAAGTTAAAAGTTTTATAATTTTAATATAAAAAAATAAATTATTCCAAAATTACCTGGTAGAAGCATTTGCAATATTAATCTTTTCTTCATATTCTTTGATCCTATTTAATACTCCTCCGCTTTGGAAACATGATTCAAGTTAAAAGTTTTATAATTATTATAAATTTTATAAAAAAATAAATTATTCCAAAATTACCTGGTAGAAGAATTGGCATTATTAAGCTTTTCTTCATATTCTTTGATCCTATTTAATACGTCTCTGCTTTGGAAACATAACTCAAGTTAAAAGTTTTATAATTTTAATTAAAAATAAATTATTCCACAAGTACCTGGTAGAAGCATTTGCATTATTAAGCTTTTCTTCATATTCTTTATTCCTATTTATTATGTCTCTGCTTTTCAAACATGATTCAGGTTAAAAGTTTTATAATTTTAATTTTTTAAAAATTATTCCAAAGTACCTGGTAGAAACATTTGCATTATTAAGCTTTTCTTCATATTCTTTATTCCTATTTATTACGTCTCTGCTTTGGAAACATGATTCAAGTTAAAAGTTTTATAATTTTAATTAAAAATAAATTATTCCAAAAGTACCTGGTAGAAGCATTTGCATTATTAAGCTTTTCATCATATTCTTTATTCCTATTTATTAGGTCTCTGCTTTAGAAACATGATTTAAGTTAAACGTTTTATAATTTTAATTTTAAAAAAATTATTCCAAAAGTACCTGGTAGAAGCAGTTTCATTATTAACCTTTTCTTCCTGTTTATCGTTCATGTTTATTGTGTGACTGTTTTTCAAACGTTACGGATGTTAAAATTTGTATAATTTTAATATAAAAAAAAATATATTCCAAAAGTACCTGGTAGAAGCTGTTTCATTATTATCCTTTTCTGTGTGTTCATCGTTTCTATTTTTCAGGTCTCTGCTTTTCAAACATGATTGAAGTTAAAAGTTTTATAATTTTAATATAAAAAAATATAATATTCCAAAAGTACCTGGTAGAAGCATTTTCATTATTAATGCTTTCTTCGTGTTTATCGTCCATGTTTATTGTCGCACTGTTTTTCAAACGTTATGGATGTTAAAATTTGTATAATTTTAATATAAAAAAAAATATATTCCAAAAGTACCTGGTAGAAGCTGTTTCATTATTAATCCTTTCTTCATGCTTATCGTTCATGTTTATTGTCACACTATTTTTCAAACATTATTGATATCAACATTTGTATAACAGTAATATCAAAAAATATTTTTTCTGACAGTACCTGGCGGAAGCATCTTGAACATTATCCCCTTCCTCTTCTCCATCCTGATTGAGTCCAATGTTTCTCAACTGTCTGTTAATTATTGCTGTGATAATTGGTTTCCTTTCTGAATGTTTTGGTCTGCGTATATCTGGACGTGGATAAATGCCTTCTAATATACTTTCCGGAAGGTTGGCTGTCGCTTCGCTTGACCCTGCTGTATTTGTTGTTTGAAAATCATCATCTTCATCTGACGTAAAGTCCACGAGATAGAAATCTTCTTCTCTGCGTGGTCGTATGAATCTACGGCTATCACGCCTGTTCGCTAAATCTTCTCTTAAATGGTATTCGGGTAAGTCTATGATGGTTCTTTTAAAATGTTTGGCCACTTGGTACGCAGATATTGCGCACACCGTGGCCGCTGCAAATTTCAATCCAAGTTTGAGCATTCTCGTCCACATTATGTTGACTTTTAAATTGAAAATTATTCGAACAATTTAACAAAGCGTTAGATGGTTCGAATTATTTCGAATTGTCACTATGGTTACGTGTATCAAATATTACCTATTATTTGATTACATATGACTTTATTTTGGGGTTTACCGCTAGACATTTATAGTATAGATCGCATTTTTTTGTTTGCGGAAGTGGCTCGGTTCTATGAAAATAGGAATGTTGAGGACATTGTAGATAGTGATGTTTGTGACTTACGAGTTTTTGGCACTTCGTTTGCATACTTTTCACTGAATGTATTGGTTGCCTAGACGGAACCCTAAAATGGTCGCGACGTCTTAAATAGTTTTAGATGAGTTTTGAAGGTCAAAACAGATTTCGGTTTTAGAAGTGTTGATAGTTGTCTCAGTCTTCTGTCATATTATTGGCTCTTAAGACTTGTGTAGGAGTTCCCATTTTCAGTCTGTTGACTAGATATAGTAACTGAAGTGGAACTCGGTACATCCTTGTTGTGAAGACGATGGAGAGCAAGTCTGTCTTTTTAATGTAAATGCACACTGGGTACGTCGTTCCTTATTGTCCTCTAGATTTTGTCTTTGATAAGCTCAATGTGTTCTTGGAAGTTGGAGGTTGATTGGATACGATTCGTGTTAAAATACAAAATTGACGTATCATCCGCACTTGTAGTGTTGGTGGTATGCATAATAAAATCAGCAGTAAATACAATTTAATAAATAGACTATTGGAAACAAAGTAAATAGCGTGGTAGCATATAATAATATAAATCATTCCGCAACAAAGTTACCTCTTTTGAAATTCTATGTAGTTATATTGAAATCGACTGTTACCTATCATTAACTAAAATTGAAAAATGAAAGAAAGAATGAAAAATAAATAATTGAAATGATCAAAGTATAGAAATTTATGAAAAATGGCAAAAAAGGAGGGAAATTCAAAAGGTGTAGTTGAGATGGGGAGTTAGTGTCCGAGCGGATCGAAGTCATGATAGCTGAAGTGGTAGAGCAGCGGCGTATCTAGCCGAAGGTCGTGGGTTCGAATCCCGCTCGTGACACTGACTTTTTAATATCAACTAAAAACCTTAATTAATTGATAGAAATTTATGTTAATAGTAGGTATAAAAATATGGAAGAAACAGTAGATATAGAAATGCAGATGAAATAAAATATATATAAAAATAAAGGAGAAATAGTACATATAGAAATATAGAAGGAATAGTACAGATAAAAATATATAAAAATATTAGAATTACCTAAAGAAATTATGTAAAAGCTATGCAAAACATTTGGAAATTAAAAACAAATATTATGAAGAATTAATAAAGAAATAAAAAGATTAGATGGTAAATGTGAGACAACCAGGATTGAGCTGAAATATTATAGTGCAACGGGGAAACGTTTTCAACATTAAAATGCCTTGTAAACAAGAGGTAAAAGATATATTTCAGGGTCTGTGAAATTACTTGTTGATTATTAAACAATTCATAGTTACAGCCTAGCTTAATTGTTTACGCAGTGGTTGCATAAAAATTTAAATATTTCAAAATGAATTTGAGAGACCAAATTAAATCATGGGCTATCAACAGCTAGGTCATTTTAGACCGCAAAGCAATCAGTCTATAAATCCAAACCCATTCCCACTCACTCTCTCTCTTTCTCTCTCTCTCTTTCTCACTCTTTGTCTCTCTGTCTCCCTCTGTCTGTCTGTATGTCTGTCTCTCTCTCTCTCTCTCTCTCTCTTTGTCACTCTGTCTCCCTCTGTCTCTCTCTCTCCCTCTCCCTCTTTGTCTCTCTGTCTCCCTCTGTCTCACTCTCTCTCTCTCCCTCTCTCTCTTTGTCTCTCTGTCTCCCTCTNCTCTCTCTCTCTCTCTCTCTCTTTCTAATTAGACAGTTTTTCTTCATCACCATTTACATATTACACAATTTACACTTATAAATAACTTCTTCAATGGGAATACTCAATATTTCGCCATCTGCCCTCTCACACTACACATTCCCGCACGTAAATATATTTATTCAAAACAAACTAGAAGACAAAAACTATCAGTACCAAACAGAATAAAACAACCATGTTTCCTATAAGAATCTGAGTAATGGACCCAAATAATCTCTGCTCTGCTGAAGCACATTCTCATCTCAAGTGACATTCCCTACGCGTTCTATATATGGAATCAAAAAACTCTTCAATTAAGTGGAACATAACGAAAAACTAACAACGTGGTTTTGGGCGCAAAAGTAACTTCGCATGGCCCGTTATTAATCGGGTGAGGATGATCATTCTTCTACTGCCTGATCCTCCGAGGGTCACCTATCGAAAATGGTCTTGATACGTGAAAGATTCTCTGCCGATTCGGCCCATCAACGATGCTACTTTAATCATGTCCTTTATTACATTTTTAGGTTCAAAGGGTCGGATCGTGGTGGCACGTCCGGAGGTTGGGATATATCATTTTTACTTAAATTAACTGTAAATATATTATTACATGAATACGAATCTATACCTGTTATAGGATTTATCAAGTACAATTAATCATTCTTCTAATATTTATTGTCATATTATGCTAATTTGTTTATATATTCATTAAGTCATTCGATGTTGTTATCTAGCAAAAGGTTGTTATAAAAATATGCGCAGCTTACACGCCATTCTTCCACGGCCAAAGGCGGCAGAGTGGAAGCACTTAGGAACGGACTTAGCTCGACAATTAAATTCAAATTAATGTCCATCCAGGAACAACTTTGTTAATGGGTTCAAGTCGGGAAGAGGGAGGGGAATGAGCCATTTCTGAAATCCCATAATGCGTCAGACCGCGGCTCCAAAAACGCTTTTAATACCTTCCACCCTCGGCAATAAATTCTTATTTTATTTCCAATGATTCCATACGAAATGGGAATCTTGGTTTTATACGCCTTGCGAATGATCTGCTGAGCCGGGTCACAACATTTTCTTCGATTTTAACTCGTATTTCATCCGATAACTTTTTATCTGAAAAATATTTAGTTGTGGCTTATAAAATAATACATGATAGCAAGTAAATTATATTCTAAATAAGATTTATATGAAATAATTATGCAACAAATAAAAATTTGAATATTACAGTTAGTATTGGGTATAAAAATGTCTATGTAATATTAAGCATTCGATGTGAGAAAATAAAAACCCAAAAAATGAGTTTAAAGAAAAAGATAAATAAAAATATAGTATATTCATAAAAATTAACGTATATTCATCAGATTATATATGAGAAGGTTGGTTCCATTATAACTTGTGATTTTCTATTCGTACGATAAAGTTCATCAGGTCGACACTCTAATCTCTAAACCATTTAGCAGATATTTAACTTTTTTTTGTTAAATTTCCTTTAAAAAGGCTCCCTTCTTGAACTTTTAAATTAATTTTTGGATTGCTTTTTTTAAACCGAAAATCACATAAAATGTTGAATATCTGCGAGATGGTTGAGAATCAGACAATGATTCATGAGAATCTTTCTGTTGCATGAGCACCTGACGAACAGGGTCATAAGACTGATGAATCACCCAGTACATCTACCTATTTTTTATGTTAAAGTTCAAACTGTTGTACTTTGAACTAATCTTCTAACTGTACGTTGTTTTTAAATTCGTATCGAGTAAGTATTTTTTAGTATAGGAAAACTAATACCTCTACAATATTTATAGACGTTTTATGCTCTGTAGAAGGGTAAATAAAGACATCATGCATCAGGATTTGGAGAGATTTGTTCAATTGTTAAGATTTTTTCCTCCACTTAACTCTTGACCTATCCCGATCAAACTACAACGAAATTAGGGTATAATAGGCATAGTCCAGTAGAGAAATGTTTTTGTGTGTGTTTGTATGTGTGTATGCGCGCCTCTGAAGGATATCTTGAATAATATTCCTCGGTTTTTATGTGAAACAAATTGCCAATTTTTTTATTATTATTTTTGTATTTCTTAGGCAAACTCCAATACAATACATTGATCATCATCACACTTCCCTTTCTTTTTTTTTCTTTTCGCGTCTTCAACCTTCTATTTAGTTTGTCCACCCTGGTGTTTTTACCTGTTCCACAAATGCGAAACAATTGCAAGCAAGACAAATTAAATTTCTCAGACTATCAGTTCACCTAGGTGCTGTGGTAATATATTATAAATAAATAATTTATTATATAATTCAGAAATCGTGAGATGCGGTCTGGTCCGATTGACCAAATAACTTCTTTCAATTAATTAACCTTTATGTAAGGTATTGGTTAAAATGAAAAAGTCAGTGTCACGAGCGGGATTCGAACCCACGATCTTCGGCTCAATACGCCACTGCTCTGTCGTGACATATCGTGACTTCGATTCACTCCGGCACCAACTCCCCATCACAATCTACAACCTTTGGAATTGTCCTTCCTTTTTGCCATTTTTCAACTAAAACCTTACATAAAGATTAATTAATTGAAAGAAGTTATTTGGTCAATCGGACCACGAAATATAATGGATTTAATAAATAAAACGAAGTATATCTTCACTAAAAGCTCTCCGTGGCTACTCCAATTGTCGCCGAGAATCGAATCCTGATTACCCAATATTTGAAAAATGGCAAAAAGGAGGGAAAATTCGAAAGGTGGAGTGAAGGGGGAGGTTGGTGTCCGAATGGATCTAAGTCACCATAGTTCAAGTGGTAACGCAGCGGCGTATTTTGCCGAAGGTCGTGGGTTCGAATCCCGCTCATGTCGGTGACTTTTTTATTTAAACAATACCTTACATAAAGTTTAATTAATTGAAAGAAGTTATTTGGTCAATCGGACCACGAAATATAATGGATTTGAAATAATGTCGAATTCTTTGCTGAACTTTCTTTGGATTAAAAAACACCCCAACTTAGACCACACGCTCGATCATTACATTGGCATAATTACTACTATTGGACGAAACACAACAATAATCTATAAAAATAGTGTTATAATACCTACATTTAGTTGGTGTAACAGTGATCACAAAGAAGACGATCTCAATAAAGATCGAAATGTTGGCACGATAAATAAAATGTTTTTCTGAAACCTACATCACACCAGACCGCATCTCACGATTTCCGAGTGATCACAAACTTTTAATAAAACTTCAATATCTATCACATTTTGCTTCCATCAGCCGTTTTGCATTATTCAGAAAACAACTTTAATTAATGACTGCGTTCTTAGCACCTAACGTGGGGAAATTATGACTAATGATAATCCTTGATAATTATGATGTCAGTCTCGTCATTAGCGAACCCCATGAAACGAGAAATCCTTCCACAGCAATCATTAAGGCTAAATCATGATACTTTTGGTTAAATCGTTATGTGAATAGACGTAATTATGTATGAATAAATACTATATGAATAAAACTTTCACTACTGATTTGATCATTATGGAAATAACATTACTTGAGGACAGAATTTTCTACGTCTATTACGGGGTTTCAGAAGATGTACAATTATCGAACGTGTAGATTTTTTAAAATCATATATTCATATTTGTACAGTATGTTGTTATTATTTTTTAAATCTGTGACACAACGTGGTCTTAAATGGATCAAATATCTGGTATAAATAAAACGGAAGCGTTTTAATTATTTTGACGCAGTTTCTTTTGTCAACCGACCAGGATTATTGTAAAGATGATTATCCAAAGCCAGCATTATGTGCCTTTCGTTGCGTGGGTGGGGATTAAGTTAGCAAATGGTCTTTGTTATTTGGGTAGGTTCGGGTCGTCATTAGGTTGACGGGTAGAATGAACCAAAGGGGTCGTTACGGGTGACGAGGCTTTGGAGTCAATGAGCCGTTGAGCAACTTGTATTGCCAACTTTCAGGTCGGGACGTGGACTCTGCCGTTAAAAATTAACATATTTTCATTATGTAAATAGAACAAATACAAATTTGCACTCGTGGTGAAGAACGTCAATACGTGACTCGATGGTAAATCTGGCTTTAATATTAATAATGTTATATATAAAGGTCCATTTTAATTTAACAGGATCAATAATCTCCTGTTAGCAATCAATTAATACTAAATAAATTATTCTTTTTATGTAAGATCTTGGTTGAGATAAAAAAGTCAGTGTCACGAGCGGGATTCGAACGCACGACCTTCGTCTTGATACGCAACTGCAATATTACTTGAGCTTCGATCCACTCGGACACCAAATCACCATCTAAACCTACAATCGTTCGTTGGCCGTGGGTTCGAAACTCGCTCGTGACACTGACTTTTTTTATCACAACCAAGACTTTACATAAAAATAACTAACTGAAAGAAGCAACTTGGTCAATTGGCCACTAAAAAGTAAATGGATTGTTTTTGTTTAAAATTATTTACGAATAAATGTGATCTAGGTGTTGTCTCGATGAAAATACTAATTCAATTGTTACTGACTAGCTTTCGACATTTTCGAAGCTCATCAACAGGGCAGAACGTTATTAAAGATGTCTACAAATTTTCAAAATTTTGTAATAAATGCTTTCAAATTTCTTTGTAGACCAACTCAACCGATTAACACTTAAATGTCAATTTGTAGACATCTTTAAGACTGTGTTGCTCCGATGACGATCTAAAACAGTTCAAATTTTATTTGTTTTTTGAAGAAGAAGCATTTCTTTTTGAAGAATTTGTTTTTCATCCTGAACCTACAGTGAATCTGATGATTAAAAAGTTGTCGATACATTTAACACATTAAAATAAAACTAGTTAGAATAAAGTGATTATAATAGACACGAATAAGGAAATTTCTGTGACACAGCCGGTCGAATATGCGACATTAAGCGGTCAGTAATGATTATTGTCGAACACCAGAAATTGCAGAGTAAATATTAGGGATATTCACAAATATAAAACTTCTTTTAACTTTGACAAAAACACACACGCAAGCAAAAACAAGAAGAGCCATTTTCTTCTCCTATTTTTCATACTTTTTTAATAGTTATTTGGGGGTCGTGACATGCGGTCTGGTGTGACGTAGGTTTTAGGAAGACATTTTCTTTATCATGCCAACGTTTCGATCTTTATTGAGATCATCTTCAGGGCCTGGGATTTATAAACATTATTTAAATTTTCTTTTCGAACACATGTAGGATGTGGAAAAAAATGAATTTATGGAATGCTAAAATTTTTTTATATTCAATCAAAATATTTGTACTCACTCAAAGTGTTTGTTTTCTGGGTACTTGTGTCATTCTTGTGTGTCGTGTTGAGAGTGTCAGTGAGATATTGATGTTTTAAATATATATTTCCGACTGAGTTTACATGTGTTCTGTAATTGATGCTATGTTTACCCCTTTATGTTAAGTTACCTTTATGTTTGTTTCGTTCTGTGAGTATTATTTTTGGATTGTTGAAGTCAAAATTGCGTTGGTGTTCATAATCATTGACTAAACACCATACTTTTTTAATTGTGCGGTTGATTAATTATAAAAATTCTTTCTTCATATGCGACCTAAATAGTTCTATCGAATTATAAACTATAGCCATATCTTCGAAAGTGCACTTTTCCCTATAAGACTAAGCACTTTACTGGGTGCCTCTTTTCGCTTTTCTTTTGATGTGAGAATTGCCTTACCGACGTGGGTGTTCCGTAACCGGGCTAATGTTTCACTTTCACACATGTGCCAATGTTTCTTTCTCCGCTTTACCCACGCTTCTCTAGATGATGTTTAATAGAGCAGAGGCCGATACACAGGCCTATAATATTTTTCAAACCCTGCCTCCTGAGAGAATGGAGTTCATTTTCCTTCCTTTTTGAGAGTGGCTCTATTTATACATGTCTTACCTTCATACCTGTTTTAGTTTTTCATTCTAAAGCTATTTTTCCTATCCCATATACCGTTCCACTAAGTATTGATTGTAGACCCCTGGGTGAGAGAGTTGTCGCTGTTTTGGTTAGTAGACCACTCTGTTAATTTCCTTACATGCTTTCATGCCCCATTTAAGGTAATATTGTTTTGTTTAAACAAAGTCATTGCCATTTTAGGCACTTTCAACCATGTTTAGAGTTGAAATCATACGCACTTAGTGCCTTTATCGCTGTTTGAGAGTATGTAGATCTTTTTCGATCATCTTTTTTGTTAAAATAGATTGTAAAATTCCTGTGCACACAGTTGATTGAGGTCAGCTTGGAAAATTGTAGCCTGGTTTGTCTTTTTTTCTTTCTTTTTTCCTCACTATTTTTTCTTTCTATTTCTGTATTTCTGTATTTACATAGAGCGACACTGGTGGATGCGCTGGTTACTAATTTGCTATTTAGTTCAACATACTTGCAGTACAAATTAGCATATTGCGCGCAATTGCCCCCACTAAAGATTAAAACTTCGTGTATTTACATTAATTTAACTAATGAAAATTGTACAGTTTGATTACAATGCCGTTAATTAACACGAAAGTAAACCAGGTGTGAACATGAGTCCCCGGCTCCTGTTTTTCCACTAGGGGAGCCTTGTGAAGTTAAACAACAATTTAAATTGGTCCGAAGTTTATGTATAACTTACCCCTTTGTCAAAATCGTCAGGTGTTTCTTTGTAAAGGGGTCGGAGAAGCTTTGCCGAGAGGAAGGAGCTCGTTAAGGAAGAGATATGGTCGTAGCCGTGATCGTGACATACGGGTATATCTTTGTATACGACAATATACGGGGATATTTAAGTGTTTACCGCATAATACACGGGGAATTCAAAGCAGTTAAAAATAATAAATTGACTAGTGTTTACGACTAGATCCATAACGAAAACAACGTGCAAACTGTCCACTTTCAATATTCAAAACCATTCTTATGAAATGTCTTTGGTCAAAGTTATTTAAGGGATAATCATTTTCCAAGCATTATTGCTGGTTCCACATAAAGTATTAATCGCATTTATCGATCGTTGTTTATTTTTTGAAGTTTTGTGCAAATACCATGGCATAATTATGTAATTAGGTTGAATTTAAGGTGGTGAAAAGTAAAACGACTAATATACAAACGACTTACTTCTTATTTTAACTGAAAAATTACTAATGTTTGATGCATTCTTATAATCGTGCTCAAGCACGCGAGGAAGGTTTATAAATGGGAAAGAATTTATTTAAGAATGAATGTGATTATGAATAAGTTAGAAACTGCATGCGTTGGATGTTGTCTTGACAGTAGGTGTTGATAGCATGCCCTCAGAGTCCAACTTTGACTGCCAATATCCGACATGGGTGATTTTCGAAGCTCGCCGGAAATTTATTATAAACTACAAAAACTCGGATTGCCGGTCGACTGCGAGAAACGGTAGGCTCAACTCTAGTCATGTTTGTATGTAGGATCGGGAATAAGCTCGTATCCATGTTGAAAAATTCCAACAGGGTATGCTTCACACCCTGGGGATGGTTTCGTAACATTCCATACGGGACAACTTTACACCTGAGGCTTCAATTCCGAGTACGCCCCAACAAAGCCTCCATCTCTCCGATCGTCAGCGGACGGTTATACACTTCACTCTCTCCGCCGTCAAAGTCAATCCGGATTGGTTCTGCCTTGGTTTTCGTTCTAAGGATGGTGTCAGAATTAGCCGCAGAACTTGAGACGGCCGCAAAGTACTCAGTATCGCCATCGACGGAGTTCTTGTTCGGCCAAAGATCCTTCGCCCGGCCTCATCAGTTGAAGGGCAAGGTTGATATTCTCTACGTACTTTGCTAGGGATTCCCTTTAGGTTTGGGATAGTCTATGACTTTCTCTGGCTCTTTTAATTTTATAGATAATCAGATTATGCTCCGTCGGGTGCCTCCTTAAGCGTCGAAAGGCGTCCTCTTCTCCACGTGCGCTCGGGCGCAGTCTTCGCTCCACCACTATACGCGAGGTCTACAAGTAGATTCACGCGTCCGGGTATTGATATTCTTGGTTGATCTCCTTTTTAATAAGTCTGAGATTTATATTGAATATTATTATATTCTTCTGTGAGGGTAGGAGACTCAGTAAAATTAAACTAGGCGCCATTTCGCCCGCCTCAAGCTCCACTTATTTGGAATGAGGTGCGTCTGCCTCGCGACCATACCCCTCAGGACAATCGTAAAGTGGGCAGTCAAGTGAGGGTTCCCCAATTGAATCCACTCTACCATAATTGCCAGGAATGATGGGACAAACGGCAGGTCGATTGTGCTAAATCTCCCCGTGATTAGATCAATATGTGTAGCAGCTCCTTTGTTCTGAAGGGCCGTTTCTCCAATTAGGTCTCGAATCATTCCACCCAGAGGATCCGTTTCTCTGACATCCTCACCAGTTGTTGTGCGCATTAAGATCGCCCAACACCACCATAATCGGTTCGCGGAAACGCTCGATCAGAGCAGAAGCTTCACTGCTGCGTAATAGTCCATCTCGCGGAAGGTAGATACAGGGCAGAGTGAGGCACATCAGCGCCGTTGCTCGGACTGCGATCGCCTGAATGTTCGCATCCAGTCTCACTTCATGCGTCGATATATTTCCTCTGATTAACGTAGATATTTTTCCATGTGCCCTCTCTCACGGTTGGGGTAGTACCTCCCTTGAGAAATTTTCGAATCCCTTCTTGCGGGCTTGAGCTATACTGGCCTTGATACTTTTCCTCTAAGAAATATTCTTTATATCATAAAATTCTTACAGGAAATCAATTACGAGAGATTGGTACAATAAATGAAAGTATACGTTCGTAATCCGTACGACTGTTTAATTATTATTAATAGATGCAAAATGTCATAAAAATGTATATAACCTTAGATCAATGATTGTTCAAATAATTCAAATTGTTCCTGTGATAAGATTTAAAACTAACGTTTTTTCAAGGCGGCCCAGGTTTGCCGAACGATGAATAAACGAGTGATTACGAGTTGTCTGCAATGAAAAGCCGATTGTTTCATGTTTAATGTCAATTGACATTCGCTCTTACTGTTGACACGGGTGGCTTCTGCGGGGTGATGCCTAATGTCCTTTGGGTACGAGGAGTGGCAGCAACCCCCCCCCCCTGCATCCCTTAATCTAATATCAATTAGCAGCCACAGACTGTCTAGTAATTACTGCCCTTGGTCTTTACATGACAATTAGGTCCCGAGGCCCATTGTCACAACAGGGCCATTCAAGGGAAATAATAAAAACCGCTCCGATCCGCCGTGTGTCTTTGTGGAGGACTCGCTTTTTCCCCCAAAACTGGCGGAATTGCCATCACGCGATGAAAAGGTTTGCGAGTATTGTAGTTGCTTTTAATTAATTGTCTTTTCGTACGACTAGGACAAATATTGCAACGGGCCTGACCATTTTTTGACACCCGTTGAATTTGTCCTGAGAACAGAGGCGTTGTCAAACCAAATTGTCCATTCAATCTTTTCGAATTTTGAATAGGTTTAAAGCTTTCGTTAAGTCATATTTTTGTTTCAAATATTATATTATGGAAAATTTTTTTAAAAATGTTTCTATCTGTCCAACAATGCAACCCATGCAATATTTGGTAGTCTAATTGACCATATTAATTACTTCAATTAATTTTTATGTAAGATCTTGGTTGAGATGAATAAGTTAGTGTCACAAGCGGGATTCGAATCCAAGACTTTCGGCTCAGTACGCCGCTGCTTAACTACCTGAGCTCTCATGACTATCGATCATTTTCAATTTACATCATTAATTTTTACTAATGTTATTCTTCAAATTTAGGATGGGGTTTGTTTTGTTCCAAAATCCCACAACAAATCTTCGCTCGTCAGGTCGGGATTTAGATTACTTTACTTATTATCTTGATACTAACTTTTTTGAACTAAGAACTTACATAAAAAGAATAAGACAATTTATTTAACATCTTGCCATTTAAATTGTCCAACTAATTAGAGCAACTTGGCTGGAGAAACAAGAAAAGAAGTAAGTAGGAAAAAAACGCAAGAAATAAAGGAAATGAAAGAGAAGGCTGGCGATATATATATATATATATATATATATATTGAGAGAGAGAGAGAGAGAGAGAGAGAGANAAACAATGTTTGTAAATCCCAGGCCCTGAAGATGATCTCAATAAAGATCGAAACGTTGGCACGATAAAGAAAATGTTTTTCTGAAACCTACATCACACCAGACAGCATCTAACGATTTCTGAATAATTTCTTGGAACATTTTTAATTTATATGTAATAAAATTAAATATTCTTGGTAAGTTCACTAGTTTCGTGGTCCACTTGACCAATTAATATCTTTCAATTAATTAAGGTTTTTAGTATAGATAAAAAGTCAGTGTCACGAGTGGGATTTGAACCCATGACCTTCGGCTAGATACGCCGTTGCTCTACCACTTGAGGTATCGTGACCTCGATTCACTCGGACACTCACTTTCCATCTCAACCCAATCTTTTGAATTTCCCTGCTTTTTGCCATTTTTTTTTATCTCAACAAAAACCTTAATTAATTGAAAGATATACTTGGTCTAGCGGACGAAACTAGTGAATTTAATAAGTTTAAATGAAGTATACCTTCACTAAAGCTCTCCGTGGCCATTTCATTTGCCGCCGAGAATCAAATAGATTGCACCACATTTGAAAAAAAGGAAAAAAGTAGGGAAAATTCAAAAGGTGGGTTGAGATGGGAAGTTGGAGTCCGAGTGGCGTATCTAGCCGAAGATCGTTGGTTCGAATCCCGCTCGTGACACTGACTTTTTTATCTCAACTTAAGCCCTTAATTATTGGAAAGTTCTTGGTAAAATATGGTCTGTATTTACAGATCCATGTATCTGCATGCTGTTATTTCCGATAAACCAAGTGACGTTTACTGTCAGTCTTATTATTGGTGGATCTCATTAATTTCTTTCACACCTGACCGTATGTAATATGGAATAAATGTCGCTCTTATTATTGATAAATAAATGAGAACGGTAAAATTTCGCTTTCATTGGGATTGGCGGGATCATTTGAGGATTAAGGACAATAATGCGTGTGAAAAAATCTTAACGAAAAGAATTTTCGCTCTTCATCACTAGTATTTACGTATATCCTTCGTTGTTTGAGGATATTATTCCCACCAGGCAACGTACACAAGGTGTTGTAAGTCTGTCTGAGAGTGGTGCAATCTGGAAACTGTTTTAAAGTTAGCAAACTATAATATTAAATCTCCTTAAGTTATCGGCAAAGTTTACTGCTCTATACGAGATAAAATTTTAAAGCTTCCTTATAAATCATTTCAAGTGAAAACGTAATTGAATCGTAAGTCAATCACGTAATTCAATAGCTTAAACTAATAATAAACCAGACGATGAACTTGTAATAAATAAGCAGATGGTATGTATAAATAATCAACTTTAGTGCCAACGAAAACATTAATTATTTCTGTCTTGATCTACACAAATTAATTCATGTTGTCATTCTTTTATAAATTAGGTAGCATATAACTCGAAAACAAGTACGAATCTAACAATAGCAACAAATAATGTTTTTATGTAATGTCTTAGTTGAAATGAAAAAGTTAGTGTCACGAGCGAGATTCGAACCCACGACCTTAACCTCGTTTCAACCAAGACCACTAAATATAATGAATTTAATAGCAACAATGATACAAAATGCATTGCACATAAAAAAACCGATAACATGATAGGTAAACATTTAAAAAGCCAACATGTTCAGAGTAAAATTTTGTAAAATTTAAGACCTAGCGCAGATCTGTGACTTAAAAGGCTGAGAAGATGCATTTTCAAAGTTGGCCATTTTTCGTGGAAAAACCAGGTGGTCGGTTATTTTAATGTGCAGTGTATTTTATCATTGTTGCTATGGTTAGAGGTACTAACTACTTTATAGAATTTCATCAATAATTAATTTATAGACTTAAGTATTTTTAGACCAAAAATAAATCAAACAATGAAAGCGAGTGAAAAACGTAAACTACAAAATTCAAATCTTGAAATTGCGATATTTACATAGTTTGGTGAATGTACATACTTGTCACCAGACCTCACACTCTCTTAACATCTCTCGTACACTATCTCTCACTTTTCAATTTCTCTTTCCATCTCAATCTTTCTTTTATTACATATCACTCTTTTTCTGCCTTAATCTGTTTCACTCTCTGTGTTACTCTCTCTCTCACTCACTCTCTCTCTCTCTCTCTCTCTCTTTCTCTTTCTCTTTCTCTTTCTCTTAAGTCTTTTCATGTCTCAAACTTTCTTTTATTTCCTCTAACTTCTTTTTTTCTCTCATAATGTAAATATTTCCATCTCTGTCTCAATTTCTTTCTCTCTCTCTCTGTATTATTTTCTCTCTCCTTTCTTTTCTCTCCTCTTTTCCTCTTAATCTCCCTCCTTCTCGCACACTCACTCTCTTTCTCACGTACGCAATAACACATTTTATTTACGTCGTTAGGCGAATATGAACCAATTTGAGTTTGCACACCTATTACTGTTACACACATAACAATCTTGTATATGTATATAAAATAAAAATCATAGTTTTTNTCGGACCATGGACAATATGAACTTTTTTGTTCATTTTAGGGTGAAGAATCTACTGGAGAAGTTTGTAGCACGAGTAGCAATTCACCCTGTATATATATGGATTCCAAGAAATATCAACGGTCCTCTAACATTAAATCATTCTAATATAAATTAAAACAATATTAATTATTATTTATGTTAATACTCTACTATTGTCATTATTATTGTTATAGTCAAGCGGACCACGACAATAGGAAATTATTATTATTGAAATGAGGAATTATAACGTTTACAAGGACAATTACAAAAATTGACGCTTTGCGCTGGTATTTTTTCCCTACTTCATGGAAAAATCATGTCACAATCTACCCCGTTCCTAATCGTAACCTGAATCCAACCTAACCTTAATCCTAACTCTAACTTTACCTATAACATAACCTATCCATTATCCTAATCCAACCTTCCTTTACTTACCCTAACCCGTTTCTATACCCAACCCTAATGTAATCAAACCAAGTCAATGCGTCCTTTGTAATACCAAATCGATCGTGGGAAAAGGTTCATGAAAAACAATCGTACCCACGTTAAAATTTACCAGATTTTATAATAATTCATATTATCATCAGGCTTTCTCATTATAGTACAATAATTTGATCTAAAATTCATTTCAAAAAATGTTTAATTGTGTAAATTATTCTTACTTTCTACGTAAATATGTATATTAAATAAATGTTACAATGTTATCTTCTGTGAATTACTGTTGTTTAATCTACTGACGTTTTCAGATATATTTTATTTTTTATTAGATTGGTAATATCTTATTTCAAATTATAGGTTATTTCAAATAACGCTCAAAGCGACAATTGATAGCATAATATCAGAGCAGTATTCGCTTCTACTGGGCCAGGTCCCACGTTGAAAAGGGATTGCCTATTGCCCGGGAGAATTCATTCAATAATTAAGTCGGGCAATATTTATTTTCCCTTGGCCTTCCGTATATATCGATATTTAATGGAAGCTGAGACGGTCGACAAGAGAAAAACAAAGCGATACGTCTCCCACGATTGCCCTTCTCCCGTCTATTGCCGGTTCTTTTATTAACTTGTCGACTTCTCGTATTGCACAAGTTCATTTTTTATCCAGATCAGTTCGAAATTACTTTCTAATCTCATGTGCCGTATGCATAAATCTTGAGAAGAAAATATAACTTTGAAAGTGTTTTATAGAAGGAACTTATAATCAAACTTTCAAGCTTTAGAATATTCATGTTTACAAAGATTTTACTGCTGTCATATTCTGTCGAACAAATAATATTGAAAATTGTGTAAATTTATCTTCTGATAAATAACTCTTTTTTATATGGAAATATTGTAAATTGTCGAGGCGAAATTCAAGAGTCAGCATTAATGAACATAATTGTTCAACCTCTCACAGACCAATTAAAACCATCAACTTTACCATATGACATAAATATACAATACTCTTGTTTAGATTAAGCAAAAATCTGAAAAAAGGTCAAAGGTCATGATAAACTTTTTTTACTTGATTTATTTTAATCTAAAACTGTATATGTATTACATACTTCCAGTAGATTAGATTTCAATTTATGATTGAGGCGGCGTTATAGAGAAAGCTACCCATTGGCAGCCGCTCTGAACTAATAATACGATGATAGTCATCATTTAAGGGGACTCTTATCACAAATATTTTTCAGTCGCTTTCGTGGTAATCGTGGGGAATGGAGTAATCACATTTGTGTGATAGTGTGAAATTTAATGTGAAAACTTCCGAAATATGTTGACATGTGAAGATCTCTGTGAAGTGTTTTACGTAAAATTGTTTACGTAAAAAGGGGCCAAAACAATTAGTCTTAAAATTTTGTATTGAAAATTTGTAATCTTTGAATTCTGGAATATGTGGGCCTTCCATAAGCTTGGCACCAGTACATCCAAACAGGTTCGAAAAATGGATGGTCTGATAAGATGATGTTTGAAGTAACAATAGAGATAATAAAGTAGGTCACGAGCGGGATTCGAATTCACGATCGTCGGCTAGATACGCGGATTGAAAATGGTAAAAAGGAAGGAACACTCATAAGGTGGGGTTGAGATAGGAAGTTGATGTCCGAGTGGATCGAGCTCACGATAGCTCAAGTGGTAGAGCAGCGGCGTATCTGGCCGATGATCGTGGGTTCGAATCCCGCTTGTGAAACTGACTTTATTATGTCAACTAAAAACCTTAATTAATTGAAAGATATAAATTGGTCAAGCGGACCACGAAAACTAGTGAATTAATAGAGATAAATGTTTTGTAAATTAATTTTTCAAATAATTTCGAAGGTACGGGTAACAAACTAATAGGATGATGAATTTTTTTATAAGTTTGACTAAAATATATACAATTCAGACAAACTTACTCCTCCCCGAGATATATTGAGTACTCTGGGGTGACTGTGTGGCGTCTGGGGAGGAAAAATAATTAGCGAGAATGGAATAGTTTCAACCCCCCCAGGAGTACTCCGAGGGAGTGAATGTGACCAGACTTCTATGTGTGTAGCAGGTATTGTGTTTATGTTATTTCATTGGTATGAATTTAGTTTATTAGCGTGAAAGGAAGAAGTTGTTTAACCCTGCCTCAGGATTTATGAGTACTCTGGAATGAGTGTGTGATGTGTGGAGAGTAAAAATAAATTATTAACGAGAATGGAATGGATTCGGCCCCGCTCCGATTATATCGAATACACTAGGGATGAGTATATGGCCAAATTTCTATGTTTGCTGTTATGTATGTGTATTATATGCTTTGTTTTAATTCTGATATAGCATTTTAGACTATCGACCTTGTTAACATATAAAAGCACAGTCAGTAACTAAATCAAGACGCTGAAATGGCTGCATGGAAAACACGCAAGGGCCGGCGATGTCCTCAGTTGTTTGTCGGCCCATAAACTTCCAAATTAATAGATATACAAATTTAATGTTAAGTTTTTACACAAAGATCCAAGCGTTCAACAATACTTAAGATTTAATCGTTTCGGGCCCAGTGGGCCCAGCCAGATTTATTCTAAATCTCTTTGAAGGAACAGGTCGTCAATGTCAGGATCTGTTTCCCTGCCAACTCCAAATAAAAAGTTCTATCAATTACTTATTCAGAAATCGTTAGATGCGATCTGTGTGATGTAGGTTTCAGAAAAAACATTTTCTTTATCGTGCCAACGTTTCGATCTTTATTGAGATCATCTTCACGGCATGGGATTTACAAACATTGAGTTGTAAATCCCGCATCTCACGATTTCTGAATAATTATCGACTAACGGTCACTAATCACCACACATTTCTATCAATTACCTTGGTTTGCTCAACACTATTATAATTTCTGAATTGGTTCTACAAGGAAAAACCTGCAGACATTTTTCCAAATATGGAAAAATAAAAGATGCTCATCAGAAACATAATCAATATTGTTTTAACGATTACAGATGATTGGATTTGGTTTTATCATGTCGTTTTTAGGAATGTGATATATTTCTGAAATCATTCACTCTTCCAGCAATTTGTATTACATTAGTTTTTTTTAGTATGTATTCGACTAATTTATTTGCAATGTTTTCAAGTTAGAATGATACATTTAAAACTCATAGTTATATTGGGTTGTCCGGAAAATAATGCAGGATTTTGGTATTAAACAAAAAAAAAGAAACTAGTTACTTTAAAGCAATGTTCTTTAATCAAAATAATTTCCCATACTCTCAAT
Source organism: Cimex lectularius (assembly GCF_000648675.2). NCBI lineage: Eukaryota > Metazoa > Arthropoda > Insecta > Hemiptera > Cimicidae > Cimex > Cimex lectularius. Next base: position 276,509 of record NW_019392772.1, on the reverse strand, counting down.
ACATTTCTCCCAACGTGTTGGTAACTTATTAATTCCGTCTGAGTAGAATTCAGAATTTTTAGAATTGATAAAGTCAATAAATGCATTTTCCAGTTCCGTTTGATTTTTGAATATTATGTGTTGTAAGTAGTGGTCCAGGTGTCTAAAAAAATGGTAGTCAGTAGGCGAGAGGTCCGGAGAGTAGGGTGGGTGAGGCAAAGTTTCATAGCCAAGCTCCAATAATTTTTGTGACGTTACACGTGACACATGTGGTCGAGCGTTGTCATTCAACAAAATGGGCCCTTTCCGATTGACCAAAGAGGGCTTCATTACTGCCAATTTCTGATGCATGGTATTAATTTGGTTACAGTATGATTCAGCATTGATGGTTTCGCCAGGATTTAAGAAGCTGTAGTGTATTAAACCAAATGAAGCCCACCATACCGTAACCATTACCTTTTTTTGATGAGTTGGGGGCTTTGGAAAATGTATTGGAGCTTCTCCTTTGTCGAGCCACTGTCCAGAACGTCTAGTGTTATCGTAGAGAATCCACTTTTCGTCACATGTAACAATTCTGGCCAGAAATGGGTCATTTTTGTTTCGACAAAGAAGTGATGCACAAACATCAAAGCGCTGATTTTTTTGGCGATCGTTTAATGAGTGTGGAACCCAATTTTCGAGTTTTTTCACTTTTCCAATCGCCTTGAGGTGGTCAGCGACGGTCGTTTTACTGACTTTGAGTTGCTCTGCAAGTTCTCGAACAGTTGTTTTGGGGTTTTCTTCCACCACTGATCGCAGAACATCATCATTAAGAGAGGAAGGCCTTCCACGACCTTCTTCATCTTCAAGGCTGAAATCTCCCTCCCGAAATTTTTTAAACCACCTTTGCACAGTGCACTCATTAACACAACCCTCGCCCCAGACTTGGTTAATGTTTCTAGCCGTTTGGGCTCCGCTTCGGCCGAGTTTAAACTCGTAAAAGAAAATCGTACGAAATTCTCGCTTTGACATTATAAGGATGACTGAATTATTTCCAAGTAGCGGAATGCTACAGAGGTAAACAAACAATATCATTTGGAAGAGGATTAATAAGTGTTGACATTCATACAAATGAGTAATCCTGTAAACGTAAACAGAATATTTTATATAGATTTTTTTTAATGAAAACTTAAAATCCTGCATTATTTTCCGGACAACCCAATATATTCTTCATTTTCATTATTCTTCTTTTTTTCAGGAATTTATGTGCCTATTTCTTTTTCTTATCATTATTCTTATATACATAACATATACATTTAATAAAAATAAATACACACACACACACATATATATATATATATACATAATATGTGTTTATGTTTATTATCCTGGTATTCAACGTAAGTTAAATGAGGTATTGTGAACATATGCGGTGGAAAAGAGGTTTTTAAAATAAAAAAATAAACCCTACAAGACATAAGGGGAGTTACACTTTAACTTTTTTTTATACCTTGCTTTGTTTACAATAAAACAAGCCAGTATGAAAAGGAACATGATGTATACATGATAATGATTTGGCGTTTTAATAATTTCCAGTGAATCTGAATAAAATCTGAAAGGCTATTTTCGGAGTCTATATTGAGATTTAAGGTAAAAATACCCTGAAAGACTGGAAAATTCATCACTTGAATTCGTTCTAAAAAACGTGTTTTTAATTACATTCCTTTTTGCTTTCGTTAAAAAAAAAAAAATTTTATTCTCTTGGACTTTAGGATATAAAAAATCCTAATATAATTATTATATCATCAAATCACATTTAATACTGATTTCTAAAATGTCGACAAGTTGAGGTAATACTGGTTATTTTATTTTCTGCACAAAGCAAGATTTCCTGAAAATTTAATTATTTTGTGCCTATTATTGTGATTATGTTTTTAGGGAATTTCCATTATCTTTAATTTAATATTTTTGAAAAATGACCATTGGCAAAAGAGTTCATATATTAACATCATAATTTGTCACATTTCCCTATAATTTTCTATTCTCCATAAATACACACATACAATTTAGGCAGCACAAAATTCAGTCAATATGTTCTTCATATTTTATATACTTATAAATAGGACAAACTGCGTTTGTATAAATCATCGACTCGTACTTTCTAAAATGTGAACCTTAAACAAATTATCAATTTAAATAATCAAAATATTATTTAAGGATATAGTTACAGGTCATACGACCATATAAGAGATAAATTTATTCATGTTTAATTTTAAGTTACAATTTTATTCACGATTATTAAGTTTTCCGTGTTAAAGTCACCGACACCTTCTTTTCCCTACAGTATTGCTAGTCCACCTTTAGGTAAGGGTGACGTCAGAAGAGGATAAAATATAAATGGAATAAAAACAGAATAATTTATACAAATAATAAATATATAAATATATAAAAATATGCTAGTTGGGTTCACACTGTCCCAGATTACTTGATATTCCTTGGGGTAATTAGGAAAGAAGCCACTCCATTCACGCAAATAAATTACATTGAGAACAGAACATTCCCCCTGCGCCAGAACACTCAAGATACCTTCGGGCCTATCCTTCCGCACAAATAAATTACATTCACTCAGTACATTTATAAATTGAGAACTGTTTATGGTTCAAGTAATTCATTCAACCGATTGTTTGAAGATCGTGACATGCAGTCAGGTGTGACGTAGGTTTAGAAAAACATTTTCTTTATGGTGCCAACGTTTCGATCTTTATTGAGATCATCTTTATCATTTAACAAATACATGTAGGACGTGTAAAAAGGTGAATTTATACAATGCAAAAAAATATATATCGTTTTGATCTTTACTGAGATCATCATCAGGACTCAAAGTGTTTGTTTTCAGTGTAGATGTGTCATTATTGTGTGCCGTGTTGAAAGTGCCACACTTTGGGCCCTGAAGATGATCTCAGTATAGACCGAAACGTTGGCACGATAAAGAAACTATTTTTCTAAAACCTACGTCACACCAGACCGCATCTCACGACCACTAAATAATCATTTACTAACTGTCACTAAACACTGCACATTTACACACACAGAGATATATTCGATACGACTAGGGAATAGAAAGATCTGACCCCTCCATTCTTGCTAATAAATACATTTCTACAAATAAATATTATTAATTGTCTAAAACAATAAATACTGTAAAATAATGAATTATTTTTGTTTCAGGTAAAATATTGAAGCCAATCTTATGTCATCTTTTAATAAGGTTTGTTTAATTTTCTTAGTTGAAATTTTAAGAATATTCAAAATTAGTTAATTAATTTTAATTATTGCTTAGCAACTCAGTCCGATATAATTAATCTTAAAAGAAATTATAGCAATTCTTTATATGTCCTCGTTATTGTACTAATGGTGAATTATAATTTTTTTTCCTTTCACTACTTGATAAATGTCTGTCTAAGTTAGTGTTTTGGGTGCGAATATTCCCGTTACCCTTGGAATTTTAAATGAGGTTAAATGCAATATAAATTTATCGTTTTGATGTCTCTGTCCCTTTGTCCACGATATCCAAAATGCTCAGTTGAGCCTTACTTTTTGAAAAAACTCAGAAGGTTAACAGTTTATGTTTTCTACAAGCACAAATTGGTATAGAAAAAATTCCAATTCTAACTTAAGTTACTATAAAATTAAACTTTAAGTATATAGAGAATATTTATTTTAAAGCGTTTTCTTGCTCTAATTATAAAACAATCTTTTCTTAAAATATGCGCGGTGTAAATAAATAATCTCAGCTATTGACTTTAGGCTTCGAATTTCTTTAATAATTCCAAGTTCAATGTCTCCGAATGCGAGGGTTGTTTTTAGAATTTTATTTTTATTTATTTTTAAAGTAGAAATAAAAAATAAAATAAATAAAAGACTGAAGTTTCTTTTCGAAAATATACTTGGTTCATTACACTTTGATCTTACTTAGTTTTATCTCAACTTCTAAACCTATTATTAAACCACCAACGGTTTCGATATTGTCGTCGAGTAGGTCATCCGTTGAAAAATCGCCGCCGGCAAAGTCCCCGTCCGGATAATTAACAACTCGGGAGCGCCACTCAGAGAAAACGGCCCTCAAAAGGCAAAGGGGTCTTTTAATCCCAGTCAATTTTTCGAATAGGGCTCTCCCCTGTGGGCGGGGGTGCCACGGCCGCTATTGAATTGAAACCAATTAAAAACAATCGAGTCAATTACGCCCGAAGAGCTAATTGGTCTCAGTCACACCCGTTGACGACCCTTATCCGCGAGAGGTGGTGGTAAATGAGACCAGGCACTGTTATTTATCCGAACACACGTTATTGGCCTGCACGTTCCCCTCTCATTACTTCTTTTAATCAAGTTTTAAATAATTCAGATATATTTTTTATGGTTTAAATCAAAATGACATTCACAATTTTTTTTCAATATCTTGTATGAACGGAGAATTTTAAAAGGTAAGGTATCTAATTGTAAAAGAGACGGCTATCTGCAGTATACTGGAAAATACTGAAGGTATTTATCTCACTCATGAAAAAATACTTTGGCTGAGCACGATCTTCCTAGACAAACCATTAACCACTGCAATAATGTATTAAATGAATATATTCATAGCCGAAGGTCGTGGGTTCGAATCCCGCTTGTGACACTAACTTTTTCATTTCAACCAAACCTTACATAAAAAGATTAATTAATTGGAAGAAGTAATTTTGTCAATAGACCACTAAATATGATGGATATATACATAACTTTATTTTCCTGTTTTCGAGACAAAAGTCATTCCTAGAAATGTGTGGTGTTTAGTGACCGTTATTTAATGATTATTTGGAGGTCGTGAGATGCGGTCTGGTGTGACGTAGGTTTTAGAAAAACATTTTCTTTATCGTGCCAACGTTTCGATCTTTATTGAGATCATCTTCAGGGCCTGGGATTTATAAACATTGTTTAAATGATACAAATATATTTGGATGTGAAATAAGTGAATTTGTACAATGCTAGAAATTTTAGACTCAATCAAAGTATTTGTACTCACTCAAAGAGTTTGTTTTCTGTGCAGATGTGTCATTCTTGTGGGTCGTGTTGAGAGTGCCAGTGAGATATTGATGTTTTATGTTTATATACGTTGGATTTTGAAGTGGTGGTGAAGGAAGTTGAGACAGAAAACAGTTTTATATAAGGATTCGGCTTTTTTGAGGTAAAAGGAGCCGACGATGGGAATGGGTAATGGTTCGGATTGATTATCCTTTCAGGATTATATAGGCAGGGATATTTAGGGAAAGGAAAACTAAATTGCTGAAAAATTAGACTACGTAGAAATGTTTGATGTGAGGAATGTGGTGAATGTTTTATATGCCTTATATTGAATTTGATTAATGATATTAGCCTAGCTGCGACTGAGTTTAAATTTGTCCGTTCTGTAATTGATGCTGTGTTGATGTAAACCACTTCTAGCAAGTTACGTTTATGTTTGTTTTGTTCAGTGTGCATTATTTTTGGATTGGTGAAGTCGAAATTGTGTTGGTGTTCAAAATGGTGGGCAGTCCTTCCTATCTATACAGAAAACAAACACTTTGCGTGAGTACAAATACTTTGATTGTGTCTAAAATTTTTAGTATTGTATAAATCCAGTTTTTTCACATCCTACATGTATTTGTATAGTTTTAACAATGTTTATAAACCCCAGGCCCTGAAGATGATCTCAATAAAAATCGAAATGTTGGCACGATAAAGAAAACATTTTTCTAAAACCTAAGCCACACCAGACCGCTTGTCACGATCCCCACGTAGTCATTCCTAGAGTATCACTAGAATGTACACCCTTGGCGAATATTCTGGAATTTTGAAGCTGGGAAATTAAAATGTACAATGCGAGCTCCCTGAGATTGATTCTCCCGTTTTTTGTTCACTGATTTATACGATTGTAATCCTTTCAAAGTTTTTCAGAAGTTGTTGAGATTTAAATTACTTATACTGACGTTGGATCCGTTGACACCATCCCAGTTTCAATTTTTCCGCGATCTATATTCGACCAATCACTGGTGAATATCTAGTAAAGAATAGGACATAGTATACTCCCCTGAGGCACACTCGCATTGATTTTTGCAATTTCTCATCACTGATCATCTTTTCTGACTGTATAACGTATGTCATTTAATTAACACATGTTGATTCATACTTGTTTTATTTAATTATTTTGTTTGATGTGCGCTAATAATAGAAAAATTGAAAATTAATATTTAACCATGAATTTCGATTTTAAAATCTTATAAATTCTCTACTCAACCGAAAAAAGAAAACAGTTAAACAGTTCGTTTGACAGGGGAAAAAAATTGTCAAAAAAATTGAATTGAAGAATATATTAAGGTCTTTTATCTATTAACTGAATCCTTTCATCGTCTATCTTAATAGTAAAGCAAGTTACATTGTCATTTGTCGATTTTTTTTGTAACTAATTGTTGAAGTCGTGAGTGGAAAAATGTGGTAGTTTAGAAAAACACGTTTTTCAATTTTTGGCCTTTATTCGGGTCTCTTCAGGACCTGGGTAAATTACAAAACTTGTTTTGATTGGTAAAAAATTTAAGATGAAAAATATAATTTTTGAACCAAGTATTTCATTCTCACATAAAGTGTGGTGCTATTCTTGTGGTGTTGTATTGGTTTTGTGGGGAAGTGTTGTGAAAGGTGAATTTGTATTCTGCTGGTTTTGTATGATTTTGACAGGATGGAGGACGCGGTAAATCTGGGAAAATTTCTTTGATCCTAGGCGGTTTTATTTAACTCAAAGGAAGTCAAGAATGGGGATTTTATGGATTGGATTTGTGAATCGGCATACAATATTGGAAAGGAAGTTAATTATTAAGAACGATAACGAAGGAAACGGAAAAATAAAGTAAGATTTAATAGTTTATTTACTTTATGATGGCATAGTTACGGCTGAGTTGCATGTATCAATGCTGTAATTAATGATTATTCGGATATCGTGAGATGCGGTCTGGTGTGATGTAGGTTTTAGAAAAACATTTCCTTTATCGTACCATCGTTTCGATCTCTATTGAGATCATCTTTAGGCCTCAAAGTATTTGTTTTCCGTGTAGAAGTGTCATTCTTGTGTGTCTTGAGAGTAACTGACTCTTTAATTAATGCTGTGTGAGTCTCTGTTAATGTAAACAATTTCTAGAAAATTGTGTTTGTAATTGGTTTTTCCGTGTTTAATGTTTGTATTTGTCGAAATCAAAGATGTTTTGTTTTTCAACGTGGTGTGTGGCCCTTGCTGTGGGATTGGTTTTTGGTGTTTTACCATCATACATTGTGTTTTTCGTTTTTCTAGATATTGTGATGTAATTCCAATGTATGTAGCTGGACAGTTCTTTTTTAAATTTGTAGGCTGTTGGTGTTGGGTCTTTAGAAAAAAGTGTACTGTTTTATGGTTTTAAAAACCTATTTTAGAGTGTTCTGAGGAGAGAAATTTACTTGATTTGCGAGACAATGTGTGGATGTATGGAATGGACATGTATAATGGTTTGTCTTCGTATGATTGTGTTGACGTGTTGTATTTTGTAGAGTATGTTGTGCCGATTTCTTTAATTTAGTTTTGTCATTATAGCTTTAGAGCCGACAAACAGCTGAGGCCATAGCCGACAACCCTGCGTATTTTAGATATTTTTCGAGTCTTTCATGCGTATTTTTCAGCTTGTTGCCATTTGAGCGTCTCAATCTGTTCCTGACTCTGCTTTTATATGAAAACCAGGCCGATATCCTAAAAGGATGGCCCTCTCACATTAAACTCAGTTCGTCAACTACACAATTGATACAAAAAAAATTTTCAACAGCTTATCTTGTGTAATAATGAAAGTTTGTCCAAAAAATATTTTTCTAAACATGTACAATATTTTGGTAGAAACAAAGTCACGTTGATACATCTATACATAGAACGTACATATAACGTATATAATGTGGAATCATTAATAAAAAAAAAATTACACCGTAAAATTGAATATTTTTTGAGGGTTTGGATTCCTGATTCACAGAATACGCTATTGTAGTTAAATTTTGTTCGATATTCGTCATCATTAATCATTAAATTTAGATTTCGCACGTATAAATGGATGACGAAAGCTCAATGATTGAATTATTATTTTCTTCATTTGTTTTATGTGAATAGCTTTTGCGCTAAACTAATAAAAAAATTAACAATTGAAAGAACATGTTTATTTTATACTGATACATGGCTTGAAATGACAAAATTGGGCAATACTGGAAACAATGTCGGTTGAAAATGTAATATTTTCTGGTTTACCGTTAAACATGCAACGTGAACAATAATTGACTAGAAAAAATGTATGTGGGTTGCCTCTGAGAGGAAAAAACATCGTAAAGGCGTATAACTCTGGTGACCCACATAGGTGCTGTTCCACCTCGTGTTAACCATTTATGTGGAAACAATCGCCTGTTGACGTTGAATGAACGGTAAAAATAGGGCAACCGGGTCAGATTATTTAATAAGCCGGCGCTTTTAAATAGAACATCGTAAAATAATTAGGAAATAAAAAAATATGATATAAAAAATACTTTCTAAAAATAAATTAGCTTATATTATTAGCATGATAAGACGAAGTGAGGTCAAAATTTAAATTTATTGCCTTTAATTCAAGACAGGTTAAAACTTTGTATTTATGAATGACTCAAATTAAAATGAAACATAAAATCAACAGTTTGTCATGACCTCATCCAAGTTCTCTAAAAGTAAAAGTTAATATAATTTCTTCATCATTCATCAATTTTTTCCCATTAATTCCCGAGTTCTAAACAATCCAATTAAATATATAATATTTAAAAATCTATGTCTGATGGGGTAATCTGAGAACAGAGAAACAGTTTCAAATGAAATACACATATTATATCATTCCGACTCCTGTCTCATCGATTAATTATTTCTTTTAACTGATTGTTCAGACTTAGTACGTGATATTAGAACTTAAATTAACAAACTTTTTCTTATTTTTACCTGTTTTTAATGAGGGTTTCGATCTCCTTTCAAAGAGGTAACCGTGGATTGCACAACGCTCTGTTGTACTTTTTATCCTCCAGGAGGGCATAATAATTTAATTTCCCCAGTAAAAATATAAAACTCTACTTTGTTCTCTTTCATTCCTCAACACTCTGGTTTGTAGGGCGAATGGAAAAAGCTCCCTTTCACTATTTTAGGCCGGGATCATTAAAAGGGCCGGACCCGAGTGTTTAATGCAAAGAAAACCGCGATCACAAGGTGGAGCCGGGGTTAAGCGTGCTAACCTCAACGGAAATCTGAGGTACCGCTTATCTTAGACCAATATTAAACAAAAATCCAGAAATAAAACTCCTATTTTCTTTAACTGGCAATTGTTTAATTAAGTCTCACCCGAGACTTTTCCAATTAGGGATTTTCGCCAAGATTTCCCTTGCGATCAGAGTACTAGCCTGTAGAATTCATAAAAAAAAGTTTTTGCATCAGGCATTTTTGGGTGTTTCTGTGTTTTTAAACTCATTTATATACCTAAATGCCATTTGGTACGCCTGATTTTAAAGTGGTAGATTTTTTTTTTCAATACTACAATTTGTCTTTCAGGTTCTTTTGATCCATAATCAAGCAGGATTTATTTTTTAATTTAAATATCTAAAAAGATAAACAACAAAAACCACAATAAATTATTACTAGATGAATTAATGCCAAAAACAGGGTTTCTCGTGAACAGCCTCAATTCCTCAAAAGGTTCCATAAAGTCTTTCGTTTCTCATTCTTAAGCAAGCAAAATACAATATTGGAAGACGTTTTACAAATTTTTAAAGTATAGTGTCTCAAGTTTAAAGTAGGAATTTTTTCGTTCTGTAAATTTCGAAAAATATGGCGCTCACCGAAACCGGTGTACCGCTGATTGTAAACATTTTAATAGATGAAAAGGATAGTTCTACTCACAAAATCTATTTCAGGCATTTAAATGCTCATAGTTAGGTTGAAAAGTGATCAACGTGACCGTCTGTCCGTCTGAATATTGAAATTCAGATCTGCCTAAAATAGTTTACAAGTTAGAATTATTAAATCAATATAACCCCATAACTTATGTTATACTTATTATCATAAAAATACTTATTAAATGTATCTGTATGATACATGTAATTTCTTAAATAGAAATAGAATTACGAGACCTCCTAGGAGGCAATCACACATGCATATCACCTGTCTAGAATTCTGGTTGGAGCGTACTCGTTATTCCGTCCAGACCCGGTTTGGCGGAGCAGCGGTGGAGCATTGAGATGACACGCTGCACCTCCGCCTACCATACTCCTATTCTAACATAAAACTAACCTATAAAATAAATACCACACTATATACAACCCATTATCCCAATATCTCTCAAAAACCTGAAAAGTTTTTCCTTGAACTCCCTGTCATGCTCGAGCATTCTCCTATAGTCCGGTGGTATTCCATTTCGGTCCCTACACGGGACCAAACTGCGACACCCCTCCAACCCATGCGATACCGTGAGTGTTTTATCTTGGCATGCTGGGCACCTGGATCGACTAGCGCCGACCAACAGGTACCCAGGAGACGCAAGTGTGTGACCGATCCGCAGGCGGGTCAGGACAACTGCCTTAAGGATATCCTTGACGGACACCAGCGCGTTCAACGACGCTTCCATTTTTCTAATAATATATTTTTTTAAATTTCTTAAAGGCCAGATATCAACAATGGTAAATCAACGTTTAATTTAACAAAATTTGACTTTTTTGTTCAAACAATATAAAAAATTAATATAAATATTTGAAACTTTTATAAAAAATTATAAATGTACATTTTTAGCCTTTCCGACAGCACATACTTTTTTATGTATATATCATTTTATATAGATATAATATGATACATTTTTCAAACCAATGCAATATGACGGATAGCGGATATCATCAGCATCAATTAAAGAACTGTTTCTACCATGACCTTCTTTTTGTAAATCATTTTGTCTAAATAGGACGATAATTTATTAAGAAACTGTCATCTTTCTTTTTCGGTAGAATTTATAGATATAGATAGAATGGAATTTATGAAACCAGTGGAATGTTTGTAAACAAAGTTGATGATGCTGTACAAGAGTTTGTTGATTACATGTAAACAATAAATAAAATTTATTAATTTACTGACTATGGAATTAGGTAAAGTTGGTAAAACGGTCGATTTTTAATAGTGCCATTTATAATCTTTATTTTTACGTTAAAACTGAGTTTTTATTATTATTCACAGTTTAAATATTTTTTCATATCCAGTTTCGTCGTTTAATATTAATCTTCTATCTTTCAATACTTTCAATATTAACTTTATTGTCTCTCTTTTAAACATGAAATTCCACTGTGTATTAATAAGAAGACCGGACAGTGAATAAATTCCAGTTCATGTCAATTACTTTCCTTCTATATTAAAGTTTAAGGATCCTCGGCTCGCGGAGAGTTCCGCATTCTTCCTCATCTCCAGTACGTGGGTCTCGCCGTCAAACCGATGAAAATTCCGTTTAATAGTCAAAAACAATAATATCCCGTTCGTTCCCACAATTAAAGACCCTTTAAGAAAATATCTGTTTGGACTAGGTTAAACATTACAATTAATTAAGGTTTTTAGTTGAGATAAAAAAAGTTAATGGCACGAGCGGGATTCGAACCCACGATCTTCGGCTAGATACGCCGCTGCTCTACCACTTGAGCCATCGTGACCTCGATCTATTTCGACATCAACTTCCTATCTCAACCCCACCTTATGAGTTCGAATCCCGCTCGTCCCATTGACTTTTTTTCATCTCAACTAAAAACCTTAATTTATTGTAATGTATTAAGTGGTCAAGCGGACCACGAAATTAGTGAATTTAATGAATTAAAATGAAGTACACTTCACTAAAGATCTCCGTGGCCATTTCATTTGTCGTCGAGAATCCAATCCGATTACACGACATTTGAAAAATGACAAAAAGGAGGGAAAACTCATAAGGTGGGGTTGAGATAGGAAGTTGATGTCCGAGTGGATCGAGTTCACGATAGATAAGTGGTAGACCAGCGGCGTATCTAGCCGAAGATCGTGGGTTCGAATCCCGCTCGTGCCATTAACTTTTTTCATCTCAACTGAAAACCTTAATTTATTGTAATGTATTAATTGGTCAAGCGGACCACGAAATTAGTGAATTTAACTAGGTTAAACATTGAAAATCTTAGACAAAAATTAAATTTCTGTAAAAAATTTTATATATTTTATAAAAGAAGAGATACTTCCGTTCAAGTAATTATATCTTAAAGTAAAAATATTATATAATAACCCATTTATTGTAAAATCCAAACATCATTTTTATCCTACGAAAGTAAAAGCCTGAATTTTTTAATTACCGTTATAAAACTTTAGTGTTTGTCCCTTAAGATGGGATTCCGTTTATTACGAGAAAATGTACACAATCTTTCGTCTCTATCAAACTTTAAAAGCTTTATTAACCGTCTTATGGAAACGTAATAATTTTAAAGATACCGAATATTAAACCACTTTTTCCCCATTTTACTTTGATAGCATTTTTAGGTTTAACGGAAAAGCTGTCTGAATATAAATTGAGAATAGTTAAACATGAGAGCATGGCAATTATCCATCTTATAGTAATATTTAATCTTCCTTACTAAAAATCAGATAACAAAAAATTTCGTGGAAAAAATATTAAACTAAAATGCATAAATTGGCCAAATTAAACGTCTTGTGAACCTTCACTCTCAAGAAGAGATAAAACATTTAATATACAATTTTAATGTGTGGTGATTAGTGATCGTTAGTCGATGATTGTTCAGAAATCGTGAGACGCGGTCTGGTGTGGTGTAGGTTTCAGAAAAACATTTTTTGTATGGGGCCAACGTTTCGATCTTTATTGAGATCATCTTCAGGGCCTGGGAATTACTGTTTATTGTTTAAATTTAACAAATACATGTAGGACATGGAAAAAAGGATTTATACAATGCAAAAAAAAATATATATATATATGTACATATATCTACACCGAAAACAAACTCTTTGGGTGAGTACAAATACTTTGATTGAGTCTAAAATTTCCAGCATTGTATAAATTCACTTTTTTCACATTTTACATGTATTTGTTAAATTTAAGCAATGTTTGTAAATCCCAGGCCCTGAAGATGATCTCAATAAAGATCGAAACGTTTGCACGATAAAGAAAATGTTTTTCTGAAACCTACATCACACCAGATCGCATCTCACGATTTCTGAATAATCATTCAATTTTAATATAAATCTTGTATTTTAACGCATTTTGGTCTTTAAAAAAATTCAATTTTTATTACATTTCACTCCTTTAATGTCAATGTCAGTTATTCTACCAGGCTATTCGAGCATGCTGGCTGCTTAAGGTTTGATTGGTTCATTAATGAAATATCAAAAATTGTATACTTGTCACATCATTTTACCATAACTCTCTATCTATGCGGTCTGTTAAAAATTAACTGTTAAGCAAACTTCGTTTAGAAATTCATTTGTAAAGAGTCAATCTGTATTAATGTGGCGATGAATTATTTTCTAGTTAATGCGAACCGCTATACCCGTTTATTATCCAATCTCCTCGGGGTATCTAATTTTTGAAGCTGGTTTAAAACATTAAATATTTAATTAATGATTAACTCTCAATAAGGACATCAGCTGAATTTTTTGCTACATTTCAAAAATAGATCCAATTACTAATCCTTCATTATGAATTCAGAAGGGCTTGTCATTTTGATAATTCTTGAAATCAGAGAATGGGACTATAGATCTTGTAATTACTGGACTCCTGTTTAATCCTTGCTCTTTGACAAGAAGAGGCTTTTTCATTATATTCAAGTACCGTCCAGATTTTCACGTTTAATCAGATTATACTAAAACACGGGAATGAATGAAAACATGTTCCTTTCTTTTCAATAGACAGAAACGTTTTAACTTACAGCATCGAAAAGTTTTAAATAATGTTTTGCCTTCAGAGCAGAAATAGTGTTTGCTTAACAATTATTAATAATTTAAGTTGTATTAATCGTACATGGTTAGTTTATGTACATTAGTTAAATAAAATAGATGACATTTTTATAAAGAAAATCATTGCAAACTTTAGTCTTAAACTAGCTGAATATATACAAAACAATGATCAATGCACCAATTCCTTTGGTTTTTGATAAAACAGAAAACTAAATTTTTGGTCTCTTAAAATTTAATGACTAACTATTAGTTTCCTATATCTATGGTAGTATAGATAAAGGTAATTTATATGAGGACTGTCGTATTATTATTTATCAAAAATAATGACATAAGGCTAATAAAATGAGATCAAAAGTGAACAAATTTTTGTTTGATTAAAAATTGTGCTTAATTGTATTGAAAAGTCTTTCAAAATATCATAAAATTGTACCAAGTTATTTTTAGTCACCAACCACTTCATGATCTAGGTAAGTGTCTTCTAGGGTATCTGTAGAAACAGTACATTCCGTTCTTAGTATTGAAGCAATTGATGATGATGATCCATCATCATGATTGATGGTTATGATTTCCAGCTATTGGATTGGGTACAAATCCGTTTCAGTAGTAACGAGTGTTTCTTGTCGATAGAAATTTGTACAATAGTTCTAAGCCTCTATTTAATTGCTGGGATTTTGTTTTCCTGTGCGTGTGTGTGTATGTTACACAGCAGTAAGTTTTAAGTATAACAATAATATTGAGAAGTGAGAAGGTATATTAACACACGCGCATATGCTTTCAATTACCTTAATACGCTACAGTTTACTCCGTATGCCTATCCACATGTATTCCTCTGAAACAATTTGTTGGATCAGGATTAGTGGATAGCACAGTTGTGCTGTCGGAAAAAGAATGTAATACAGTGGAGGTTGTAATCGGGTTTTTTGACGTATAGATAAGGTACTGAATTGGTCCAAGCACACCGCCCCTCTCGGAGGTCGTTGTAGAACTCGAAAGAATAGGTCCGAGGAAAGGAATAGGCGCATGGTATTTAGATGGACATGATATTGTATCTATGAGAACATCTCGCGATACATGCTGTTATGCGTGTATCATTGTGAAATGTCAAGAAAACCCGCATACAGTACTGTTTTCGAACAAGGGATGCTGATGGTCTACAAGGCAAACTACTTGATGGATTGGGGACTGTTGAGGACGAAAGCCAAAATGGTACTCTGGGAGAAGATTGAGAAATTTTAGCGTTCAGATTGACCAGCCGCGAAGAAGAGAAAAGTAGGTTGATTTGGGCGTAAGGAAGAAGCTTTATGGCTAGGTTAGCCGAATTTCGGGAAAACGATAATATTTGTGTATTTCCAGAGCATTGAGAAGTGAGTGGTGCGAAGTATACTGTCGTAGAGATGCTGACTGATGGCTGTTTTACGGGATGGAACATTGGAGGCGTGAAGATGTCAAATTCAGTTAACCTCTGAAGGAATGACGGGTTTTTGCTGGAAATGACGTTTGAAATGCCATGGGTGGTAACCACTAATGTCAGCTTTGGAAGAATTATTTTTAAGTTCGGTATTTTATAAGCATTACGGAAGTCTTTGGATATTGTGCTACTTTTGTCAAAATCCGACATGGCCCATGACTTTTCTTTTGCGAGTTTTTATGCATAGGCAACTAAAGATATTTCGAAAAGTCGTTGTTAACGCCATTTTTCGTGGACTTTGAGCCCGAGGTCCGGCGATGTTAACGCTCGGTCTTCTCCGCCACACAGTTGGTAATTGTCGTTTGAACTGTGCACATCGGCCATTGGCAAATCGTTTATTTCTTCTTCTTCAAACTGTTACTCGTCTCATTTTATTTTATTCTCGCGATCGTCGTGGCGAGACTATCGATCGAAGGAGAGTCTTCGAAGGACAACGAGATAAAGGGTATCCGTATCCCTATATTCCTATATCATCTGTACGCCTGTCCTTTTTCCCCCTTTCATCCGTCGTAGAATTTGGAGAAGTCTTCTATACGGTGAGTTCTTTGTTTTTCCTTTTATTTATTCTATTATTTTACCCTATTCATCAAATTACAGTCCACTTACTCGTTAACAGTCGTTAATGGCGATTGCTGAGTTCTGCAATTTTTTATTACCTCCTTTCAGATCTCACCAGTTCAGTGTTGGTTTTTAGTTGAGGAAACTGATATGTTTGTCTTTCCTTACAAACCAACCGATTGTATTAGTTTTTGATTATCATCGTTTTTCCAGCCAATGAATGAATTCGTCCTTCTATCGCCAGGTAGTTATTTAAAAATGCTTTTTTATTTTCTTTTACTACTTTTATATATCGACAGACCATCTCATAAATCAATAGATGGTTGTAGATAACTTTATCAAAAAACAAACTATTATCTCTCTCTCACTCTCTCTCTCTTTCTCTCTCTCTCTCTTTCTTTTTTTATTATTTAATTTTAAAAACAAAAGAAACACCAAATCAAAAGGAGAAATATGTAACCTGCAAATAATGAACGAACAAATTCAACACATATTACAATCATGAAGTAATAGGTGTATTTACAAAAGACATGTGCTCTGCTTCTTGCATGTCACTTGAAAATGTATGATCTACATGTGTAAATCTGTCGAAAACATTAGCGAAACACTTTGCACCCCCTAACTCATTGTTAATGGTAAACTTGCGTGCTGAGGTGTAATTGGAGGAACTGAAAAAAATTTGAAAAACATTTGAAATAAGAATACACATAAAGTGTTATATGTCAAATAGTACTTTTTTGCAATAAAACATTTTGTTAAAAAACATCGGATTGTATTAATTTTTAAAATAATTTTATTATGTTTGGTATTAAATATTTCTGTACAATATTTTAGAAAGGCTGAATATCTCGGTATAGCCAATGTATTAGTTTAATTGATATTTAATTTTGATAAACATTCACTATATATTTTTTTAATTAGTGATCGTTTATAAAAGAAAATCTAATATTTGGGTTATTTAATATTCATTTATCGTATATTAAATAAATAAATCCGTATTGCATTTACTGTTTCCAGTAAAATAATTATGTTATAATTATTTTAACAATGTTGAAAACATCTGCTATTTTTTAAACTAATACAAAAAAGTCCTAACGTATTTAATTAATCCAATGAGAAACGTAAGGAAAAATAATAGCTCAAAGGGTCATTAACACGGTTTATTCTCAATGGTAACTTTTAATTATGATTGCATTCAGGTTTTACCATTTAATGAAGTAAAATTGACGCCATTTGTTTACTCTTAATTATAGAATATTCAATTCATTTTTCATGTGTGTGGGTTTTATATAGGAGAGAATTTTTTATTGAATAGTCATTAAATGTTTTTATTCGTATTTCTTTGTTAAGTTAGGTTGTGATTTTTTCCCAAATACATGCATAAATCAATCATGAACTTATTTCTCTTTATTTGTAACGATGAATATTAGGAAGGTATTTTTGGACCAACAGATCATTACATTTTTGGACAATTGCGCCAAATATTTTAAAAGTTAGGACTACTTAATATTACCACATGAAAGATTGTAGTACTAGTTTTTCAATCTTATTATTTATGGGTTAAACCTAATAGTGATGATTTAAACACCATTATCCTTAAGTTATGGCCACACAGTTTACAGGATAATTTCAAAGCAAACGCCTATCTCATTAGCGAAAGAAGTTTTATGATATTTGCCGTTTTTCACGGCAAGTAGAACGTATTAAATGCTCTTCAAAAATTAAAAAATACTAGTTTCCGTGTAAAATATAAACTCCTTGAGAATATGAGAAGAAGATGGTCTAAACTTTTGGCTCCTCATAGAGGAAAAACTCCGGGTAAAGGGTGCCGTCAAAGTAGCGGTACTTATTTGTTGACTGCCTTAAAGTTTAAAAAGTCATTTTTACACTGTGCACTTCTTTTAGTTTCAAATGTAGAGATGCAGATGAATTTTTCGATAACTAAACGATGTGTGCACTTATGAAATTTTAAATTTTCGAACGCTATTGACTACTGAAATTGGTTCTGAGTTTTCCGTCAATAACTTAAGTTTTCCGTGTAATTTTAGTTGTTTAAAATTCAAATGTTAATTTGTTGATAATTTTGATAATTTTTTTAAATAGGAACATTTGTCACACAAAATAATTTTTACTTTTTTATTTTATTTTTGTATCATAAATTAAGATGGATCGGGGCTATTGGTAATATATTGTTTGTTTTGTATATTAATATTTTACACAAACCTCCGGATTGTACATCCATGTCCGTGTTAAGTATCGCAAAATTTATTTTGTTAATAAAAGCATACTCTATTTTATTCTAAAAACGATACGGTTGATGAAATGCAATTTATTTATAATAAATAATATAATCAATTTTGATACAATCTTAAAAAAGAAAAGTGTCTGAAATGTCAGATTTATCAATACAGTTTCCACAAACAGAGGAAACTCGCCAACCATTAGAATAGACTGAGTCATATCCTCGTAGTTTACAGAAATTACTTCCCTATCGTTCGGAAGGTTATAAATTATGCCAGTATTAAATTAAACATGTTTCCAAACTCAACTTAAATATTTCCTTTCCTATAAACACAATTATTTGACGTGGGGTTCTTAGATTTGCCGCCATGAACCCTCTCACATTCGACATTTAGACCAATAAATTTTTACAATCTAATAATATTTTTGAAACAATTATACTGCGATGATCGAGTGGTAAGGGCTTGCGTCCCATATTTTAAAGTGGTTTTGGCCCTTTATTCGCGACACTGAGCTGGTAGATATGACAGGAATTAATTTTGCGACACTACATATATTGAAATGTACTTACTTCATCTAAAAATCGGATAGTAAAAATATATTGGGTACCATTCTTGCTCGCTCCATATAAGGGACCAAGAAGAGTCCGTTCACCCAAATAGGGTGATGAAATACTTGATATTATTATAACTTTATAATAACTTAGTATAATTACTATTATAACTTTCAATTTATTAAGGGTTTTAGTTGAACTAAAATAGGCATTGTCACGAGTGGGTTTCGAACCCAGACCTTCGGCTAGATAAGCCGCTACTCTACCACCTGAGCTGCCGTGACTTCGATCTACTCGGACACGCCAAAAATGGCAAAAAGGAGTGAAAAGGTCGAAAGGTAGGGTTGAGATGGGAAGTTAGTGTCCGAGTATGTCGAAGTCACAATAGCTCAAGTGATGAGCGGCGGCGTATCTAGCCGAAGGTCGTGGTTTCGAATCCCGCTCGTGCCATTGACTTTTTATCTCAACTAAAAACCTTATTAATTGAAACATATTAATTTGTCAAGCGGACCACGAAAACTAGTGAATTATTTATAACTACTCTTAATGAGGGTTGATTGAGTACTTAAATTTCAGATGATTGTGTTGGTCTGCAAGTCGGTGAATTTGAGCTGAACCGGCATTGGTTCACTTATTAAAGCCGTCTTCATTATCGGATTGGTTGGAACTCACTGAAGATGGCGCAATGCCGAAACGCGTTTGTCGTTGAACAAACCCACGAATGAAGACGGGGCCAATACCCAATGCCGTTCAGCATTATTTAAATTTCAGTTTGTGAAGTTGTAACGAATTCGCGCTAATAAATACATTCTATATAAAAAAAGGATTTTTTTAATTAAAGGACTTTGTACAATAGAATATCTCGATTTATTAAAAATCGTAACACGAGATTCGGAGATTTTCTCCTGTGTTTAAGGACAGTTATTTCATTTGGGATTACTACTCAACATAAACTGCACAACAATTACTAAGGATAATTTATTCTTATTCTATTAATTTTAATTACATGACCGATATATTCTTGTTAGTAGGAAAAATTAAAATAGAAAATGCAAACCAAAAACAAACAAAGGTTAATCCTCATTTTTAATAAAAGATTTACTTAAGTTTTACGTAAACATGAAGATTATTCATTTTCTAAACAAACATCTTTTCTTGTCTTTTCTCCATTTTAATCCAGTTTATTCTCTTTATCGATGGAAAGACATCATCTTGAACCAGAAGTTTGCAATATTATTGTGAGAATGCGTCACCGAGGTCACCGGCAAGTGGATATCGCAGAGGCAGTTGTCGTTCGTTTCTCATGGCGTGGTCTCCCGGGCTTTCGTCCGATGGAACAGATATATTGTCATTGCCGCAAGACGGAAGCCTTTCGGTAGTGCCCGCCAGTACCTAAATGATTACAAGATATTTTAGTAAGACCTCTATCAGGAGACTATGGGGCAGCCAACGCCTAGAAGAGAACAACAGTTGGATTGCTGTTATGTTTACTGTTGAGTCTTGTTTCTGTCTGTGAGTTCCAGTTTCTTCTGCTATCACTATATGGCCAGAAACGCGACTCATCAGTATACATAACAGCATTCCAATTGGTGTACTCTCTCAACATAAAAAAATATATGTCAAGACATTTCTGCAAATACCGCCTACAATTTAGTGCAATAGTAAAAAAGAACTTTTAGTCAGTGAAATATAACGTAGATTAATTAGATGAACATTGAAAATAATAATAAAAAAAAAAAGGCTTGAATATATAAACAAGCAAAAATGTTTCAAAAATTGATCATTGTCTTAATATGATTGACTTGACTAAATTATTAATTGATTTATTTTTGTTAAAAATCCATTAGTTATTAATTTTCTTTTGTAGAGAATATTAAGTTTAGTTTCGAAAATAAAATAAAAATATTATGTTAACGTTTTATTTGTTTAGGGTAATAGAAAATGTTATGCTTTGTCTTAGTTAATGTGCTTCCAGTGATGTTTATTGTTTTCCTTGAAGGAAAGTGGAGAGGCGGTGCTGTAATTTCAGTAAAAGACAATATCTCTCTTCCCGCAAGCCATCGGGCGGGCGATACAGCCCTCTGGAACCGGACAATTACCGAAAGCCATTTACTACCATTTAACAGCATCCCGAGTAATGAATCGCTGAAGGCGGTTTTTCATCATCCCCGCCCTGGCGCGGCTGGGACTGGCTTAAGGTGACCGAATTGTTTCACGTTTGTCCCGCGGTGGAATTGGGCCGTTTGTAAAGAGCTACCACCCGGGGTAAAATCGAAATGGGCCGCGGAATGGGGGTGGTTTACAGTTGCCAAGGGAGATAAGCAATGACCCCTTAGGTAAGAACGTCTTAGCGGCCTCACCAAAAACCGACCCCCCGTGGGCAAGAAGTGAGCTTCGCCCGACAGGAAATCCGCTCTTTACTCAAGTTACAAAGTTGGTCGACTTACCTTTGAGGGATATTAGAAACATAATGGATAGATTTATAAGGAGGAAAGTTGTTTTTAAGTCAAAGTACCTTTTTCTTTGTTCCGAGAAAGGCCAAATAAAAAATAAATATAATTTATCAAATATTTACATTCAACAATATACATATTGTCGCATATATTATGTAAACTAATATTTAAAAAAAATAACTGTAAAAACATGTTTGGATGATGTTTGGAAGATTGACTAATTTTCAAAATCATATTTTGGTTATTTCAATGTTTTTATAATTAGTCGTAGAACAGTTTTACTTTTTAGTTAATATGTTATGCGTAGAGAGAAGAAAGAAAAGCTAAAAAAAAGAATAATGAAGAGAGTGGGAAAGAAGGAGAGATTTAAAAAGAAACGTGTCTAACAAGGGGGTGGGAGTATTGTAAGAGGAAAATATAAAAAGCGAAATTGAGTGGGAGAAAGAAAAGGAATGAGAGGGAATAAAAAAGAAGGAGTGTAGAAAATAAAGAGAGAAAGGGAGATAGAGATATATAGAAAGATGGACAGATAGATAGAGAGAGGGACAGAGAGAAAGAGAGAAGGAGAGAGAGATAGATAGACAGAGAAAGAGAGAGAGAGAGAGAGAGAGAGAGAGAGAGAGAGAGAATGAGAAGTAGGGCGAATGATTGAATAAATACAGATTTATTATATATTATTTTATGTCGTGCATGGCATCCCAGACAATTTACGAGAAGAGAGAGAGAGAAAAACATAAAACAGAGAAAAGGGACAGCAAATCAGAGAAAGAGAGGATGAGAGGAGAGTGAGAGAAAATAAGGATTTACAGACAAGATAAGAGAACAATGGAAAAGTAAGAAAAATAATAGCGAAAGAGAGAGAGTGAGAAAGAGAGGATGAGAGGAGAGTGAGAGAAAATAAGAATTGACAGACAAGATAAGAGAACAATGAAAAAGTAAGAAAAATTATGGCGAAAGAGAGAGAAAGAGAGGATGAGAGGAGAGTGAGAGAAAATAAGAATTGACAGACAAGATAAGAGAAGAGAGAGAGAGAGAGAGAGAGAGAGAGAGAGAGAGAGAGAGAGAGTGGGAACGTGGAAATATAATGTCAGTCAATAAAAAAGTGAAAGATGAAAGAAGAAAAAGGAGAAAAGAGATTGAGAAAAAGACAAACAGCGAAATACAGAGAGGGAAAAGGAGGAAGAAAAAGGAAAGGAGAGAAAGAGAAAAATAAAACATGGATCGATAAAGAAAGCAAAAGAAAAAAATATCGAGATGAAAGAAAAAAAGGGAGAGTGAGAAAGGGAGAGGAGAGAAATGAGGGAAAAAACCATAGATTTATTTTTTAAACTGCATATTTAACACAAATATTTTAATACATAATAAATTTCAAATCAAGAAAAATCATATTCGGCCGTTTTTTTAACGAACTGAACATTTTGAACGAAGTTCGAAAAAACGTTAATTGGACAATCGTATTGATTTTTAGATATTCTCGGGAAAATATTTGTTATCACTTTAATATTAACCAAACTTATTAATTTAATATTAACTTGTCTTATGATTCAGTCATAAATCCATTACCTAACAGGGCAATGTAATTAATTATCATCTGCCTGAATCTGACAATTCAAAATGTTGGAACAATGAAAAAACGACAAACACACGCAATAAAAACGGACGTGTTATCTGATTTGCATTTTTATTTCGAAAAATCAGCCACTCTCTCATCGTGAATGATGGATTCTACCCAATATTATTTATTAATTACATAAAAACAAATATGTCAGCATTTTAAATATGAATGATTGATCACAGATTTTTGATAATTGAGTTTAATTTATAATACTGGATATTCTGTGTTTAAATTTATTTTACTGACAGATGATCTACAGCAAATACTGAAATACACTTTCATACATTTGTCTTTTATATAATTTTGTATTATAAATGTTTACATTCTATAATTGCTGCAGTTTTCAACAAATTTCGTTTTGGGGAAATTTAATTTTTTAAACAGCGACAACAATTGCGTTTTTGTTCCTGAAACAGGTTAATTTAAAAAACTTGAGCGATACTTGCTAACCGCGAAATAAATATGATGAGTTTTCCTGTACTAAGTAAATAAACTACAGTATTAAAAATACTACGGTAGTACAAATGCAGTATAAAGAAAACTCATCGCAAAAATCGAAATTTACATATATTTTTTTATATCAATCCCTTTGAGTTAATTGTCGCTAAGTTTCCATCGGTGAAAATCTATCGAACCCGGCTAAAATATTAACCTTTCTCTTAGAATATTCATCGCCGAATATGAATATTCAATTCGAGGAAGGAAGTAGCTACTTCCACATTTGATTAACCGAATCCTGTTAAATATTAACGGGAGTTAAGAGGTTTAACTCATATAACGCTCTCTCTTTACAAATTGGATGATTCTCACATTTTACACCAAACCAACTGTTGAATTTAAAATAAATAAATTCGATGAAATAATTTACAAAACATTAAATGCACATTTATTATATAATTGTTATTGAGAGCCTGTTGCACCATTTAAATCAGTGTTCATTGGAATGTCAAGTCCCAGACAGAGAAGGGAGCGTTGAAAATACTGAACTGTAACCGTAAGGTGAATTGCGTGGCTAACGTTTCATACCGTATGGCATGTTTTCCATTTAGATAATTATAAGAGAAAAATGTAGCGAAAAAATAATTGCAACATCGTTTGACATTGATTTTGAGAATGGGCTACCCTCTTATTTACATTTTCCCCAAAGCTCCCCTTGCCTTTATCTTAATTGTCTTCTCGTGACCTATTAACCCCAATAATTACTGGAAATCAGCCGGGATATCGTCGGTCCGAAGGCTGAACGGTGCTGATACGCTTAATCCAAGCTCATTACCAATCATTATGGGTAATAATTTTTTAATTGATTTTTCACACTTTTTTGCATGTGTTCTAAACAAATAAACGAATGGAAAGTATGAAATATCACGCCCTACTGGCAATTTGCTTGACTTCTCTCTGGAAATACAAGACCAATTAATCTTGCTGGCATTTTTTATAATTACAAATCTAGTTTTTCAAAAATGTATGGAAACATGATCGGCCTCAGAAGAAAAGTAAAGGTGATAATTACCTTTTAATGCGAGGTAAAAAAATCGTAGACAACTTATTTTAGATTCCAGGCACAAATATAGAGTAGATTATGATTTAAACAGTTTGAATAAACACCCTGTATATTGAACCGGAAAGAAAGAGAAATGGAGAGAAATAATAAGAAAATGAGGGAAAAAGAAAGAACGGGAGAGAAACTTGGAGAATGATAATGACAAAGATAGCCACAACTAAATACATAAAATGATCGATATATTGATTCATAAAAACAGAGGAAGATAGAATTGAAAAAGAAAGAGAGTGAGAGGGGGAGAGATAAAGAACTCAAAACGTTTATGTATAATATGTATTAAAATGTGACATTATTTTAAATTAAAGGAGAATGAAAGAAAGATTCTGAATGTCTGAGAGAGAGAAAGATGATGATGATGAACGTTTTATTAATCAATCATACAAGATTTAGTCTCAAGTACCATTCTTACATCTAATGTGAATTACAATGGTTTCTAAGTTTAACTTACTTCTAATTTATTAAACATTAATTACATCGAATAACTTTATTTTTGTGGTAAATATGTTCCATCTATTCGTTTTACATTGAACTTTTACTTAAATTTGCTTATTGAAATAGATATCCTAATTTACATAATAATTCAGCAGTTAAAAAGCAAATTACTAATAAAATTAAATAAGTGAACAAAAATAATTTTCAATGCAATGCAGTACAAATAATGAATTGTAAATCATCAATATAAATGTACAAATAAATCGTTACTTAATAAATAGTAATATAAAAAATACCAAAACAAGACAAAACAACAAAAGAAGTTAAATTTGAGACATCAACCATAACAAGATAACAGATGATTTTTAAGACGATTCTGGAAAATCTTTGATATATTTACATCGGTTTATGGGTGTAGGGATTCTCAAAAACGTTATTGCACATTTAACTGATAATGACCTAAAAAGTATTGGTTTTGTGCTTAACTACACGCAGACTATCATGAATCTGAGACATGTAATTAAATTTTACATTTAGATATTTTGGTTTTTGAACTTTTAGAATTTTAAAAACTTAGCACGTGAGATTGTAATCGATTAAATCTTTGAGAAATTTGAGTTGCGACAACTTGTTATATGTACAACTGTCATATTTCAGGTTCAGGATATATCTGCTACACATGTTTAACCCTACTTGCAATTTTTTGATTTGTGTACGATTTAAGTCACACACTGCTCCTAGACCATAAGTTATGTGTGGAAAGATTAGAGTTGATACAAGTTGGTTTTTGATATTAACATTGTATTTTGCAAAACTTAACAATTTATTAAATCTATATCTAAAGATAGATAGATTCATAAAGGAAGAGAGAAAGAAAGAGAGAGAGTGAGAGAGAAAAGAAATAAAGATAGATAGATAGATTGATTGATAGAGAAAGAGAGAAAGAAAGAGAGAGAGTGAGAGAGAGAGAAATAAAGATAGGTAGATAGATTGATCGATACAGAAAGAGAGAGAGAAATAAAGATAGATATATAGATTGATTGATAGAGAAAGAGAGAAAGAAAAAGAGTGAAAGAGAGAGAAAGGGAAAGAGAGAGAGAGAGAGGGAGGAAGGGAGAGTGTCCCTGTTTTAAGTTTTTATGTATGTTGATTTTATATTGTCACAACGAAACGAAATTATTAATTTTTTATTCGATTGATATCTTTTCAAAAGAGTTTTTAAAACTAAGTTTTACATAACATGTTTGCTACATGTAGTGTACGTATTAAATATTTGACAATCGCTACACAAAAACCTATTGCCTGCAGTTGACTGTAGAAGAATGTAAATGGTTTTTATAAACGTCACAATTTGGATAAATAATACATTATTATTTTACTTTATTCAATAGCGTCTTTTCATTATTGTTATGTAAATGATCCGTTGTTTATTCACGGGCGACGTTCGTGCGACAGATCTTTCTCAGCTCTCCCAATGAGAGGGATGTTCTATCCGCCGGCCCCTTTATATCGGAAGGTAGAATGAGTTGTATTAACAGATCAGTGTTCTTCGAAGCGAGAGAGCGTTATCGGCTTAAGATCGCTTTCCCTCCGTAGAACATCCTAATTATCTGATAATAACGCGATGAGTTATGTCGCTTGGTCTCGCTTCACCGCTTGCCAACAGCTCCTTATCTCGCCGTCGTTCCGGGCCTGGGCGGGGCTAATCTTTGTCTTTGTTAAAAGACCGACCGGAAACTAGAAAAGCCCATATTAGGGTATAAACAAAGATGAAGGTGGTAGCTTCTCCAAGATTGAAATCTTCTAATCGTTTCAGCTTTGGAGGAAATGTCTTTTTCCTTCGATGATTAAAAAGCTTGTTAGTCTATTTTAACGTACATTTTAGGCTTGGCGAATCGAAAAGTATATTGCTTGTAGAAATGTAAGCATCAGATTCAAGAAAATAGCAATCATTAACATTTAAATATTTGCTTTCTATGATAAAGTACCACTTTACCTAAAACTTTAGAAAATAAAAATAAAATAGAAATTGTTCAAAATACCACAGACTTCACAAACGGCTTACATCGAAGTAGTGGTAGTATCTTCAATTCACTTTTTGATTTTTGCATATGCAAATGTACAAGTACATTCTTCTCCGTTCCGCCTGATTTCTTTTCTTATAAAAATTGTCGCCACGTTTATTTTTACAATATATTTTGGTTGATTTGTTTTTAGATCATTTAATTCATATTTTCTTATTCGTCACTTCGTTCAATACCTAAGTTTTATTTTTCTCCGACTCATTCAGTTAAAAAGACATTTGGCATGCAGATATAACCAGGAACAAGATCAAATGATCGTCCGATTGGTTTTTGCTATTATTATTTTTTTTTTTTTTTGACAGGGGCATCCGGCAGCTTGGTCATTTCAGCCCCGAAGAACTAACGAAATAGCGCTACACATTCGCATCACAATCACGCAAATAAATACATTCATACCTATATACATTGATCGCACTCATACTCTTTGGTAGATGGAGTACTCGATATTCCTCCGACCTGTACACTACAGTAAACTACTCTAATTTGGGGTCGATGGGGTACGGTAAAAGTTTTCCACCGTAGACCTAAGTCACGCACGCAACATGAGGGGCAATGGAGAAGCTACTTCGCTATCAGCACCTCCCCATTCACACCA
Source organism: Cimex lectularius (assembly GCF_000648675.2). Taxonomy (NCBI): domain Eukaryota; kingdom Metazoa; phylum Arthropoda; class Insecta; order Hemiptera; family Cimicidae; genus Cimex; species Cimex lectularius. The sequence continues at coordinate 248,959 of NW_019392772.1, read as the reverse complement.
ATAAATGCATTCCCCCCAACATACATTCATCGCGCTCATTCTGTTTGGCAAATGGAGTACTCGATATTTCTCCATCTACCTGTTCCCTACAATAAACAAATCTAAATTAGGGTCCATGGGGTATTTTTTATAAAAGTTCCGCCATTTGCCCAACTCATACACACAACCTGAGAGGTGATGGTGAAGCTACTTTGCCATCAGCCCCGCCCCATTCACTCATACTAGGCTCAGAAACACAAAATGCATAATTTAACTTCTATATACAATAAAAAATTCCCAACTCCCTTAAAAAGCGAAATAAGGGACCCTGAAACTCGATGTTGTGTCCGAGAACCTTCTTTAAATCTGGCGGCATGCATTTTCTTATTATTAAAGATTTTTTTTATTAAACGAGCCTTTTTTATTAATGCTCATGGTATAAATAATTGTCTTTTTCATCTATTCTTTGCTTAAATGGTATACAACAAAGCTCTTAAAAGGAGCTATTTTAATTAGGTAACATAGAAATACAAAAAACCCCTTTAGTTTGTACCAAATTCATATTTGATATACTAGAAACAAGACGTGATGCGAAACGGTAGGAATGAAAATTGAAAGTTTGTGAAGATGGAGGAGTTGGCCCTGCCTGTCTGATAAACGCTTAGGACAGAATAACGCGATAACCACCCCCCCCCCCCGGCCAAAAAGAGCAAGAGCTGCAGTTTCCGTGTAAACAGAGCCGGCCCACGGGCAGGCAGATTACGTTCCCCTCATTCCACTTACGCTCGGCCCCTTTCTCACAAATGCCAGCCCCTGATTTGCATAATCATGCAACTGACCGACCCCGGCAAGGTCTATCTTGATAGGTGGACAGACTTCTAAGCACGGCTAGATTGTCATAGTTCTTGCCGTACTAGCGGATTTTGTCCCCGTCCAAACGCCAGTGACGTTAATACGAGATTAACAGAGAAAATTGATATAATAAACTAGTACAAAACAAGATTACATCAAGTTTATTTCCACGTAAACAATACAAAGGTTATACTAAACCCGCACGACTTACTGTTTTTGCAGGTACTGTATAACCTTTGCGCTGTGATTGATGTTTTCTTATATATTTTAACTAACTAATAACTGTATAATAACTGTATTCGTTTTAAATTGATTTGACTGGATACTATTTTGATATTCCTAATTTTATACTAAATATATATCGTAAAAACATATGAAAACATAATTTGATGATCAATATAAAAGCCAAAAGACGTTCAGAAACAATATCAGCATAGAAATGACAGTCAATAAACTAACAACCAGCTGCAAGTAAATGCCCTAACATAAAAACAACAATAACAGTAATGTAAAACATCAGTAAATACAGAAAAACCAAATGATAAAATATTACATAAATTTAAGATTGTCTTTTGCCTAGTTTGGCCAGTCTATAAATTATTCCTAGGTGTAAATACATTAAGAAATCATTCTGGTGGACGTATTTTAATAAAAATTTTAAAAAATGTTAATAGATATTAATAAAAAGTAATAACAATTTTCACATAATAGTTACTTTTACGCAATTTTATATTGTGTGTAGTGTATTCGTGGGATGTGTAGTGGCCCTAAATGACCTACATATCTCAAGAAAAGAGTAAACATAAAATGCATTTAAGCATTTTGGTTAGTCAAAGTGAAGTAAATTTTTAGGGTATCCTAACATTTATGCGTACTACTTACATATCTCAAGGAAAGTGTAAACATGAAATCGAATAAAACAAATCCTGGGATTTATCTGACTACACTGTACCGTGAATTGCTACAATTTGCAAACCGTATACTAATAATAAAGTCAAATAGTTCGATAAATAACAACTATTATAGTAAAAAATATTATTAAATAAATTTGATTAAATTTAGGTTTATGGTATATTTATTGAAATTTGTCTTTCATAATTATGAACTAATATTCATTTAATGCAAATAAACGTAGTTTTAATTCATTATGACAAGACATAATACATACTACGTTTAAATTCTAACTTTACTAACAGTCAGCTAAATGTATCAGAAGATTCGTGTTGTTTTAATGCTACGTAAGTTGAATACTAAAAACCTATCGACAGTTCTTATCAATAGTCTTTAAGAGCAAAGAAAAAATTAACTTAAAAAAATGAATTCCTGCTTTCAGCGTGTATTCAAGATAATTATATCAGTAGCTTGTTTAGTTAGGATACGAAAAAAATATTAGATGAGAATATATAATTCCCTAAAATGAATAAAGACCCTTTCAGTAAGACGAAAAAATATTTTTCTTAAAAACAATTCGGCTTCGTTTCAAGCACCCTTTAGGCCGTAAATATGAAAGTTAATTGCTAACAAAGTATAACCTTTTTGAACTGGATTCGCCAGTGGCAATTTTATCTCTTGCCAATATCCATTTTTCGTTTGAAACTTCGTAACGCCTTTGAAATTTATCCGAATTCGAATTATTTCAACGATTGCAAAGCTGAATACCTTTCATTTCGGTCTATATCAACAAAGTTAATTTTTTTTATTATAAAAAATGAAATAAAAAAATTCTTCAAACACTTTATTTTATATCTCCAATTATATATAAATGCCTCCGTTTTTTCGGAAATCACGAAAACAAACAATGGCATACACTTGGCCTACGTGTATATGTACATTATATACATATATGTACGTATACACGTGTACATTATATATATATATATATGTGTGTGTGTGTGTATAATTGGAGATATAAAACGTGTTTGAAGAATTTTTGTGGATTTAATTTTTTTATGCCATTGTTTGTTTTCGTGTTTTCGAAAAAATCTGAGGCATTTGGCAGTCAATTTTTTTTCTATTCTCCGTATTCAGGAATTTTGCGGTGCAAAGAAATTTGTGCAAAAAACTTTCTTATTTGTTGGAAAAAAATTTAACCATACTTTGATATGTCGCTTGGTAAAAATTTCGTATTTGTACTACAATACATGCGAGATCGCTTAGCCGCAGATTGGTTCATTTGTTTCGATGAGGTTTCTTCCAAAACGAGAAATTGATATATTCGATTTCTTTTTACCTCCAAAAAAAACCGTACATATATTTTGGGCGTATAGTTCGACGTTAATTGAAAACTACTTAAAATTTCTGAAATGACCTTTGCAGGCCCGAGAACCCAATAAACTACATATAAATTCGATTAAGAAAAATTTGGAATTTGATTATTAAATTGTGGTTATCATTTTCTTATGTTAGGTTAAAAAATCGACTGATATAAAAGTACCTTGAAGTAAATGCACATCTAAGACAACAACCATACTTTTAAAAAAATTATTATTATTTAAAATATTTTTTCTAGGCTTCTAGAGTTCGAAAACATCTTTAATATTTTTTGACGTAGTATTATAAAAAATGCCTATTTAAAATCCGTAATCCCATGTCTGTAGGTTTCCTTGACAAATAAATAACAAATGGTCTAGGCCTCGAGAATCACCCACCTTAGGTTTTGGCAGTACTGCAAGCGACCGAGGTTGGGCTCCGGGTAATAACAACCGTTCGAAATGATGAATAGTGAGTGGAGTGAGTGTGTTCTTCAATCTTTATAAAATGATAGTTCCTGCTCACAGTAAATTGTTTTCTACCATTGATTGGTTGAAAACAACTCACTGAAACAACAGTTAGGTCATTTTATCTGCCAACGTAATCAGTCTCCAGATCCAAACCCAGTCACTTTCTCCCTCACTCTTAAAGTCATTATTTCCTATTTAAATCTCTCAATTTTGTCTCAATTGGTAGTGGAGTACTCAATATTCCTACATAACCATTTAAACCTATTATCTAATTAACCTAATTGAGGTTCGATGGGTACACAATATTTTGCCATAGGCTCTCTCTCTCTCGAACTACACGTTCACCCTAATAAATATATTAACTATCAACACATTCAAGGGACACAAAATCATATACAATAAAACAACCCTATTTCCTCCCTCGGAATAGAGGACCCAGATACTCGCTGGGCCCAGAAAGGATTTTTATATCGGTAGGCATTCCTACGCGCTCTCTATATGGAACCAATTGCACCCCTCAATCTGGAGGGACATATTAAGCAAAACTTTCTCCGCATGTCGGACACGTAGGTGACTCCATTGTTAATTCCTTTCGTTTTTGTTAATTTTATTTGTCAGAGTAGATAATTAAATACTAATTGTAGGTATAAGGTTTTTCCATACATAAATAAAACTACTGAATATTTTACAGTATTGTTTTTAATAGTTTAAATTTTTGTACGCATCTGTGTTTATACAGTAAAAGTAAAGACAAATTTTATAATAATAATTGTAGCGTTTTAGCTCAGAACTACATTCATTCGTACTAACAAATAGCTACAGCTGGGGCTCAGTTTCTCAACTTTAGTTACTGAAAGTGCCAGAACTTTGAATATTAAATAATTTAAGTTTATCATCTACGCTAATACTGTATTTTAGAGAAATTGGGCCGCCTTATCCTCAGCAAAGAGGTCGTTATATTTTGTTGTTACACATTACTAAAAACAGCTTTCGAATTGTTTTTCTCAAAAGGTTTAACTACTTTTTTAAAATTTTGTTTAACTTTTTATTCCTATGGTTTTTTTCATATGTGTGTATTAATGTGACTTGTTAAACAGTCTAATTACCCAGAAGACAGTACCGAATATTGCTAATTTCTCTTAGCGAGTTCTAGAACAGTTTTATAACATGTTCTGCCAGTATAACACAACCTATTCAGACGCAAAAGGAATTGTCATAAAATTCCTTTTTACAGCGTTTTGTTCCCGCCCCTGGATGCAAACTCCCTTTCGGCGTGAGCAACGGCTCTTAAAAATAAGCAAAAAGGTCCCCTAGCCTGTAAAAAATATAAAAAAGGCACCTCCATGGAATTGTCGCCGGGCCGTTTTATTCCGTGTAGGGCTGTGGGTGTAGGATGGGTTTTTTCAGAAAAGGAACTCCAGGGTTTTACTTCCCTCTGAATATGTAAGTTACCCTCAGCCATTACAATAGGTACGAGAGGTAAGATTACTAAAGCTTTTAAAGCTACACCGTGTTTGTGAACCAAATAAAAAATGTTATACTTTTCACTAAGTGCCATTTATTAAAAATGTATAAAAATTAGAGGGGTTCCGGACCGGAAGAAATGCTATGGAAATATTTCTTACCTTCATCAAGTCCTAAAGTTTACAATATATCCATAGGGTTTCGTAATTTAAATTTTTTTTTTATAATTGTCATCACTCCTTATATATGCGTAATTTTACTTTAATAACATGCTTTCTTGTATGTCAGTTTGTTACCAAATCTTTTTCTTTTCATCATATTTTATTTGGTAAAAATAAATGAAATTTAAATATAAATTATTACTAAAATGTAAAACAGCATATATTATTACTTTTTTGAAATATTGCGCCCTAAATACAAAGTTTTGGTTTTTTGATTATTGTAGTTTCTAAATTTTAATGAAAGTGTATGAAGTAGAATATCGCATTATTTAAGTCAAATAGACATTATTATTATTAATCTCGTAAAATTATTGTTAAACTCAACATGCTGCTTGATTAAAGGGCTCTGTGAAAACACTCATCAAACATAAATATTATACTTAGCCCAAATGTTCATAAGTGCTGGCACGCACACTTGACTCTAGAGTTTGGATTATATAAAACTTGACGAGCCGTTAATGAAAAACTGTGGCCATAATTCATTGGCCTCGGGTAAAACTTGTTATTAAAAGCCGGTCAGCGGACTTCGAGGTGAACAGCTAAAAACTAGTTGGAACAGCGCGATTTTTTCCACATCGGTCTGCCCTCATCGCCATCCAATTATAAGAAAACAAATATTTGCACGTTAGCTCAAGCAACAGAATTGAAGTTATTCACGCTTCGTAAGCACTAACTTTACCCTCCCCCCACTATTTCTAAAAGCCAATTTTTTTATATCGCTCGAATTTACCTACAAATTTGAATATAGATCCTGGCTTTTTTGCCAGTTTGGCCAATTCTCTTAAAAAAATCTTTGAACAATTGAATTTTATTTACATAGCTAATTACATACATATCAAATTACATTCGAATTTTTATTATTGTTAAAGTCTATACATAATGCTCAGAGTTTGTTGAAATCTGTATGTCAGAAGCTGCTAGAATCATCCTGTTGATTAGGAAGTGTTCAACCTCCGTTAATTTCAAATGGGCCGAATCAAAGGTCCATTATCAGCATTGCCGATCTCAAAGTTAGATGCTCCTCAAAATCTAGTTACAACGTTGGCTCAAATCGAACATTCTGAACATAGATAGATATACATGAGGATGATATTTACGAACAGTTCAACCTTTGGACACAAATTAGTGAAGATGGAGGAAGTTTTAGTAGCGTTATTAAATGTAAAATAATGTGAGTGTTTAGTGACCGTCAGTTATTAATTATTCGGAAATCATGAGATTCGGTCTGATGTGACGTAGGTTTAAAAAAATATTTTTTTTATCGTGCCAACGTTTTGATCATTAATGAGATCATCTTCAGGGCCAGGGATTTATAACCATTTATACATCACACCAGACCGCATGTCACGATCTCTGAATAATCAGTAAAATAATTTTTCCAGTTTTCATAAAACGTAATATGTAAAAACTGAAGTATGAAATCGAAAGGAGCGTTGATGATCGCAACGCTTTACGCGACTTACGCCAGGGGAGTCTCAAGTTCGAATCCAGAGGCTCTGAAATCTAAACAAATCGATTTTTTTGGAACACCGGATTCTCGAGGGTTAATATGACCTCTGCTATAGCGAACCCTCGTAAAAAAACAATATTTGGGCTATGAACAAGCAGACACGATGCCCGAATTTGAAAGCTAGGAAATTTACACAGCTTAAAATCCTAATGTACTTACGCAGATACAGAAGACTGTTGTGGAATTGGCACGTTAGATATTAGCGATAAGAACTGAACTTGGACAACTAAGAAGAATTTATATCGACATACATAGCAGTACCGGTATCCAAGGATTCGAAGACATTTTGAACGGAAATCTCTTATGACCATCAAAACTCAACTAATTCTATATATGGTATGCTAAACCCTCGATTGCGAATAATCTCTATCTCTTTCTACTCATCATCACTATCACAGAATACAAATATAATTAAATTAGTTTTAAAAAATCCAGATCATTTCTAAAGTTTTTTGTAGTGTATGTAGTCTGTGCAGTGATGAATTTTGAATTAATTCGTATCAATCGATTAGATCGACAAAATCTCTCTATTGAAATGTGATATAATTTTTCTGAAAAACTAACAGCTATTAAAAAAAGTTTTGAATGGTAACATTCCATAATTTTTGCCCAGGATTTCAGATAAGTAGTATAAGCATTTTTTAAGACTCAAAGACCTACCAATTTTTAACACGTTACTTGATTCTTATTGTAATAAAGGATTCCCCGAGGAGTTAGATGGGTTCCGTATATCCGGGAATATTTTAATTCAAAGATGACGGTTATCTCATAACCTCAACATCGTTCAAATAAAAATAAGTATTTGGAAAATGACCTAAAGGACAATATAGTTGTGAACTGTCGTAATAAATGTACACAAAGTTAAATTTATTATTTGTCTTTACATAGTCTACTTTTGACCTTTCATAGTTTTTGTATCTATAATAGTTTTTGTAATAATTAAGATAGAGCTATTTTGTCCAAAAATGGGTTCTGAATCTGTTAGACTGTACCCATTAAAATTTCCTAGGCGGATTAGACAAAATTTTAATATATTTTTGCGTATTCAAATTTCACGTGAGCCACAAACCTTGTTCGGCAGCAGAAGAGTCTTGTCGCTGCAGACTTACGGGTAGAGTGATTGGTATTCATGGCAACTTACATGTAATTTTAAATTGAAGGAAAATAAAAAAGACTATCTTTGAGAAATAAATAAACTGCACGGTTTTGAGAAATATTAGATGTTAAAAAAAATAAACTGGGGGAATCGCAAGAGGACCCTCTCCAAGGCATTGAAAGCAACAACTACTGATTGATCCAAGATCCACCTCCACCACAGGTCAACAGTCTTTTCGACTATAACGTCGGATGAGCTTTATACAAATACACAACGGGATAAACAGAATCAAACCATAAAACTTCACTTTGGTAGGGAATTAGTTATTTTGATTTTCATGAAAATTTGATTAAAATCTTAATACAGAAATGCACTCGATGTACTGTGGATATACGTAGTTCTAAAACCGTATGAAGTTAAACCGAACAGGATTTCTTACGTTTAAAGGCAAACCGACTAAGAAGGACGGAATGTATTTTAGCATTAATAGAAATGATTATTTGGAGATCGTGAGATGCAGTCTGGTGTGATGTAGGTTTTAGAAAAACATTTTCTTTATCGTGCCAACGTTTCGATCTTTATTGAGATCATCTTCAGGGCGCAAAGTGTTTGTTTTCCGTGTAGATGACGGACGTGACAAGGTGAACTCAAACTTATTTGCATCCCATTTAGAATCCACCTTTACTCCTCATCAAGAAATAAATGATACCTCTCACGCACAAGTAATGCAATACCTTAACATACCACTTCCTCTCTATCACCCTCCGAAACCTTTTCATCTTTCTGAAGTGAAATACCGTATCCACAAATCTCCACGCAGAAAATCCGCTGGCCATGACCTAATCACCTCCAGTATCCTGCGATACCTCTCACACAAGGCCGTTCTATTTTTAACCGCAATATATAATGCAATGCGAGAGAACTACTCACTTCCCTCTTTTATAGAAATATTCCGTCATTATTCTCATCCCTAAAGTTCACAAACTCCCTAACCAGATCTCATCCTAGACCTATTAGCCTGCTTCTCGCAATGCCCATGATCCTAGAAAGACTCCTTTTAAAACGCTTAGTACCAATCCTTGACACCTATAAAATCATTCCCTCTCACCAATTCTGTTTCCGTCCTCAACATTCCATTATCTAACAGTGTATTAGAGTATTCGACACTATCTCATCGGCCCTAGAAAAAAACGAGTATTGCCTGGGTGCGTTCTTAGACGTAGCACAGGCTTTCGACAGGGTCTGGCATCCAGGCATACTTTTTAAACTTAAGCTCTTCCTACCCTCTCATTATTACCTTTTATTGAAATCCTACCTAACTGATAGTTGTTTCAGAGTGAGGTGCGGCAATGAATTCTCGGAAGTCAAACAGACACAGGCCGTTGTATCGCCAGGTAGTTCCTTGGTCCTGCCCTACATATCATTTATGCTGCTGACCTACCAATACATCCTGACACTATTGTCATCACCTATGCGGACGACACCGCAATCCTATCCTCTAACTTGAATCCCGTCCAAGCTACCTCCAACATCCAGGGACACCTTGAGCTTACCGAAGGCTGGTGTAAAAAAATGGAGGACAAGACTGAACAAAGAAAAATACACTCGGTGTATTTACTTACCCTCCATTGTACATCAACAACAAAGAGATACCAGTTTCCCTCAATCAAATACCTGGGACTATATCTCGACAGCAGATTGACGTGGCATCCCCACACAAGACTTAAAAAACCGCAACTTAATACAAGACTTGGACTACTACAAAGACTTTTAAGACCGAAATCGATATTGACAATTAAGACAAAGCTAACACTGTACAAGACTTTACTAAGACCAATAGGGACATACGGAGTGGAACTGTGGGGCCTTACAATATCCAGCGCATCCAGTCCTTTGAATCGAAAGTCTTTTAACAAATTGTCAAAGCACCTTATTATGTCACTAACCTCACTATCCACAAAGACCTCACCATTTCTTTTGTCAAAGAACTAATCCAGTCCATATTCCAAATCTTCCATAACAACCTTTTGAACCATCCTAACCATACCGCTCGAGCCCTATCCACTCATTCCCATCCTGAAACCCACCACGTCGCCTCAACCGACGATGGCCTCGGGACTTCCTTGACCCCTATCATACACACTGAGTGCCAGCAATGGCTGGCTCCTCAAAGCATGTTTCTACCGGTGCAGTGCTGGCATTAGTGTTAGTGTTGTGCTGTGTGATATATTAATCATGTGTACATATTTGTATAGTATACTATCATGTATAGGTAACAAATAAATTTAAAAAAAAGTCTGTCGCCAGGGCACTCTCAACGCGACGGACAAGAATGACATATCTACACGGAAAACAAACACTTTGAGCCTGAAAATGATCTCAATAAAGATCGAAACGTTGGCACGATAAAAAAATGTTTTTCTAAAACCTACGTCACACCAGCCCGCATCTCACGACTTCCGAATAATCATTAAATAACGGTCACTAACATTTATAGAAATGTTAATAGAATAGATTCCTTACCACCCCAAATTCTATGGACGGATAGGTACAAATTAACATACTTGAACAGCACTTAAAGTGAAAAAGGTGAATGACAATGCCAACAGACCCTAGAAAAACATTGAAATTATGAAAAAACCCAGCCTTTGTATTGAAATATCTTTGTAATAATAAAATTAATCTCACTGTTCTTAGTTTCACTTTTTATGGTAAAAAATGTAGTTTTTGGAAACGTATGAAAACTTTGTAGGTCTCATTTGAAGAAAATGAAGTAAATGCTCAATCACCAATCACTGAGATATTAAAAATATGTTTTCAAAAGATTTGACTATTTTAAACCCAAGGGAAAACCTACGGAGGTTGACAATTTAAACTTGTTTTCTATAGCCCTTCGTTTTCGAGAAAATAGGGGATCGCATTGAAATAGAGACACCCTATATATAATAAATATAATTTTAATGTAAATGTGAAAAATCGTAATCTGATATTTTATTGAGATTTTGCTAGATTTTTGTTTTAGTCAGTGATCCAACATACTCTTGCGACACTGTAAATTGTACGAATCATCATCAATGAGTTTTACTGGTTACTTTAACACCGCCGTAAGATTTTTATTTAAGTCGCTAAGAAAATTTGCGAATTTCCGCTCAGTCCCGGAAACGTTTGTTATTCGGTAATGGGATGAATGACTTCCATTCATCTTGATAGGGACACATCTGCCATGGACCGTGTCTTATTAGTGCCGTTGCCACTGTGTACTCAATGAGGCCGACTCCATTAGGGTCCGATAAGAAAACGTGTTTTGCATTGTAACATTCTGGTTTGGGAGTAAATGCGTCTTTTTTAAATTTTTTTACAAAGAAAAAGCCAATATTGAAACTTGCAGTTTTTGGTTTAAACAAAATTTCTTATAGAAATTTTCGATAATTGCCAGTGTTGATCGATTGTGTTAAAGTTAGGGTTAATTTTAAAAAAAATCCGAAAATTATGACTTAGTAACAATAAAAGTATTTAGATTGTTGACTATTTATATTGTTGTAGGTCTCATTCTACCATAAACTCGACATTCACAATGTTTGAAACCGCAAGTTACAGTTTTGTAAGACAATGTTCACTTTATCAATTATTAATGATAGTTGTAAAGTCTTGTTGGCGGAGAGTTTTAGTCTCGTCCTTCATATGAGTTATTTTATTTTTTAAACGTCCGGCTGACTTACATTTTTGCTTTTCTTACTCGCATTTTAACAGTAGCAAAGCTTGGCAATTGGAGATCTATTTTTCCGATGGAAATTGTAGGAGGTTTTTACCTTACATAAAATATTAAACCTTTCATTTTAAACAACACATTTAAAAAAATGTAAACAACACAGTCATCCTATTATTCTAAACTGTGTTTGGTGGTACTCACTGTACTCAACTAAGGTCTCACCGTAATTTGCGCTAATAAGTACACTCATACAAAACGGAAAGCGTTCGAATAATTTATGTAACTATGAGAGGGAGGCCACGTTGGCTCCGAAATGCTATGGAATCAACAAAAAATATACTGAAGAAATTCACTAATTATTTGTCCGAAAATACCATCGAATTGAAACTTCATGTTCAATGAACATATAAAAACGATAATATTATACCAAAAATATACATGAAAAATGTGTGGTGATTAGTGACCGTTAATCGATAATTATTCAGAAATCGTGAGATGCGGTCTGGTGTGATGAAGGTTTCAGAAAAACATTTTCTTTATCGTGCCAACGTTTTCATCTTTATTGAGATCATCTTCAGGGCCTGGGATTTGCAAACATTTGTTTGCATATTACAATTACATTTTGGATGTGAAAAAGTGAATTTATATAATGCAAAATATATTTTTTATATATTCAAGCAAAGTATTTCTACTCACTCAAAGTGTTTGTCTTCTGTGTAATTGTGCCATTCTTACGTGTCGTGTCGAGAGTGCCAGTGAGATTTTGCTATTTTGTGTTTATATACGTTGGATTTTGAAGGGGTGGGGAAGGATGTCGGTATAGAAAAGACATTTTTGTATAAGGCGTCGGCTTCTTTGAGGTGAAATGATGAAAAGTGAGTAGAAATACTTTGATTAAATATATAAAAAATATATTTTGCTTTGAATAAATTCACTTTTCCACATCCAAAATGTAATTGTAATATTTAAACAATGTTTGTAAATCCTAGGTCCTGAAGATGATCTCAATAAAGATCGAAACGTTGGCACGATAACGAAAATGTTTTTCTGAAACCAACATCACACCAGACCGCATCTCACGATTTCTAAATAAATACATGAAAAAATTGAATTTAATTGTATAAGTTATGGGAAACAGTTTTAATTATGAAAACAAAATATTTAATAAAAGATTTTTATTAAACTTTTTTTCTGTAATTTTTCAAGTAATTGTATTTTGCAATATTACGAGAAAAATGTAGAAAATTTATAAATTCATTTTTTAATTAAACCATTTATTGCACATATTTTACTTTTCTATTTCATAATTTGTAGTACATTACAACTACCTTTAAGTAGGTAACAAGTAACAGTGGGCAAGGTAATATAATCAAAATTAAAATCAAGAGTGGAGAAAACACCCATTGGCAATACTCCAATGTTACTAAAATATTGTCTGTTTACTTGATATTTGTGTCATTATCACGTACACTATCATCATCATCATCACTTCCTACGAGATCTCGCGGTCATTGTTTCTTCAGTTGGCGGGGAGGGTTTTAGGCGATTCGTCGGTATGCGAGGTTTCTGATATGATGATTTACAATAGTTGGAAGGTTTTTATGAAATTTACGGTAACGGGAACGGATGTCATCTTGAACGAAAGGTATATGTAAGTCTGTATGTGCAATTAGGTTTGATACACAAAATGGAGTGTCTAGTATTTTGCGGAGTGTTAAGGACTGGGCAGTTTGGATACGGTGGATGTTGGAATGTTTGGCTGAACCCCACACTTCCATAAAAATGATGAATCATGGTGTGAGTGTGGTGTTCAATCCTTTTTTAAAAAGATAGTTCCTACTCACAGTCGGATTTACTTTTGCAATTCATGTCGAGAGACGTGGTTGTCTTTCAACCCGATGATGAGCTAAAGTGCTCGAAAGCCGGATCGTTACAAAACACCCCACACTTCCTGTCTATAAGTCCATACCGGCATAACTATGCTGTTGTAAAGAAGCCATTTATTTTTGAGAGGTAAATTAGATTGTTTGTCAAGAAGCCGTGCAAGAGCTCGATATCGTGTCATTACCTCCTGACGTTTCAGTCGTCCGTTTGTGTTTGTTTGTAACAGGCGTTTGTCGATGTACAATCCGAGGTACCGCACCTTGTCCGCACTTGGGAGAGGAATATTATTTAAGAAAACAAAGGGTGGAGAGTGAAGATAAAGTGGTTAAATTTGTCTGTGTTAAATTTTATCTTTTTCGTTTTACACCAAGACTCAAGTAGTATGATCGGAAATTACAAGGTTGCTCGAGAGAATTTATTAATTAATTAATTTATTATAGTTATTTAAATACCAAATATTCAAATTCAAAAATTAACTATTAAGATGGTTATCTGAAAAAGGTTCAAAGAATATGATTTGTGAGATATGATTTTTGTCATTTTCCCTTAAAACTCTCCCACGGAAATGGCTGAATACGATGCCATATTTAATTATTGGTTATCTATGCTTGTACTAAAGGAGATAGCCTGGTATCACGTCATGTCAAAAGTGTTTAGGGTTGCTCTAATAGCAAGATTTATTTAAAAGAATATTAATGAGGGCAAAGTTTTGCTGTGCATCATCGTTCTGATAACAATTACAACTTATTTGAACTCTTGTCACCCTAGGGTTCAAATGACTTTCCTGGGCGACGAGGGACTTGTTTGCTTTACTGCACGATGATTAATCGCACGAAGATAGTTGGCGAGTAATTACTGGGCAGACCCCCGGGTCTGTGATATCCGTCGATACCTGGCCGGTGGAAGACGAAGAATATCGCGATCGCAATAAATACACGCCCTGGCCCCGGCCCACGAGTACAGGAGCTTTCGGTGCTGCGTGTGCTGGCGGTGATGGTTTGTATTTTATATAAACTGCCAGGATCGGCCTCCGTGGAGATTGTTAATTAGCCATTAGGTCTGGCGGGGTGGAGGCGGGGTGGCCCGGAGCCAAAACCTGCGATTTATCGCCGAGGAACGATTCAATTTCTCGGCCCGGTTATCTCGCCGTAGGAACCGCCTCAGTTGCATCGCACCTTGAATCAGGATTAATCCCGTCTTAAAGGCGATAAACCTGTCAAACAATTTTATGGACAGACTTCGGACGAAGCATTATCTCGCCCTTATCGAACGGGCCATTATTTCACGAATAACGGCCTTGTAAATCATTTCTCTATTGATGATTTATTGTTCCAACACATAGGTTTCAGACTTCATCAGTGAAAAAATTGAGACTTTTTACACTCCATTACAATGCTACACAATTCGAAAATCTTTTGTACGAACAAGGAAGATTTGCTCAATTCGGTACCATGAACAGAAACTACGTTTTGTCTATCAACAGCTTTAAAAATATAGTTTTGTTATCTATTTCATTGTAGGTAGAGGTACTTCAATCAATCTCTCATACCAGCGAGATGTATGGTACCAGTAAACATAAAAAATTATGTGTGGTGTTTAGTGACCGTTAGTTAATGATTATTTGGAGATCGTGAGATGCGGTGTGGTGTGACGTTCGTTTAGATAAAACATTTCCTTTAACGTGCCAACGTTTCTCTCTTTATTTAGATAATCATCATTATCAACACGACACACAATAATGCCATATCTACACAGAAAACAAACACTTTGAGTCTAAAATTTCTAGCATTGTATAAATTCATTTTTTTCCACATCCCACATGTATTTGTAAAATATAAACAATGTTTATAAATCCCAGGCCCTGAAGATGATCTCAATAAACATCGAAACGGTGGCACGATAAACTATTTTTTTTCTAAAACTACGTCACACCAGACTAGGCTAAAGGGCGTCAATTATATTTCGCAAAAAGCTGTGGTTTTCAAGCTTAGATATTATAGGGGTATTCACGATGTTTTAACATGTTAGCTCGTGTTAATAGAGAAATAATAGAGAAATATGAAGTAAGATTGTGAATGTCCTCTTATTTTCTTAGCATGATAAACGTTATTTTTTCCGCATTGCTGCGCGTGGCGATTGGTAGTACCAGAAATAGAGCTATAACAGTCCGTGAAGGCTTGTTGTTGTTTGATTTGTTTTTCTTTTGTTTTAAATTGTAAGATACCAGAAGTAAAAATAAGGAAAATTAATCGACTCTTTCATTCAAAATGCTATCTATGCACTACAAGTACTAACAAAGACACGCTTCAATTCGTGCTGATATGCCTAACTTGTATCCTAACGTCGTACTACCTACAACTTTATAGGATAGGGGATGTATATATTATGATTGAAAGTATAAGGAGAGGTCAGAAATTAACAAAAGAACTGTCTGATTCAGTTAATGCATATTTAGGAATAAAAATACACGTAAACAAAAAACAGCTGTTCAATTCATGGCTGCCATGTTGGTTACCTACGCCCTAACGGATTGGAATGTGACTTTTCGACCTAAGACCTAACATTGGCCCTGTCCCGTTCGATCCACCCACCCTGGGAGTCATGGCCCACTCTATGTGGAACCACGGCGACGACGGGTGGTATAGTGGAGACCCCGAAACGGCTCACCTCGTGTTCTCTTCCGCGGCCCTGTTTCTCAATCCGAATTCCTTCATTCTATCCTGTGACCCCTCCTAACCCTTGGTTACAAGGGGGGTATCCAGGCACAAAATAATGGTGTAGCCTTGAGGGCGTAGCAACCTCTCTAAAGCACAAGCTGTCTTATGTCGGCCTCAGGGTCGGCAGGGACGTCGGGTGCCTGAGCAGAGTCACACGAGGGCCAGTGCACCAGATCCTGTCTGCATAGATGGGGGAGGGTTGTATGGCCATCTGTACCACGGGGTGACTCAACGTTTCAAAAACCAGCCCAGAGTCACATTGGGATGGACTCGTGGTGGCTTGTGGTGACGCCCCTGGCGGGAACTTAGAGAGAGGCTGTCTTCTACCTGGGACCTTTCGTGAAGCTTGCGTATGGCCAATGTATTATCCCCGGTCCTCACGGGAAACGTTGCGACCGGACGACAGCATGTAAGCGTTGAGGACGTCATGATCATGCTACAGTCCCTCGAATGCGTGAGTAAGCGACTGGAAAAGGGTAGTGGTATCGGCGGTTTCCGACGAGTATGCTTTGCATTGTTGTGTGTATGACCGGCGTGGTACCCTTGGGGAAGCGAAGGATCGGACCACCTAGGCTAGACCTATGGCGTCCCTCGATTACGTGCAGCAGGTGTAGGCTGAGCTTGATAAGAGACCTTTGTCCGTAGGCAGTACTCATATAGGGGGTGGGTAGTAATCTCACTTTTTAATCCGAAACCGCTGTCGGGGCGTTCCCGAAAGTTTCTACGCTGGGGGAGCCTCTACACTCAGAGGGATAGAGTCGCCTTCTCTATCTAGGGAGTACGCGAGGGGGGGACGGGCTGATGTATTTCGGCCCGTTAGCCCCTCGCGTGCGGCGTACGACCTGACGCACAATGCAGGCCCGACCATTCGGAGTGGACAAGCGGAGAGCGTGGCTACTGACCCTTAGGGGCCGGGACACCACTACACCAATGCTGCGGCGGTAACACTTTTCCGTCGTATGCAGAAGTGCGTCAGCTCTCATCTTGAGAATCAAAACGTCCGATAAGGCCGTATAGGCTAGGTGCGGACGTTAAAGATCCTCTTGTCTTGTTGACGATGAGTAAATCGGGAAGCATACTGTCCCGTTCGATCGAGCAATGTTAACTCCGATTTTTACAAGTTTACGTTCTTTTTCTCGATCTCACAGGACTTAATAGAGTTAACAGCGTTAACACAAAGATCGTGAATACCCCCCATATCTTTTAACATGGGGCAAACCAAGCTTGAAACATGTTGTCTCCGAACTGCTCCCCCCCCCCCAATCGCTATTATGAAGAAGATTTCAATAGTGGAGATAATTATATCGTGTCACTGGGATTTCTCCTTAAAGATTTGTGAATGTGATATGTATATCAAGAAGAATAGAAAATTTGGGCGGGTGAAGAGAAGTTGGCATACCAAGGGTATGCATGATGGGCATTATAATACAAAAATATCGCAAATACCTTCAGCTCTTCTTTTTCCTTTGTTTTGTCTTTTATTGAATATTGCTAACCATTTTAATGACCTTCCCCAACCAATTAATTTTTTTATTTTTGCCATTAAATTTTAGGGCTCAGTTGCCTTATCGGAGGTTTATACCCTAATAAAATTATTAACCACTAATTATTCGTTACTAACTCTGAGGGGATGTGAAGTTTCGAAACTCAATCATTCCGATAGTTGTGCCGGTTTCAGACTAGATGAAAAGTCACATTACAAGAGCATTTAGAGAACATACAAATGCTGTCTAGAGTGGTCAATTTGGTGCTAACTGCTTGGTGGTAATAGTAGAGGTGAGATGTAAAGAAATGACATCAGTATAAATATTGTGATGGGGCCTTTTCCTACACCGTCTTGTATTGTCAGTTAGACAAGGCTCTACGATTAAGGAATGGTGGGTAGGAAGCGTGCAAATTTACGAACGATCCCAGAAAAATTAATTTCTGATAAGGCATAAATAAACAGTAACCGAAGAGAGACCCATGTATTAATTCCTGAATCGATTCATGCAATATATACTGACAGGCAAAAAATTCCGCCCAACTGTTTTTTATTTGTTTTTATTTCTCGATAAAAGAAAGTCCTGCCCTTAATTTGTCTCATTGTTTTTATTAATATATATTTGTTTATCTTATGTTTTAAATAGGGAATATCATTATCATTAGACGTAAACACACTTAATCCTTCATCCAAATCAAAGGAAATCTTGATTAAGGATTAAGTGCGTTTACTTCTAATTGATATTCCAAATTTAAAACAGCATAAATAAATATTTATTGGTGAAACAATGAGACAAATTAAGGACAGAATTTTCTTTTATCCAGAAAATAAATTTAAAAAATCAGTTGGTGGAATTTTTTGCCAGTCAATATGTATATTTAATTCAATGTTTACAAATGTGTTATTCTCATATTTCGTGTTAATTTATTTAATAAAGAAATATTCATTAAGAAATAAAAATATTATGTTATTAAACAAGCGAAAATTTAAAAAGAGGTTTATTTTTTTTATTTTACATGTACGAGTAGCGCCCGAGTGTGAATTAATACAACAATAAGGCATTCGAATCTTATATAAAGAGTGTTTTTCAAGAGTTTTATCACCCCAATTTTCCTTTCTCAGCTTCGACATTGTGTTTTGAATGGCTTATTTAATTTTTCAGTAACGTAAAAGTTTGGATGTTGCCGAATAGGTAGGGAAAGTTCTCGAGTTTCTTTCGGTGAGGTTCGCCCCCTTTCATTCTACTTGGCATCCTCATTGCGTTGTTGAATAACCGACAGAGCAACAATCGTCGCCTCTTGTTAGCATCAGCATATCAAAGTGGTTTGCATTCTGTATCAGCTATCAAGGCGTCTCAATACAGCTTAGAGTCGGTTCTGTAAATTACATGAGTGAAATTCAATTCCCTTGATCCTTTGCAGAAACAAATGTGCTACCCTTAACAGAAACGTCATTAATGTGCAAATCCCTTGCACTGCGACATAGACAACAGTGCGAGGTTTACTTGGAAATTGAAAAAATTATTTTCTCAGCTTATTAATGTTCATGTTACAATTGGGCGATGATAGAGCAAACCGTGTGGATCTTCGGGTACGGAATTGGTTCTGATCGGCCGGATCGGCAATCGCGAATTTATTACCGGCCCCCGTCGGACTCGGTTTGATATCTGCTTCTGAGCCCCTCCAGGAAATGGATGAATTCATTAAAACTTTCCTGGGATCACCTATCGATGGGGGAGAAATCCCGAAGGACTATCTTGGTTTCCAGACCACTTACTCCCCTCTCATATAACTTAATATTTGTACGGCAATGTTTCCTTCATTGCTCTCCACATTAATTTCACTTAAATTTTCTTGTAATAATAAAAGCATTTGTTTTGAATTGCCTTAGGGAAATATTCAGTTAATTTGCGACCCTATTTCCAAAATTAGATCGAACATTTCTGCTTTCTAAATAAATATTATTATTTTATTGCGTGTGTTTTTACACAATTTGGTTAAAAAAGTGAAACTCCCGTTAAAAATAACGCGTACAATTAACAAAATGAACGAAATAGCAATTAGTTGAATATATTTCTCAATTACTGATACTCTTTAAAGAACCAATCTCTTTTCAGAAGCTATGAATTTTTGTAATTTTTTATTCATGTTTAGTAGTTTTTCTAAATAAAAAACGACATGAAAGAACTTAACCAACAACAAAACTTTTAATTTTGTTTTGTGATATTTGTTGTTGTAATATTCAAATTAGGTGATACTTTTCATGCCTCCCGGTAAACTGCTTCAACACACATACCCATAAACTGACAGAAGCACACTATCATTATACACACTAGGGTTGCCGCCAGTAGGAGTGGCATGTATTTGAGATGTCTACTCGGACAGGGCCATCGGTGGACCGCTAGGCGGGGGAAACTTCCGAGGTGTTACATGAGCCGAGTGACACCTGGGAAGTCTGAAAGGTGGCAGGGCACAAGAACATATCTCTTCCAAAGACATTCTTAAAGACTAAACTATATTTCATTGTGTTAAGTCCTGGCGGCCACCCTGCTTGGTGGTGCGTCGGAGTTTCACGCCATTCAAAACTTTGAACACATTCAAACGGACATACTAAAAATGCTCGCACTGACCTAAAGTACACATCCTTGGATTACCGTTTCTAGGAAATGCTCCTTTCCCAGTCTCGCGCCCTTGGCAAAATCGTCTGGAGAGTAGCAGTTACGTGAAGGGAGTAGTGAGGGTGTGCGAGATCACGCTTTGGGCTAGGCTGGGCGTTTTAAACTCTCGTTAGCTAGAAGAAATGTCAAAAAATATCAAAGATGCCATATGCCGGCGGAGTCCGTTAGAGAGAATGCCAGGGGCTCTGAAAGTCAGGAACCCTCCAATAGCAATGTACAAGGTGACCTTGATTTTATAGGTACTGATATTTTTTTTTACCTAGCTCGTGAAAAGAGTGAATATATTTATTAGCGTGAATGTACTTATTAGCATGAATGTGCGGTGTGAGTGGGTCGATTGCTAAATATAGAGACATTAATTGAATGGTTAGTATGTAAAGAGGAGAGAATTATACTCATGAACATGAGTATAAATGGGTTTGGTACTCAATAAGTTGGATGCTGAATTGGCCTAGCTGTTGATAGCATCTCACCCCGGAGCCCAAACTCTGTGGATGGATAAAACTGAGTTCTACCCGCGGACTGCCCCACCCGGGGTAGGTGATTTTCGAGTCTTGCCGGCAAATCACTGCCGGTGGACTACGAGACGATAGGCTCAGCTCTGCACGTATGTACGTGCATGTGTGGTTTTGAGGCTGGCAAATCCAAATCTAAAGCCATTCATGGTAAAAAGTGAGTAGGATTATAAAACTCTTGTGTTTCTACCCCACTTTCGCCACTAATTCAATCAAATTATTTTCTCATTAAATGTTATGCTACCTCTCAACTATCGAAGTTCTAGTTATCACCATTTATACTAACTTAATCTAACTGTTATGAAGTTAGTTTAAATTGTAATCAGATAATTTGATGCGTTTAGTCAAATTCAATATAATTCTGTCTGTTTATAGATCAATAAAATAAATATAAAAAAATATGTTTACGGATAGTATAAACGCTTTAAAAATAATTCGTAACAACTAAAACATAAAGTTTTACTAAATGCCTAATAACAAAACAATCCAGTCGTATTCCTTTCTCCCTCCTCTGTCTCTCTCATATTCAACTTGTGATTTGCTGTTGATGTTTTCTATTGTGATCTTAATGTTTATTTTTACTCTTTTTCACACACACTTCTCATACTCACTAATTTTCTATATATGTTTTTCTGACTGTCATTCTCAACCTTAATGTTTCTTTTCGTTTGGTTTCACTTCTCTCTGTCCCATCTTTTCTTTCTATATAATTTTCTATATATAAAATCTCTCTCTTACTCCATTCCTTCTAAGTGATTCATAGTCCATCTCTTTCACTTTCTCTCCTTCATGTCTTTCTCTAAATCCCTCACTTTCTTTTTTTGTGCTTTCTATCCCCTCTCTACTTTCTTTCGTGTGCGAGTGTTCATACCCTCAAACGCTGCAATGACGTTAATTGTGCAACAGTTTTATGATTTACAGTGAATAAAACAAAAACAGTTTCATCACTTTCAAGTTCCTGATAAAATGGATTCCTGGAAAACTTCAAAAAGGAACTGGAGGATGAATTTTATCCGATATTAGCATAATCCCTGATTTTTTATTAAAATTAAATACAGCACTTGACATTTAAATTTAATATTATAATAATATACAATGTAACGAGTAGAGAAGATTAGTAATCATTAATCTCTTTCTGATATTTTTAGCTGTACTTACATTGATCTTAAATTTGTATTGCAGCTTGGTCATTTTTCCTAGATTTCTTAGCTGTTTTGTTCTGTCGGAATCGTTTCGGCTTTTCACCATTCACCACCGGGTTGATTTGTTGGGTACGGTTTTCATTCGGTTGGAGAGAAAGAATGTCAAATATTAGACCTATTAGACATGATTAACTGCCTTTGAAAGAGCTTAAGCCATAAATCTACTATAAAGCACAATTTTTCTTTCTCTACATTGTAACACGGATTTTCCTGTGTGTTTGGGTATGTGAGAAGCAAAACGAATGGCCTGTCTATCTTAAACACCGTAAATTACAACACATCAAGGAACTGACGGACCAAGAGACTGAAGTGCTTCTCTGTCTACCCATTGTCGTGGAACTCTTGAGATTGATCTCGAACAATTTGTCTATTAACAATTTCTATTATTATTGAAACATTTTAAGTGAAAATGGCACCTCCAGATCTTTCTAAATAAATAAAATGTATTTATTATGTTTAGAACTTAATCGTTTATTTTGACGCTAATAGATTTAGACGAAGCTCGGAATATGTATAACTTTTAAGTAATGAAATCCTTGTCATTGTAATTGCTCAATTGTATTAAAATGGCTGTTGTGATTTTTTCATGACGTGCTGAGAGATTGAGCTGTATATCATTCAAGAGAGATAGATGGACTTAGCTAACCTACTTGTAAACTAACTACGTGAGAAGAATACTCGTAATTATCTCAACTCGTTACAGGGCCTCTTACGAGTTTGATCAAGCCGGATCGCCACGCCCTAACCCTTTTTCTCGTATCTTCATTTTCTTTAAATCAGCAAATGTTAAAATCAATAAGTTTCGCTTCGGTTATTGCGAAAGGAAGAAAAAAACTCCTCTCTCTCTCCGATCGTAAAGCAGAAATCTAACTGTAATTACAAAACTTGGAATTAATTGGTAGTGATTTTGTTAATCTGAGAGGCTTCTTAATTAGGCCCTTTTGAATAATTTAATGTGCTCTTCAAAAAGGCAACACGTCTGGTGCGAGTTAATCTAGTTACTAATATTCTACCATGACTGCTGTCTGTACTGAGGCTTTAAAATATTTATGAATAAGTTAATACTGTTTTGACGACTATATAAAAGTGCAAATGATTATGTTGTAACATATCGAAATGTGAATCGAACTATTCTTTTTTTTAAAGGACGGTACATGTAGGCCCATGCTTCGTACTGTGTGAATAGCCATGGCATGTGACTGGACCAATTAATAAGTTTATCTATTTTACATTTGATAAGGTAAAAGTACCAAGGTAAAGTTTACGAATATCACTTAAGATCGAGCATTATACAACGAAATAGAATATTCTTTATAGCATGTGAGTTTGCAGAGCGGACAAATACTTCCACTTCAAGTGATTAATTTAATTCAGGTACAGCGCAATCTGCTTTTAAACGACAATTGTCTGTATTGCAATGACAATTAAAATAACCGGAATCGTTAAAAATCAAATTTTAAAAACAAAGTTTTTTGTTTCATAAAGTTAGGTGTTTTGTTTAAACAAAAAAATTGGGACGAAATCAGGATTGGTCTGTACCCATGACATTTTAAGAGCAAACCTTACTAACCTCAAATAACGTCAAAATAGCTTTCACACTGACGACACCGATCTATACTGTTCTTTCTGGAGTAAATTGAATATTGAAGAGGTTAGAAAACTCAATGTGCTGCAAAGGAAGTTTCTGCAACGGTTAAAAATTAAAATTAATTAATCTATTATATTTAGTGGTCTGATTAACCAAATTACTTTTTTCAATTAATTAACATTTTTATGTAAAGTTTTGGTTGAAATGAAAAAGTTATTGTCACGAGCGGGATTCGAACCCACGACCTTCGGCTCAATACACCGCTGCTCTAACCACTTGAGCTTTCGTGTCTTCGATCCACCCGGACTCCCCATCTCAACCTACAACCTTTCGAATTTTCCCTCCTTTTTGCCATTTTTCAAATGTCAGGATTCGATTCTCGGCGATATATGAAGTGGCCATGGAGAGCCGTTAGTGGAAGTTATACTTCTTTTTACTTATTACATCCATTATATTTGGTGTTGAAATTAAAATTAATCATAATAAAACGGAGGCTATAGTTGTCAGCTAGCCTGTTAGACTTGCTACATAAATTGATCCAAATGGGAGGTGGTCGTGGTCTGAGCCAAATATCTTGGGATGATGTTGGATTGTATTTTGCATGTTACTGATAAAAAGAACAAGAGCAACGTGATAGCACCTGTCCTTTTCCATCTGCTCTGTTACTAGTCCAATCTGTCGCCAGCCAATAAACAACTTTAGTTCTACAAATTGGTGGTTAGGCTCTTTTATGTATGTCTCTCCTGGAGTCTCACATGCAGTACTAATGCCGCCAGGCTGCGGGTTGTGCAGAACGGGCTTGCGAGGCTTACCCCGAGGTATACACATATCGAAACTGCCCAATGCGACAAGCGTATTGATGGTGCTGGAATACATCAGAGATATAACTATTAGGTTAATTTTAAGAAATGCGAGGCTAGTACAATTTGCTGGCAAATGGGTAATTATAACTTGAAAAGGAGAATAAAGACCGCTCTCCTATAACTTTGCCATGATATCTGTGGTTTCTAATCTAATATCTTCGTTCTAATAGAAAAAATAATGTGATATAATACAACTCAAGACAGAAACTCCACTAAACCACTGTAACTAATGTACAAATTTGTAAATAAAATTTCTGTTCTGCAGGCGCATTTTGCCTGAACTGTTTGGACGTCGCAAGAAAAGGAATGAGTACGACACCTAAATCTTTATATCCATTTACTGCATCAATCAGTTCTCGTTGGAAATACCATTTATCAAAAAACAGTTTTACAGGCTACCCTTTTTTTAATCTAATATCTTTGAATTTTAAAGTTGCCAATTCCATTATTCCTTCCAAACTATTTATTTGGTGCCCAATGTGTGAAGCAAAACATTTATTATGGTGCATATAAAACTTTGATCCCATCTGCTGTAATAATAAGGGGAACCCATATCATCTTCGAATACGATGCAACAGCTCAATAGAGATTCCTCTTAAAATACGATAAAACTTAGGGAATGAAATTGTAGCAGCGACGTTAATGACCTGACACTTAAAGGAGGAGGATAGAGTCTATTGCACTGAACTAAGGAACTAGGAAAGTACAATAAGCCAGAAGGCTCCAGTGCGTGGGGAGTACAAACCCCTCTTCCTAGTATCCTTATCACCATACTACTTATACTAAACTTAATTTTCGTCTAAAAACGAACTTACAGGACTTGGGGCACAGGCTTGTCCAACGACAGATTTCACGTTAAAAACCTCCGAAAATCTCTGCAGATCTTTCAGTATTGATTTTTGGGCATAAGTATTGCTGAGAAACCTACATTGCTTAATTGTAGAAATAGGCTTCTTCTGTCAACACTGTCAAAATACTACTGGGTAACAGAAATGTTCCAATGTTCAGCCCTTGTTACACTGGGAATGGACTCGTAGTGGTTCGTGGTGACGCCCCTGGCGGGAATTTAGAAAAGAGGCTGTCTTCTACATGTGACCTTCGCACGAAGCTTGCGTATGACCACCGTTATACACCCGGCCTCACGGGATTCGGCGGATCGGACGGCAGCGCGTTGAGGACGCTATGATTATGCTGGCAAGTCCCTCGAATGCGTGAGTAGTGGCGGATGGAGACGGGTAGTGAATCGGTTGCTCCTACTCGAGTATGCTTTGCACGTAGGTGTAGGCTGAGCTCGATTGGAGACTTTTTCCGTAGGCGGTACTCCTCTAGGAGGTGGTTAGCAATTCCACTTTAAACGAAACCACGGCCGGAGCGGATCCGGTAGTCTCTACTCTAAATTAGCCCCAATACACTGGGAGATAGAGTGGCCTTCTCTATCTAGGGAGTGCGGGGGAGACCAGGCTGATGTATTTCGGCTTAAGAAGCCCCATGCGCGCGGCATACGTTCTGATGCTTAATGCAGACCCGACCACTCGGAATGGGCAAGCGGTGAGCGAGGTTGCCTTGGGCCTTCAGGGCTGAGCTGCCTCTACACCAATGCTGCGGCAGTAACACAATCCTGTCGCATGCGGAGGTGTGTCGTTAGGTGCGGACGTTAAAGATCCTCATTGTCCTTTTTAGGACGACCGAGTATACGGGAAGCAATGTCAAAATACCAAAATTTGAAGTCATCAAATTCGTTGAATTAAGAGATAGTGTCAAATTTCAACAATATATTTGTTATTATCATAAAACTTAGAAAATCGACGATGGGAAATGATATAATGTTTACATAAGTTTATAGGTACATGAGCTGAGGGTTATAATAATATTTAATCCACGGATATAAATTATTATTTGTTACCAAATAATATATATTTTTAACAAAAATTTCACGTTATTGTTCAAAGATAATTTTAAAGTAGATTTAGTATTATACAAACATAAATCGGTTGTTCAAGTTATATAAAGTTTCTGAATTACCACATGGAAAATGTTTGCGCTTATTGTTCAATGTATTCAGCCAAAAAAATAATGTAATATTAAAATACATTGTTTATGTAAGTTGCTAAAACCTTCAATTTGTAACTTAGTCGTATGTTTGAATGAACTTAGTTCAAATAATAACTCTCGGAAAGCAACTTCTCCAGGAAGGTTCCGTACGGTAACAGTTAGCATTGTTCGCACTTTTGATCATCACGATGAGATTAAACTAGCGCAGAACAATTAACCATATTAATAAAAGGCGATATGACCCAGATCCCTAAGTGTTCTTCGATTATTGTCAATATAAGTGGTGTGGGGCCGAAGGTCTTTGTGACCCAGTAACATACTGCCGGACATAGTCTCTCCCCTTTTCCCGAAGTAATGGATCACCGCTGTCCCAATGATTTATTCGGCGAGGGGGAGAGCCCTCTCAAATCTGAATTTGGGTCGAACGCAAAACGCAAAAGGGTGAAAGCCGTAGAACATGTCTGAAAATGAGCCAGTGATCCAATGAGGGATACCGGCGTGAATGGGCATGCGATTCTGGACTGAACAAGACTCAATTGGCCCTGAACAGTATATTGATAGGGTTCTTTACTTCGTTTATTGAATGTACAATTTGATTTGTTTCGGTTTATCCAACCTCTTTCATTAACGGGCAAACAGACTAAACTTGTTTTTAGAAACAGATAATATCAATATTGTGGGTACAATTCATGCAATATATAATCTTTTTTTGTAGGGTTTTGGTTGAAATGAAGAAGTTAGTGTCACGATCGGGATTCGAACTCACATACTGCCAGGTCGTGGGTTCGAATCCCTCTCGTGACACCAACTTTTTCTTTTCAACCAAAACCTTACATAAACAGAAAAATGTAATTTAGTCAATCAGATCACTAAATATAATGGATTAAAATTAATTATTAAAAGCAGTAAAGGAAGAGTTAATCTGACGGAATTAATCAATGCTTTCGACGAGCTTTCGAGTATTATACATCCTGTTCGTCAGAACGGTTAATTATAATAAAAAATCAACAATTAAAATCATACAGCATCTGATCAAACATGACAAGTATAAAACTACTAATATCTGTATTATAAAAACAGTTGTTATATAATTTTTTTTTGTAAATGTGAATAAACGTTTATATTTATTAACTTGTTATCATTTTAAAAGTAGTCGAAATAGTAGGAAATAAGTAATAGTTCTAGTTTTCCTTTATCTTACTTTTTCCTTTTATCATCATTACGGATAGATTTGGTCTTAATAAAAATAGGATAGAGACTTATTGAACAGGGTTTTTAAGATATCCGTAATAAAAGAAATAGAAACACAAACGAGTATAATTCATACAAAGAAACCATTATATTTACTGAAAACCACCCCACGAATATATTGACATAAGTTTGAAACGTAAAAAATACAATATTTATAAGACAATAACTCTCACAAACTTACTCCACGGAACCCGGCTAACACTGAGCAAATCTGCTGAATGGCCAGCTGGTGCAAAGCCATCTTAATGGCCAGAGCTAACTTAATTATTACTAATTAAAATTAACAAGGATAACAGGTAAACATCGTTGTTGTCAAATAATTTAACCTCGTTCTTCTTTACTCATGGGACAAATTAAAATTACCAAATTAACTATTAAATGTACGTTAATTACTTTTGAAGTTCGACGTCAGACATATCAGATTCGCTAATTTATACATATATACATGTATATTTACCTTTTTTTTAAGATCATTATAGTGATATTTTCCACAAATTCTATAGTTTATGTTTTATTTAATCGTATGTGATACCTCATATTGCACAATTGTAATATTAGTAATAATGAAATTGTATAAAGGCGTCGGTAGACGCAACGGTTTAGACATTGACACGGCGCTCATCACTGTAAGGTAAAGGTCCCGGGTTCGAATACAGCGGCCCTTCATTCGAACCCGACATACTTATAAATGGGCTTTTTTCAAAAACACCGGAACTCCAAGGGTTGATAAAACAGAAGCCTTGTCACATTCACTCTCCCAGAACACTCGATATTCGTCGGGGCGGGGTTGAACCTACTCCATTCTCGCTAATAACTTACTTTTACTAACTGTTTTCTTTTAGGCGTCCCACATTCATTCCAGAGTACTTGATATTCGTTTGGGCTGGGTTATGCAACCCTTCTTTCACCCTAATAAAAGACGTTCATTCATAACACGACACAATCTTAGAAGTCTGGTCGCATTCACTCCTTTAGAATACTCGGTATTCTTCGGAACTGAGTTATAACCACTCCAAACCTGTTAATAACTTTTATTCTCGATACGTCACACACTCACTCTAAATGACTCCATATTCCTTTGGGCGGGTTTTCCTTCCTGTCACGCAATAAATAAATATCAATCAATGAACGACGTTCATTCCAACAAACTAACAAAAATACAACACCCGACACAAGCATAGAAATCTGGTCACATTCACTCCCTCACGCAGTAGTAAAGATAATTTTCATATTCAAAGGACAGTTTTCTTTTAAATTTAACATACAGTTTTTGTGATAAATTGTATGTATACCAAACATTTTTAAATTTATTCATACGTCGTAACAATTGCTGGCAAAAAACGTGTTGCTTAATTTCGTTTTTGATCCTTTACGTTTTATAAAAATGATGTCCCGTAGGTAAACTAAAATAGTTAAAAACCACTAGTTTCAAGAACCAATTTATAGGTATAAACATAAACAATCTAATGAAAATAATTTAAAAACATCAATTTACATTAACTATCAGTCAAATCTGACTATAGTAAATAACATTTGTAATGTTTTTATTTTTTCTAGTAGATTGTTAATCCGTTACATTCATGTCTTAGGGCACAACATTCTGGCTGTTTTGTATGCTTATCAACCTGAAGTAAGTTAAGTTAGAGGTCATATGGAGCAACAACAATTTTTTTGGGCTGTGCCAAGCGATGTTTGCCGAGGTAGATGTTCTTTGTAGATGTTGCTTAAATATTTGCATGAACCTTTTATTCATTTCTTTTCATCTCAATGGGTCAAGTAAATATAATAATTTAATGTTAAGTTACTCTGTATTTGAGTTAAGTTTCTTTTAATAAACAGGCACTGATGATAGCAGAATCAACTACCGAAAGCTCGGTACAGCCTAAAAAGTTGTTTTTGTTCCACATAACCTTTTAAGAAGATCATATCACCCAAACATAATATCCTGATTATTTATTTCTTACTCACTAATTATTTTAATTTAGCATTTTAATAGGCAGTTTTTCAAGGTGATGAAAAATCATGTTAGTATAACATGAAAAGTAGTATTTACAATCTAATAATTAGGTTAATAGTGAAAATTAATCAAAATTTTGTTCAGCCTAGTGACATGAATTGATGAACAAATACTTTTTTTAAAGGCTTTTTGTGAAAAATGTGTTTCGTTGTGCAGCAAGGAGAAGAATAGAAACGGTTTATTGTCAGCAGACGGTAGGAAATATCGAACATTTTCCGGCAAAGCACTCCAACCTTCGCTCCCATCCATTGAACAGATGTCGAAACAAATCGGTCCGCCCGGCCCCGCTGTTGACTTCACGGACGACAAATCACCATTATCTCGCGGGCGTCGAGCCTCCGGGCGAAAACGGACACGCACGACAACAAGGTTGAGATAAAAATTGCGACGAAATATTTTCCCGGTTTAAACTGCGTTTAAGTGGCGAATAAATCTAGGTTCTGAAATGGAAACTAATGACTTGAAAGCGGACTCGATATTCCATCCCTCCTTTAACTCCGTTTAATAACTTTCTTGGCAGGGTGAACAGATTTGAATAAAAAAACAGAAATATTTGAATATTATTCAAGTTGCGAGCCAAAATTGCGGTTTTCTCGAAAGAAACGGTTTTAATCTAGTAATAAAAATTATTATTCTGACAAAAATTTTTAATAATTGATTTTAATTTTCTTTCGTAAAAGTATTACTGTTTGTTCACTGAGAACAAAAAATAGGGATTATTAGCTACGCACAGTGTAAAGTAAGTTTTCCTGTCTGTAAGATGATCAATCTTAGTTTAGTAGTTTTCAAACATTTTGGTAGGCCTATCATCGTTGTTTTAATTGTCAAAAGAAGGACTGAGTTGCCTGTCAATCTCCGTTCATTTAGTAATAACTGTCGGCAACGTCCACTTTGATATACACGGCTAATCAACGCCAATCGTTAACATCAAAACACACTAATTCAACACCAATCAATGATAAAAATCAGCAATTATTACTCAATTTTGTGATGGGACAATGACATGTATTATTTGGCCACAGGAATTAATCTACGAAGGTACGAAGATAAAACAGAATGATCAGAAACGACCAAAAGTATGAAAAGCAACAAATATTTGTGATCGTGATGTTTTTCTTTGTTGACTGCGGGTGGTAAACATGCAGTTTGATCGTTACCGGTTCTCGTATGCCTATACTCACGTTTCGGTGTTGCCCAGCCGATAACCACTAAAGATTTATGCGCCTCCAAGTTTATGATGTTAATAAATAATTAAATTAATTAACAAAAATCGTAAATTTAAACAAACGTATAAACACGTCACATACCTTCGTCTCGTTTTGATTGATGCACCAAGAACTGGGGTCTAAACCCTAAAATGACCCTATGGATAAACACCCGCGTCGTAAGACCAATGTTGACATATGAGTCAATGGAGTGGTGGACCAAAATTCTTCAGGCCAAAGCAATAAGGCTGGTGCCATGAGCACAACGCCAACTGCGGCCATGGAAGTATTAAAACCCACCACTTCATATTGTAATCTAACGAAAAGTCAGAGCAGCCGCCTACAGGCTCATAAATGGACAACCACCTGCTAGGATAGGCCAGCTAAATAAACAATGGAAACTGAGGGAGGAGATACAGTCATATGCAATTTATGGTATGTCAATTGATGCCACAACTCCAGAGTGCAACTTTACCAAGAAGTACAAAGTACTGATACCAAAACGGGAAGAATGGGCCAAAGGAACACCACTAAAGGCAAATTCCTACTGGTATATTGATGGCCCCAAAACCGACAAAGGCACGGGAGCTGGGGTCTTCGGGATGAATCCCAAACCCGGACAGACGGTAAACCAGTTTTCCAATCTAAAATCATAGCGATTGAACAATGCGTCAGAGAAATAAAAAGGCTAGGAATACATTTCCGGAAGATAGCCATTTTCTGTGAAATCCAGGCAGCACGCAGGACCCGAGCGTAATGCGAGGCGAAGGTGGACGTCCTGACAGAACTCAGCGACAATAACGACCCGACCCTGGCATGGGTCCGTGGATGGTCTGCTTACCCTCGCTTGGTTTTGTAGGACTCGCTGAAATGCGTCTGACCTGCAGGACACACAGCAAGGATAGGCGGACCAAAATAGTCGGATATGACTAATTAAAAAAGATATACTTCTTTATGTATCATTTTTTAAATGTGTTCCCTAATTATATGTCTTGTTAAAACATACTATAAAATACGAAGTTAGTATGAAATGAAGGTAACCCTTAAGTTAAGTTCGCTAGTTTTCGTGGTCCGCTTGACCATTTAATATCTTTCAATTAATTAAGGTTTTTAGTTAAGATAAACAGTCAACGTAACGAGCGGGATTCGAACCCACGATCTTCGGCTAGACACGCCGCTGCTCAACCACATGAGCTATCAAGACCTCGATCCACTCGGACACTAACTTCCCATCTCAACCCCACCTTTGTGAATTTTCCCTCCTTTTTGCCATTTTTCAAATTTCGTCTCAACTAAAAACCTTAATTAATTGAAATTCCTTAAGGTAAGTTCATCCGGTAACGCATTAAATAAATATTAACTTAAATTGTCTTAAGTAGTCCCGGAAATGATCTGTTTATTTTTCAGTCAGCATCAGTGCGATAAAATCTAAAAAAAATTAATATATAATATTTTTTTATACTTTAGTTTATTAGATTAGTACGTTGAAGAAACAAAGTAAAATGTCATTTATATATTTTCCACGTAAACGTTTAAATTTCTGATAATAAATCACCAAACAATAAACAGAAAAATATTTAAACTTATTACTATCAGGAGTAAAAAACTGTTTATTTTCAATTAACGAAAAAGAGCATGGTTACTATGGTTCAAAGAGCGGAATTGTAATGACTCATTTCAATGTCTGTGACATTCTGTTAAACCCCAATTGAGTGCGAATTGATGAAGTGTATGCTGTTTATACACTCGTAAAGCGAATATTTCACATCTTGCGAATGAGGAAAATGTATTTGCAACTTGTTAAGTCATCAATATTTTTCATTACTTTTCACGTTTTATACACCTTTTCATTGATTTTTTTTTCTCATGTTAGGTTTACTTTTTATAACATGTACAAACTAGTTAATTAGAAAAAAGCTTCTATGTAAGAGAAACGAGAACTGAATATTTTTTCACTTATAGTACTAGTACGATACGACCGACTTCCTTCCCCACCCCTTCAAAATCCAACGTATAAAAACATAAAACAGTAAAATCTCACTGGCACTCTCAACACGACACGCAAGAATGGCACAATTACACAGAAGACACACTTTGAGTGAGTAAAAATACTTTGATTGAATATAAAAATATATATTTTGCATTGTATAAATTCGCTTTTCCACATCCTAAATGTATTTGTTAAATTTAAACAACGATTGTAAATCCCAGGCCCTGAAGATGATCTCAATAAAAATTGAAACGTTGGCACGATAAAGAAAATGTTTTTCCGAAACCTACATCACACCAGACCGTATATCACGATTTCTGAATAACTATTAATTAATATTAATTTTTTGAGCCTGTTATATCAGATTAATATAACTAAGATTTATTGGTTAAGGCAGGTTTTTAGTTTTTCGACTGAATCATAACAATGACAAAAAAGCTGATAATGATTAATGCTTAAATGTAGGAAGGTACATTGTTAAAGATTTAATTATTTCATTTTATGTAATTTAATTTAATTTTGTTTTTTTATTACTTATTGCATCTATCCAATTTGAATTATTGTTCTATCGCTGTTCGCTACGTGTTCCCAGTGAACAATAAAGTTTTATTTCTTTTTACCGTTTTGACATGTCAAAAACAGGAAATAGTAAAAAATTATTACCCAAAATAAAGAAGAAAGAAAGGAAACAATAAAACGAAACCATAATTGTGAGTAATGCAATTTCACTAACTTCCAGCTGCTTCAGAGTGGTCAACCCAAAAAGTAAAATTTCTCAAGACGTTGTTTCCCTACCTAGAACGTACTACGAATTGTGTGTGGGAGTTCAGTAAGGATAATTTAAACAATCAAAACTTTTATATATTTATGAAAAAAATTAAAATTTATAACAGGATGTTGATATTACACCGCGGGAGAAAAGCTGGAGATAAAACACAAGTAATAAATCATGGAAATCTTCTCCAGGCCCAAAACTCGCCTGGGCTTCTTCCTCCAGACCAGATTCTGTCTGATAATGTCGCTATATAATGCCAAAGGACTCTTACTCTGTATCAGTCATAATGACGAAAACAAGGATTCCAAAAAACGAAAAAAAAAAAAAAAGTCTTCGCCGCCAAAAGTTGATTTGAGACGAGATAAGCAATGGAGACCTGTTAACTTATTGACTGTATTTCCAAAATTAAATACGTGCTCGAACACTATCAATCAAACTAAACACTAATTCCATAAGTTTTTTCTTCAAATTATGGTTAATTAAAATTTCAATAGCTGAGGAGAACCGTTAGCATGGCATACATTAAAGTCGAACACCCTGCCACGGGCAACACGTCTCCCCAATATTATAAACGTTATTAATTAACTAATTAAGGTTTTTAGCTCAGATGAAAAAGTCAGTGTCACGAGCGGGATTCGAACCCACGATCTTCGGCTAGATACGCCGCTGTCCTACCACTTGAGCTCTCGTGACCTCGATCCACTCGGACACTAACTTCCCATCTCAACCACACCTTTTTTGAATTTTCCCTCCTTTTTGCCATTTTTCAAATGTCGTGAAATCTATTTGAATCTCGACGACAAATGAATTCGAATCCCGCTCGTGACGTTTACTTTTTTATTTCAACTAAAAACATTAATTAATTGAAAGATGAACAGTCGTCAAGCGGGCCACGAAAACTATTGAAGTTATTAATTAATTTAATTAGCTAATCACATGTTGTAAGGAAACAAAATTTACGATAAATATGACTAATTGTGTCGTTTATTTTGCAACCAACAATTCTTTTTCAAATTAATTAGTTCTTAGATTGCTAGGTGCAATTTTATTTCACTTAACTTCTACTTATAGAAACATTACTTAACTTTACAATGAATTAAGCCGGAAATCAATCAAAACATCTGTTCCATATTCTGCCGTTTCATCTAGCCTCGTTGCTTTATAGCACAAAGTTTGTACCATTGCGTTATTTTCGAGCAATTAACCTTGTAAAGCCTCGCTGAAGTCCAACGGAGGACGTGATAGGGCGAGTCGTCAAATTTGTGGAAACACATTTCCTTTTATCATGTAATTTAATTCAGGCTTATGTTTGGTATGCTGAGATTTCTCCGCTTTAGTTTCATCCCCGTTCCTTGAGCCGTCATCAGCTCTCCTCTAACTTCCCCTCTACTGTTCTTTACAACCCTCATCAGCCCGGCATCGGCCAGAGCGGCGCCCCAAACGCCCTGCCGACGTTCCAGCGGTAATTAGAAAACGTAACAACTGTTCGCCCGGTCTAAATCAGGAGGAGTCCTCGCGTAAGATAGTTGGGCCCCTGGCCGTGTATTAATGGGCCAAGTTGTTGAGCAAACTGTGGGCTATGCCCTCCCTGGCATCCGAATTGCGTCGTCTCTCACGCCCCAAGCAGTTGATAGTGAGTACATTCTTCCTAGAAGGAACTTTATTTTCTTAAGCATCATGAAACAGTGTGCTCAAAAGTTAATTTCAGTGTTTGATTTATAACCGTCAAATATTTTCTAACTTAACGACCGTTATATACGCTGAACAGTGAAAATTCTTATGTTTTCAATAATACAAACTGGTTATGGTGCATTCAATTTTACTCAAATACATAGAAAGCAATGAACAATAATTATACATCAGATTAATCAGTAATTTGTGCATGGTACATGTTTTGCTATATTTAATTTAAAATTATTATATTAATTGTTTATTTGTGTCTACATGTATATTTTCTGGTACCATTATTTGAATACTCTAATCATTTATTATAA
The DNA here is from genome assembly GCF_000648675.2 of Cimex lectularius. Taxonomy (NCBI): domain Eukaryota; kingdom Metazoa; phylum Arthropoda; class Insecta; order Hemiptera; family Cimicidae; genus Cimex; species Cimex lectularius. The sequence continues at coordinate 213,195 of NW_019392772.1, read as the reverse complement.
TTATGTAAATGATTTTTTTATTAATTTTCTCCAGAGGCCACGTTTGAACGAACCTCCTATATTTTTAATGTTTCAGTCAATTGAGCGGCTTTACCATTCTTGACAAATCTTTTTTTTTTTTTAATGTCCGCTGGACTTAAAATTTTACTGTTGTTAAATTAATTTAAAGAAACCATATAATTAATAATTATTATATTATTAATTATATGGTAATTAATACGACTATCATAACTTTTTTGTATGCTATACTTAATGATTTTTTAATGATTAATGATTTTTGAAATGATTTGTGGCCAAAAAATTGCAACAAGATTTAAATTTAATTTGTATTCTCTTTACACTGCACAATTTACATATATATTGATATCTTGTTCGATAATCACGTTAATTTATTGCAAAGTTGTTAGTCATTACAGGCATCTACCCATGCCCAGCCTGGTCAAGTTTTTATCGGTGTTTCCATAGTAACATTCTAGGTAAATTTGTTTTACTCAGATTAATATTTTAATTAATTTTTTTAAGCTCTATCTTTTAATACTTATAATTTTCTTTAAAAATATCCAGTAAATAGCTAAAAATAAAAATTATGACGATTTCATGTATTTATATAAAAAAAAAAAAAAAAAGGGTATCCACGTTTTTACATCTCAGTGCGTATTGAGAATTGTTACTCCAAGCAATTATCCCATAAACCAAAATAGGGTGAGAAATAGCATATCAAACCATACTCAATTTTCTTCATAAAATTTTAAATTGATAGAATTGCTTATAGAAAGTTTGTCGATATGAAACTATAATTTTAGTTCATGAGATGGGAAGTTAGTGACCGAGGGGATCGAAGTCACGATAGCTCAAGTGGTAGAGTAGCGGCGTATCAAGCCGAAGGTCGTGGGTTCGAATCCCGCTCGTGACACTGACTTTTTTATCTCAACTTAAAACCTTAATTAATTGGCTAAAATTTGAGGTTTTTGTAATTTTTAAATTTTTATTATTTTTATTAATGCTTTTTATTTTCATGAATATAGTTGTATGATTATGTATTTTTTTGTCCCAACTAGAAACCTTAATTAATTGAAAGATATTAATTGGTCAAGCGGACCATGAAAACTAGTGAATTATTTACAAAGCATAGTACAGGCATGGATAACAATCCGTCTGCCGGAGGTTGTTTTTAAGAGAAAAATAATAAAACAGAAAAAATAGTAATAATGAAGAAATAATAATAAAGAGAAAAGGAATAAAGCGAGGTTTTAACAATATTCGCTACATGCTAGCACACCCACAAAACAAGTTAAATGTAATATTAAAAATACTTATAATAAAAACAATAGAGATAATATTTACTACGTTATCGTTACCAATGTTAAAAATGTATCTTTCTTTAGGTTTTCATATTATGGAGAGAGTACCATTGGGTAACATGATCGAAAAGAGAACTTATAAATGTTATTATTAAATGGCTGTTAAAAACCGCGGCACCACTCAACAATATGCAACAAAAATAAAACAATGTTTTCTAATTCGTATGAAAGAGTGGGCTTTGGGGTTGGGAAAAAGGCTTAGATTGATGTTGATTGATTGATTGATGGAGCTCCAGCTAATCCGGATAGGCATCGTCTGTTTTTGTTACAGTTATTCCGACTGGTGAAACAATAATTGAAGAGGTCAATTGAGCATTTCGTCTAGTTTTATCATTGTATATGTATTCGGTGAGCATTGTCAACGACGAAGAAGCGAATTGACGTTCGGAAATTTGGCATATTTAAAGGTTCACGCAATTCGAAATACAGAGCTGACATTAAACTATAATGTGGGGGTTTAACATTTGATTTTCCGACGGGTTCGATACGTCGAGGCCTTTAATGGAACTTCTGTGGGAGTGGGTAACATTGATTTCCTAATGGAAACGGATGCAAATTGAGCGACATCAAGAATTAAAGTTGACTTCGGTCTTACATTGTTACCTTTGAAGATCATAACTTATCATCCAGACAACCAAATGTAAAAAAAACTGTCTTTCATAACTAGGTTGAAATTTTTCAATTGGTCTGTTCTGTACGATTTCTAAAGAATGATAGTCAGAATAATAGTCAGCGATCAAACAACGATTTGATTATACTTATTGTTTTTTAAAGAAATGATGTTTGTAGATCGACCTGCAGATAATCAATGTAAAGTTTAAATCTTCTTTAAGGTCTTTACTAGGTGAAAGAAAGACAAAAGTGTTGGGATCACCAAGCTTTCGGCAACATTATGTTGCCATCATCAGCGCCTATTTATTAAGAAAAAATATACATAATTAATATAAATTCAACAATCAATTAAAACAATAATGCATACTTTCCCAAGAGAGAAGAGCAAAAAATTCTCATCGGAAAAAAAACTAATGTAAAAGTGCTTTGGTTTAGGTTATGAAGCACATGGCCACCATTCAGTTATACATGTTGAACAAGACATCTATGTAAAGTAGTGAGTAATTATTCGCATATAACATTAACAATTGACAACAATATAATTTATATATACAATAACATTTTTTTTAATTACCTCACTAATAATTCATATAATTATAAGTCCAACTGTTTTTGTTCTTACTAGCTATTTTTGACATTAAAAACATCTGTTACACAGAGTATTACATTAATGACTAGAATTATAGCTTTTTAAATTATATGTAGAAAGGATTACAAATTAAGATGAGAATACGACACAACGTCGCCACACCTAAGGTTGGACTGTTACAGTTAGTGAAGGCTACCAGGCTCTGTGCACTCCCCATTATGCGCCCTCTAACGGTCGCCACCTTTTTTCCGTTTTTTATAAATTTCCAATAGCCCCAGAAATGGTGAGATGGAACCTAGTTCGTCACCAGTTAAATTGCAGGCACTCCTCGTTAAATGAATGTATACCTTTTCCAACAGCAGTCTTCTCTCAATGCCGTCTTCTCGACCCAAGATCTCCGGGGAGTCCGAGTTGAAAAAATGATCATTCTTTGTAGCATGAGAGGACAACCCTGTGGTCAGCTTTTTATGAATACAATCCAATCTATGTTGGTTCATTCTAATGTGAATTTTTTTTGCTTTGTTTGTCCAACATAATGAGCGTCGCAACCACCACACGACACCCTATAAACCACATTAGATCATGTGCCAGATCATCTTTAGACTTTAAAACGGTATGAATACTAGAAAGATTATTTTTGTATTTATAAGCTATTTTTACATTTTTATTTTATTAAGCTTTAATTTTTTAATTCTCTGAGTCACACCGGGAATGTAGGTGATTGACTTGAAGCCAATGGAAGTTGAAGTAGGTTCCACTTCAACATTCACCAACGGAATACCAATAGAGTTATTCATCCCAATTCTGAATCTATTTATAAGTTTAAAAATAATAAGTTTAACGGATAAAGATTTGTTACTAAAATTGTTTTTACTGTTTTTTTCATTTTTATCTATGAATCTAGGATCACAGAGGCCTAAAGCACGGTTTATTAAATTGTTAGCAGCATTTACCTTTAGAGAAAATGAATGAGATGAGTGAAAATCCATGTATCTATCGTTATGAGTAGGTTTTCTATACCAGTCAATGAGCCTGTCATTGTCCCTCTCAATAATCAGATCTAAATAAGGCAATTTTTCATCACTCTCCACTTCAAATGTAAATCTAAGCGCAGAGTGATATGAGTTAAAAGATTCAAAAGTTTTTTGGAAATGCTCCTTTGGTACAATTGCCAGAAGGTCATCCACGTACTTAATTAATTATTTTATATCGTAAGGGAGTTGGAGCAACAATCACTCTAGCAAATCAGTCATTACCAGATCAGAAAGAATTGGGGATAAAACACCTCCCATGGCAACACTATCCTTCTGCTTATAGATATCATCTCCATATTTAAAGTAGCCAGTCATGGACGTGAACTCCAACGCCTCCACAAACATCTCAATAGGTAGATCTGGGAAGCAACTCTCCAGCTCACCCCATTTTTTACGTACAATATACGTGATAAGACCTAATGGAACCGACGTAAATAATGATTCCACATCAAAAGAAACAACAACCTCATCCTCTGTCACTCTTAAATTTTTAAGTTTCTGTTTCACATCAAGGGAATTTTTTACATTAAACCCATTACCAACCGTCAAGACCGACAACACCTCATGTATCCATTTTGATAAACTATAAGAGGTAGTTATTCAGATATCGTGAGATGCGGTCGGGAGTGATGTAGGTTTCAGAAAAACATTTTCTTTATCGTGCCAACGTTTCGATCTTTTATTGAGATCATCTTCAGGGCTCAAAGTGTTTGTCTTCTGTGCAAGTGTGCCATCCTTGTGTGTCGTGTTGAGGGCACTCTCAACACGACACACAAGGATGGCACACTTGCACAGAAGACAAACACTTTGAGCCCTGAAGATGATCTCAATAAAAGATCGAAACGTTGGCACGATAAAGAAAATGTTTTTCTGAAACCTACATCACTCCCGACCGCATCTCACGATATCTGAATAACTATCGATTAACGGTCACTAATCTCTACACATATAAGAGGTAGACTGAATGCATGAGACAATGGGCCGTAAAGGTACGTCCAGTTTGTGGACTTTTGGAAGTCCATAAATCTTGGGTGGAAGAGCGTATATGTCTTAAGGTTGGAACCTTTTTCTTTAGAAATTAACTTTACATTAACAAGTTTATCTATCAATTTGTTATTAATATTTTGTAATATGTCGGTATGGTCCTCACTAAAAACTTCATATTTATCCCTGTCCCCCAGTAGTTTTTTAAAGGAACTATTGTGAGATAAATATGGAAGTGAGAGGGGCGTCGGTGGCCGCAACGCAGGGATGAACATCGATAGAAAAAACATCGATGATCACTATGGATTAAACATCGGAACCTCACCATCGATGGTGGTACGACCAAAAATGATTTTCATATGCGTACATTGTTTTTATGTGCCACTTTAAAAACATAAGCTAATTTTGCAAACTTCGCCATTTCTGAACCTTTATTAGGAACTTGATTAATAAAATTTATGTTTATTTTTTTAATAACATTTATTAGGAATTATTTTAGCCATTGGTTTCATTTATATAGACTCTCGGTCCCTTTAACAGATGTCTATTGTTAAAGTATTTTGTGCCTGTGAATTTTATTGAAAATACTTCCCTGTTTTTCTTCGATACTTTGGAAAACATCCACCCATTATCCATAATCCTGTCCCTTGCTCAAAAAAGGGTAAAGGTTTAACACGTACGTAACTAAAATCAACCATATCCTTAGTTTTTTAGAATTAATGTATCCAAATTTTACAATGAAACTCTACCACATCTTCTCCGGAACGAAATTTAACAAACATAGCTTTTTTTCCTTTTTTTTTTGCTTTCTACGTATATAACAATGATTATTATCAATGCATAATACTGGCATGGATCACAATCCGTCTGCCGGAAATTTAACAAACGTGGCTTTAAAGCTAATTTATTTTCTAATTTCTGACAGATGTGCTACTAAGGCAACAAACAACTCAACCAAAAAATGATTGTGAGAAACAAAAAACATCAAAAGGTGTCCAAATTTCCGGGAATCTTTTATTGTCGATTTACGTAAAACAGGACTCGGGGAGGATTTTTTTAAAGGGAGAGTGTGAAAAAGGCCTCCTGTATTTTGGAAATCCCCGTTGTCTGAAATGGAATACACCATCTCACAAAAGACTTTTAACTTTCGGCGTTCCCTTTTGTCGCTCCTTGCATTCACTTTGAACGTTAATTCTTAACATTTCCTGGCCCTTTTTCTCCCTCACTTTTTCCGACTGAGACCCATTCCGACAATTTTACGCCCTCGTTCTCAATCAAACGAAAAAGGAGGGAGAACATTTGCCTTCTTAAATAATAACCAGATACACATATAAAAATTTATAATAATTGAAATGCGAAGAAAATAGCATAAACGTATTTTTTTTGTTTTAGGGTCGGCAACTAAACTGCTCAAAAATGAGGAACAAGAATAGGGTTGTCTGTAATTTATTCTTATTCTATTAATTTGAATTAAATTAACCAATATATTCTTGTTAGTTGGATAAAACAAATTGGAAAATACAAACCAAAAACAAATAAATGTTTATATTTTTTTTAATAACGGGTTCAGTTAAGAATAGTGAACATGAACAATATTCATGTTCTAAGCAAACATCTTTTCTCCATTTTAATCTAGTTGTATTCTCTTTAACCATGGAAAGGCATCATCATAAACCAGAAGTTCCCAATATTATTGTGAGAATGAGATATTGAGGTCACTGGCAAGTGGAGATCCCAGAGGCAGTTAGCGTTTCTCATAGTGTGGTCTCCTGGGCACTGGTCCCATTTTGAGAGACTTGAAGTGCCAATAGGAGGCCTGGTAGTGGATCTCAGCGTATTGCGACGCTAAGGGAGGCAAGAACTTGTAACTGTCATTACTGCAAGACGGAACTCTTTCCAAAGTGGTCGCCAGATCCTAAATAGTTCAAGATGTTTTGGTAAGGTGCAACATCCCGCCACATACAACTCAGAATAATATGGTGCAGCGAGCGCCTAGAGGAGAACAACAAATGCTGCTAACGTTTACTGATGGCACGCGTTTCTGTCTGTATAGTGATAGCAGGCGACGAAGAGTCTACCGAGAACATGGGAGGCGTACAAGCCCCAGTTTGTGCTCTCTTCAGTGCAGTTTGGCGGAGGCAGTGTAATGGTCTGTGATGAGATTTACATGGGCCGACTAACTGGACTCCATATTGCTGAATGCAACCTCAGCGCAGTCCATTATGCCTAACCAATTATCGATGAAACCAGGGATCTCATTGGGAGGGATTTTCGATTTCTGGAAGAAAGTAGTTCATCAATGTTAAAATCTGGGAATTTCCCATCTGCCCCTTTCTCCATTGTCTCCAGACCTCAATCCCATTGAACACATGTGGGATGCGTTGCAGAGAAGGCTTTTCGATTACCACCCGCAGTCAGTTGACCTGCACCAACTGAGTGCAGCGTTGCGACATCTATGAACTGAAATTCTTTCTAAAATTAATGACAACCTTATTAACAGGTGCAGAAAAGTTTTATTTAACAGAGGACACTACATCCGATATTAATTGTTTAAAACATATTAATGTGTCCAATATATAAAATTATGTAAAAAAGGCTTTTATTGTGTTACTTTGTCAAATCTCTTAAGTAAATTATTCTTCAGTAAAAAATAACAATTTTTAATCAATTTTAATGCGATTTATAATGAAAATAAAATAAAAATGCTAGGGAAAGCAAATTCTAGAAAATTAGCAATATCTTTATTCCTTTCTGAGAAGTTTATATTGATCATGGCCCTCGCATTCTTAGCTTAGCCTTTATTTCTTATTTTTTGTGTCTTTTATTTTTTCTCCAGCCAAGTTATTATATTTTATACCATAACCGTAATCATGTCTCTCTTTTCTTTATCTTATTGCGTGTCTTTTTATTTCTCAAGGCTTTTTAAGTTGTTGATAAAATAACGGAAATAACAAACATAAATTCACATATTATACCATTCACACTACCACAGGGTTACGATATTCCGCTGGATAAAAGTCCATGTGATTATTATTCTATTAAATGTAGAATCAATTCAAATAATTTTTTCATGTAATAATAGATTTTTTGTTATTTATTTTTACTTCTACACATAATTACAACGGTAAAAGTTTTATAAGAATAAAACTTACATGGAAAACATGTGAAATGATTCAGTGGTGAGCCATCATTATAAGAAATAAATTATGATCCAATTTTCTTCGTCACTACGTAGGACTTCACGTGGCCAACGGTGTCTCAGTCTATTGACCGGGTGGATTATCTTGGATGGTAGTTGAACTGAGCTGAGAGACCAAGGCATGCCATGGATGGAAAGGCTATTTTTTATAATAGCTTTTCGCTACTTTTGGAACAAAGGGAATAATAAAGTCTCGGTGAAGGGTGAGGTTTGATACATAGTAAGGGGGGGGTAACGATTTTTCTAAAGACTTTTCGTAGGAATCTTTGGAAGCGTTGGGAGTTGGAATGCTTGGTTAATCCCCAGTGTTCGATACCATGCGTCCACATAGGTTTGAAAACCATGGTAAAATTTTCGTGATTAAGTGGAAGTTTGGATCGTCTGTCGGCTAGTGGTGATAACCGTTGGTAACTTCACTTTAGTTCAGAAATCGCGAGATGCGGTCTGGTGTGATGTAGGTTTCAGAAAAACATTTTCTTTAACGTGCCAACGTTTCGATCTTTATTGAGATCATCTTCAGGGCCTGGGATTTACAAACATTGTTTACATTTAACAAATAAATGTAGGATATGGAAAAAAGTGAATTTATACAATGCAAAAAAAATTTTTATAATCAATCAAAGTATTTCTACTCATCCAAAGTGTTTGTCTTCTGTGTAACTGTACCATTCTTGCGTGTCGTGTTGAGAGTGCCAGTGAGATACTGCTGTTTTATGTTTTTATACGTTTTATTTTGAAAGGGTGGGGAAGGAAGTCGGTATAGAAAGACATTTTTGTATAAGGAGTCGGTTTCTTTGAGGTCAAAAGAGCTGACGATGGAAAAAAAAATCGTTGGTAATGGTTCTGCCAGATTATCTTTCAGGATTATACAGACGGGGCTAAATAGGAAAAGGAAAGCTAAATTGTTGTGATGAATGTTTTATATGTAATATGATATGTTTTTTGTGATGTGATGATATATGTATATTATCGATATTGAATGTGATTAATGATATTGGCGTAGCTGCGACTTAGATTGCATGTGTCTGTTCTGTAATTAATGCTGTATTTATCTTTGTTCATGTAAACTATTTCTAAAAATTAATCAAGGCCTATCACATAAATTAAACACATTTCTCTCGTCCGATAACTTCAAAATAGCTTTCAAAAATTATAAAACAATCCATATACTTTTTTTTCCTCCAAAATTAAAGATTCCACACCAATAACAAATAAATCTGACGTAATCTACAAGATCAACTGTTTAAAATGTCCGGCAACATACAACGGTCTTACATCACAATATCTGCAACATATCTATGATTGCAAGAAACCCAAGCAAAATCCTACAGCACTCGCTACCCACCATTTTGAACACCAACACAATGTCGACTTCAAAAATCCAAAAATATTACATACAGAACAAAACAAACATAAACGTAATTTCTTAGAAATGGTTTATATCAACAGAGATAAACACAGCATCAATTAAAGAACAGATATATGTAAACTCAGTCGCAGCTACGCCAATATCATTAATCAAATTCAATACAGATAACATACCTATTTCATAAAATTACATTCCACACATCAAATATTTTTCACATAGTCTAATTTCCCAACAATTTAGCTTTCCTTTTCCTATTTATCCCTTTCTATACAATCCTGAAATGATAATCTGTCCGAACCATTACCAACACATTGTTTCCCTTCGTCGGCTCTTTTCACCTTAAAGAAGCCGACGCCTTATACAAAAATGCCTTTTCTAGACTTCCTTCCTCATCCCTTCAAAATACAACGTGAATAAACATAAAACAGCAAAATATCACTGGCACTCTCAACACGACACGCAAGAATGGCACAATTACACAGAATAAAAACACTTTGAGTGAGTAGAAATACTTTGATTGAATATAAAAAGTATATTTTGCATTGTATAAACTCACTTTTCCACATCCTAAATGTATTTGTTAAATGCCAACAATGTTTGTAAATCCCAGGCTCTGAAGATGATCTCAATAAAGATCAAAACGTTCACACCAGACCGCGTCTCACGATTTCTGAATCATCATTTCTAAAAAGTTACGTTTATGTTTGTTTTGTTCACAGAACAAAACGTGTAATATTTTTGGATTGTTGAAGTCGAAATTGTGCTTGTGTTCAAAATGTGGGTAGCGAGAGATGTAGGAATTTGCTTGGGTTTTTTTCAATCATAGATATGTTGCTTTACTCTCTTATCCAGATATTGAGATGTAAGACCGATATAAGTTGCCGGATAGTTTAAACAATTGATTTTATGGATTATGTCACCTACATCACAGCAGACCGCATTTCACGTTTTCTGAATAATCATCGATTAACGGTCACCAATCACCATACAATGGTTCATTTCGTTTTAGTCCTGTACGAGGCTTCCATGTAAGTCGTTTGTCCAGATAAAATACAAACTAAAAAACGAGTTCGACAGGGGATGGTGAAATCCTGCTAAAGTAAACAGGTGGTAGTGTTGTATGTCTGAGTGTGAAGTTAATGTATCATTTTGGACAAATCGTCGAAGTGGTGTAAATGGTTTTAAGGTTTCTGGATGCGGTGACCGGATCTTTATATGGGAATGGATCGTCCGGAAAAGAGGAGAGCATTGTTTCTGGAACAATAAGAATGTTAGCATATCGTGTAAAGGAAAGGTTTAGGAATGCTGCCTTGTGGGACGCCATGTCTATGATAGAATAGATAGAACATATCGCTGTGCCTTGTGCTATACATCTGAGTGAGAAGTAAATGTATTGACTCCTCGTAATAATAATAATGTGGAAAGTTATAAGGCCGACAATCAGGTGAGGTCATTTCCGGCCCTCTGCTTGGTATTACTTATATTTCTGATCTTTCCCGCGTATTTTCTATCCTGCAACCATTTGATTGTCTTGCTAAATTACTATCTGTTTTTAAATGAAAACTTAGTCCATATCCTAAAATTGCTAATATTTACGTCAGTTTGTCAACTACATAATAAAACATACAATACTTCACCACTAACAAAGAAGTCTGTTCACATTCACTCCCTCAAAGGACTCGATATTCCTTCGGGCGCATTTAATCAACCTCTTCCTTTCATGCTAATAAATGAGATACGTTCATTCTAATAAACTACCAAACATAACACAAGAATAAAACATAGCAGTCTGGTCACATCCACACCCTCACAGTACGTAATATTCCTCGGGGATATTTTTAACCTACTCTTAAAACATGTTAATGTGAAAGCATGAAAATATTGCTAAGGGACAGTTCGATAAAAAAAAAATATTTTAAGATGTTTGTCAAGCTAATTATTGTCGATAAAAAACTGATCATTGCAGTTTATTTTGCTGATTTCGCCCTATATTTTATCAAACTTGCAAACAACACCTTTTCATCTTTTCAGATTTTAATCATAAGGGCTCGTTTCAGTAGTAAATAATTGAAAAAGAATTGCAATTTTCAACATTCGGGTAAACAACTAAGTATGATAAAGTTGTATTCCAGGACTTTTTAATACTCAGGTGGCGTAAATCCGTAAACGAAAAAATTGTATCTTCTCGGCCCGCTCGCGCTCGGAATTCGTAAATAATATGAAAGTGTTTATATACCTTTTCCCTTCGAACAGTTCTGGGAAAAGAATTAATGTTCGGTATCTTTAATGTATAGTGCTACCCAGGGGGTGTAAATCAGGCTCACATTTCGTGTGTTGTTTATTTTAAAATTTTTTTGTGCACTTGGTGAAATGAAGTTCACTCCAATTTGTGGATTATCAACGTTTATCAAGTAACGCAACAGTTAACATGAATTAAACAATTGCGGAAAGCCCGTGACCGTTTAATCACACAATCTCTGAACAAATACCCAAATGTACACACCATACGTTATTTCATAAAAAATCTTTCAATTATATATAAATGTTAATTAATTGAAAGAAGTGATTTAGTCAATCGGACCGGGAAATATAATAGATTTAATAAGTAAAACGAAGTATATCTTCACTAAAAGCTCTTCGTGGCCATTTCATTTGTCGCTGAGAATCGAATCCTGACTAAACGACATTTGAAAAATGGCAAAAAGGAGGGAAAATTCGAAAGGTTGTAGGTTGGGATGGGGAGTTGGTGTCCGGCTGGATCGAAGTCACGATAGTGGTTAAAGCAGCGGTGTATTGAGCCGAAGGTAGTGGGTTCGCATCCCGCTCATGACACTAACTTTTTCATTTCAACCAGTATCTTACTTAAAGATTAATTAATTGAAAGAAGTTATTTGGTCAATTGGATCACGAAATATAATGGATTTAATATGAAAATATTAGAAACATTTATTCCCACTCGATCATTTAATTATACATTTATTTAACACGAGTAGAAAATAAAATTAACTATTTGCGTAAAATTCACCACTTCCAATATTTTATTCTTATAATTCAACTTTTTACACTTTTCATAAACTGTGAAATGAATGAACGAAATTTGTATACTGCTGAAGTGTGTTTTAATAAGCTAAATCCAATGGTTCATGAGGAAATGTTGCAAAGCTTCAAAACATGTGAATCAATAAATTTACTATCAATATATAATATAAATATTTAAATTGATGATTGATTGAAGGAGTAGGAGAAGATTTCGATCTCAGTGTTTGGTTCAATCAATCAACAATCGTTTTTTGTAAATAACTTGAGAACGTTTGCTCCGAGTGTTTGGGGTTTTATAAAAATGTACGTATAAATAAAAATATTTGACTAGTTACAATGCTAAAAATTATAGCTTCCAACCATAGCAAATTTATGAATATAGCTTAGTAATGTGTAATCTACCACCCATCCATTTTATATTATAATGTTTTAAAGCTAGGTTCGGATCCCACTCGTGGCACTGCCTTTTTTTATCTCAACCAAAACCTTACATAAAAATGTTAATTGATTGAATCATCGTAGTATGCTGCTTTTCTTCAGCACTGACATTAAATATCCGGCTTGGATTATTTTGTAGTAGGATAGTAATAATAAACCTCAACTCTCAACGAATACGTTAAATAAAGAATAATTAATTGAAAGAAGTTATTTAGTCAATTGGACCATGAAATCTAATGTAAGTAATAATAAATTTTCTTTTTGTGAATTTAAATTGTGAGATGGGTTTTTTAAAATAAATTCTTCAGATTGGAAAAATAAACCTTTATTCAAATGGGTTTGGTGGTAAGTGCGATATGCCGGAACACGTTGTTTTCGTTATCGGAAAACGGTTGTTTACATAAATCCATCCACCTTTTGAGTGAAATGTTTATTTTTGCTCACGTTTTATTTGTCGGAAATTGATGTAAAGGCCGTTCGGAACGACGACCCGTTCTCGATTTACACCAGGCTCCAATAAACAAGTCACCGGTTATGCAGATGAACCACCCTCCGGAGGTAACTGTTTCACCTCGGTCGAACCGAACCCTCGGCCTGGTCCGATTATAATTGTAAATCCCAAGCCGCGATTAGCATGCATCTCCCTGATTGGGACCTGGGCTTGCTCTTGAATTTCAGCGAAGGGCGCCCGTCCTTTTCACCAAGGAAGTTTCAACCTGCACATCCGGCCCTTTCCTCACTCAATTATTGAAAAGACGTCTGACTAATTTTGAAACCAAGTGGTCGTCCTACATTATTCTACAGTCCTTTATCAACAAATATGGTACATTGAATGAACAACATGAAATAAATTAACAAACATAAAGTAAAGAAGGTTTTTAGATCTACACTCGACGTTTAAATGAACCAGACTTTAATGGATCAACTAGGTTTAAAAAAATAATTTTTTCCCCAGTTTATTTATTTCTTCATACAAATATTAATAAATTATATTGCCAGACCCAACGTGAAGGTGGTAAAATGGTGGATTGCCTCTGACAGATAGATTAAAACTGAAATTATCGTTAACGTCCGAATTACAGGGTCAGCACACCGAACTCCACAAGGAGATGTCCTACAAATTATTACTTTTGAAACTGTTGTAACAGTGATATATTGATTTTACAGGCTTGAAGAGATTGCAAGATGTGGTGAAATTTTCTTTTGATGTAAATGCGGGGAGATTAGTCTACCCACTCTTCGTTTCCGGTCACCTTGTTTAGGCCAACCAGACAATTTTTGTTTTTCTTGTACGTCGCGGAGTATTTCTTGCTTGTCAATATTGTTTGCTGTTCCTATGTTTGAGGTAGCAACGGCTGATTTTCGGCCATCTTATTTTGGCTATTTTTGCATGTTTTTTATTTCATTCAAATTATCTGACTGAATACAAGAAATAACACACAGCACACAGCATGAAAATAGACAAAAAAATTACACAAAGCAAAAGAAAAACCTAAAACTAATCTTTACCTAGAAAGAAAGAGAAAGAGAACGAGAGAAAGAGAGAAAGAGAGAGAGAGAGAGAGAGAGAGAGTGAGAGAGAGAGAGAGGGAGGGAGAAAAGAGAGAGTGAGAGATGGGGAGGGAGGGAGGGAGAAGAGAGAGAGAGAGAGAGAAAATGAAATAGATTGAGAATGAAAGAGTAGAGATAGCGATAGACAGAGAAAGAGAAATACATAATAGATATTAAAGTGCATATACATATTAGGTATATACACTGTAATTTTCTACGAATGATTTACTTTATTTTGCGATAATTTGAAACACTAATATTTATATACAATTTTTATATTTCTTTAAAATATGTGGTACAATTTTTATTTAAAAAAACTATGAAAATTTAAATATTATTAAATTGATATCGGAGAATTAAATAAAAACGCTGAAATTTTGGTTACAATATCTTTCAATCGGAACTCTACCGTTAGTCACTATAGCACTATGTCATTGAAAATCAAATTTTTTTGGTTCGGCACTACTTAAGACATCCGTTCCGGCCAATTTAAAGTTGGCAAAAACGGAAGGGCTTTCGTAAAGTGCTATCCATCAGAGGCTAGCGCACTGCTTCCGTTACTATTCCAGAAGACTGATGGCGCTAAGTTTAAACAAGTACTCCCACTCGATTCGGCCTCAGATTTAATTTAGCCCGACATTTTAAACCATGGGTTGCATAATTTATGGATGGATTCTATTGTCGGCAACTTTCTTAATTTTGGCCCTTTTAAGAAGCCCACTCCGAAATTAAGCCCAAAGAGGAATCAGAAGAGCTCTGAACTGATCTCCACCCCTCCCCACCGTTTTTGCTAAAGAAATAAATAAATGGAGTCAAGTAGCCATTTAAAAGAAAATCTTTATAGAAGAAAATAAAATTACAATATCAAAATTTGGTTGAAAACAATAAAATGTAGTATTGTGGCGTTTAACTTATGCGGATTTTTTTAAAAATAGACTTTACAGCAACATACAGAGTATTTGAGGTCAAAATAATTTTTTTTTTTTTTAATTTCAGTAAAAAGGTTTTTGTTTTGTTTGATGTGTTATCAAAGTTTGTTGTTCTTCTCTTTATTAGCATCTCCAGATCTATGCATTTTTATCTCTCGACAGACTAGAGACAGACTACTCTCTCTACTACTTCTTCTACTTTTTCCATCTATCTATCTGTCTATGTATATATCTATTTATATGTCTGTCTATTTATTGGTCTATCTATCTGTTATCTGCCTCTTCCAACTGTGTGCGTCTCACTCTTTCTCTCTCTCTCAAAAACTTCATTTTTGAAGTGGTTTTTACAGTCAATACTACCATCTCCGCAGTGTTATAAAAAAAGAAACATATATAGAATAGAACATTTTTTTGCCTAGAATACGAACAATGTAACATTTATGAAGATTTGTGGATTTACATTAATGTGGGCCATTTTGTGAGTGCTTTCATTTCCACAAACATTTGCGTGATGTTACATTTGGCTTTTACCGCACGAACAAGTACACCTACATCCACGTGTAATGTTATTATTTAGAAAGCAGCCAGACTTCAATAGCACTTAATTTCTCACAGCGCTCCGACAAATGACAACATTTCACTGAATTGTAGAAAAGGCAGTTGGCCTGAATTTATATGACGGAAACAATTCATGAAATTGGAATAAACTGTCTAAACGAACAACAAGTAAAACCTTTCGAGATGGAATAAAATTGGTAAATTATATAACAAAATAACGTGGAATGATTATTTCGAAGCAGAATTTTGTCTCCTTCATAAAAATTCAGGTGTACAATTTATTTTTAATGTATAAAAATCAATTGGTATTTGTGCCTAAATTTTTATACCTATTTAAATACATATATACATACAAATTATACTTGCACAAATACAAAACTTACAATTACACCTGCATTTTGGCTATTAATAACGAAAAAATTAAGGGTATAAAGAAAACTACCATAATGCATGTAAAAATTCAAGAGAGGAGGGAGAGAGATTATAATATAAAGTTGTACTCTTTTGAAAATGAATGAAATATACTGTTTTAGTTTGTCATTTAGGCATTTATACAGTTTGGTATGTGTTTGGGAATTTCAATTAACGTTCTGTATTTTTCAAATTACATTGCTTTTTGTTGTATATTATTTTAAACATCAATGATACAAACTTAAAATTTTGCAGCTCTTTTGTTTTTAACGTTTCTTATTTTATACATTTTTCTATAATTTTATCATTTCTTTAAGTTCATAATTTATCCACCATATTTATCACTAGTTTTCGGCTCTTTAACAATTGAACGTCAGAAAATAATTACGTTCACTCGTTACTATTATATTTAATTTGATAAGTGTGGCAGTACTATCGCATTCCAAACAAGATTTTTATTTCTCAATTAGTATAAGTTATTACCGTTTTAAAACAATTAGGTTTTGACTAAAACTATTGTTAAGAGTATTACAATTAAATAAGGTAGAAATGATTAATGTTGGAGTGAGTGTGGTGTTCAATACTTCTTAAAAGGATAGTTCCTACTCACAGTAAGTTGTTTTGCAATGATCCGGATTTCGAGCCTTTTAGTTCATCATCAGGTTGAAGGACTTCTACAACCTGATGATGAGCTAAAAGGCTCGAAATCCGGATCGTTGCAAAACAATTTACTGTGAGTATGAACTATCCTTTTAAAAAGTATTATTAAGGTTTTTAGTTGAGATAAAAAAGTCAATGGCACGAACGGGATTCGAACCCACGATCTTCGGCTTGATACTCCGCTGCTCTACCACTTGAGCGATCGTGACCTCGATCCACTCGGACACCAACTTCCCACCTCAACCGCACCTTTTGAATTTTCCCTCCTTTTTGTTTCAAAAGGTGCGGTTGAGATGGGAAGTTGGTGTCCGAGTGGATCGAGGTCACGATAGCTGAAGTGGTAGAGGAGCGGCGTATCAAGCCGAAGATCGTGGGTTCGAATCCCGCTCGTGCCATTGATTTTTTATCTCAACTAAAAACCTTAATTAATTGTAATATATTAATTAGTCAAGCGGACCACGAAATTAGTGAATTGTTAAGAGTATTTATCTTGTCCAAGATAAAATTTTCTCAAAGATATATAGATTCGTTGATAGATAGATCGAGAAAGGAGAGCGAGCGAGAGAGAGAGTGAGAGAGAGAGTGTGAGTGTGTGAGAGGGAAAGAATGAGAGTGAGAGAGACAGAGGCAGACAGACAAACCAATAGAACAACAATAGAACCAATAAATATGAGGAATTGAGATCGCTAATTTCCCGTTTCGACTGGGTATTATATATACAAAGACCATGCCGTTTGTGAATATGTCCATACTTCCGTTATGACTACTGATAAAAGTAACATTTGATATTATATTTTGACGCAAACTAGATCACGATATTTCTTAAAAACGAATTTTATTTAAAAAATATTATGGCTAATTTTGATTTTTTGTTAACATATTACACATTTTGCTTTTAAGTCTGTACGTTAATATTAACTGATTCCTTTCTAAAAGAAAAGAGAAATACATACGGATTGTACATATACTATTCAGTATATACTATTGTACTGTAAATATTATTCAGTATTGCAGACATCCAGTTAATTGAGTTTGATCCTCAGGAGTAGAAGTTACCTTTTGTGTAAAATAACTTTTCGCAAAGCCCTCCTTTATTCGTTAAAGCCAAATAATGTGTCAATGTGGGCTTACTACCATTCTAAATATTTTCTCTTCAAAGTAACAAAAAATGCTTTAGATACATGAAAATCGCAACAGAAAACACAGTCGATAGACGACCGTCATTGGATCTAAAACGAAGAAGGGGTTATTCTCATCCCACAAAGAATAGGCCATACGAGGGTGGCAAATTTTGGTCAAATTTATGTAAAGAAAGGTTGTTCATTGTGTTCAACATAATGAAATCATTTTTTGGCACCGTACAAAGAGCGAGTAGGAATACAACCCCATATTTTCCTTGAGCACGGCAGGGAATATTTTCGTTCCTTGTTCCGATTCTTGTAAGAACAAGGCTGTTTTGTTATATATAGTACCTCATTGATATCTCGATTGGTGTTCACTTTTGTGCATATTTAGATTGAATATATTTATTAGCGTGAAAGTGATAGGGCAGATGGTGGAATATTGAGTACCCGTCGATTCTCAATTACATTAGTTCAGTCAAATGTCTAAATGGTGATGGAGGAATCTGGAGTTGTCCACCACACTACCTGACAAAATGATATGTAAATAGGGAAGAATGTATGTAGGTGTGAGTGAATTTAGGAGTAGCAAATGCATGCGATAGGGGGGGGGATGACCTAGCTGCTGTGGTATGATCTCGGTCTGCCTAAACACGGAGTATGTAATGTATTTGTATGTGAATGATTAAAACATTGGCACACAGTTTCTAGGAAGAAATCGTTTTAGATTATCTATAAAGGAACAATTTGAGACGAAGGCAATTTTATAGGTTAGGCTAATTTAAGGCCAATTGGGAATGGGAACGTTAATCGTCGATATCGGGCTTTTCTAATTGTCCACTGATAGATTTTCCTCCTCTTTTTTCCCCGCCATTTATCTCGGGTTTGGAATAGCCATGTAATTATTTAGCCGGCACCAAAATCAATGGGAGGGTCGGTTTTGTGTTGATATCGCCTGGGTTGAAGACAAGAGGAAATGAATCCGCCATTAGAAAGGCTATTAGCAGCCTGTATCAACCGTATCAATCTTCACGGATCCCTTGGGCATTTTCCCGATATATTCGTCGTTTTCCATACGGACCAACGCCATTTTTTAAGATCTGGCGTGACATTCCTTCCCAGTGGCCTAAGCTCTGATTGATGGTAGTTGAAAACTTGGTTTTTAAGTTTGTGCGAAAAAATGTAAGGCGGTTTTGTCGAAAAAGCCAACTCCTAAAAGCAGTAATTGCTGGCGGAAAACTTTTGTTTCCATGGTACTGGACGTCAAGAAACTTTTATCGACAAATAAGGTTAGGAACCCTTTTTGCTCTGATTTTTCTTTTAACTTAATTGTTATATAAATCGCCAACATTAATCGAATGATGGATTAACTTTCGAAAACTCACTTATACTCATAGTTAGTATTAATTAATTAAAAATTAACAACAAATAAATAAAAAAGTTTAGTAAATTTAAATAAAATAAATATGTTTAAACAATTTCTATACATCCGAACATCATTATCTCAGACGATACTGCTATTTGGTCTTCTAACGCGCATCCTAAATAAGCAACCTATAGTATTCATGTACATCTTTAGTTTATCAAACCCTGATAGCAAAATGTGGAGAACTAGACTGAACGAGGAGCGATGTGCGGTGTTAAGTGACCGTTGGCGAATATTTATTTGGAGATCGTGAGGTGCGGTCTGGTGTGACGTAGGTTTTAGAAAATCCTGTAGGTCCAATATCGATAATATACATATATCACCAGCACATCACACAAAATATATAATATCACATGTAAAACAACCATGACATTCCACACATCAAACATTTATAGTCTAATCTACATAGTGTAACTCTTCAACAATTTGGCTTTTCTTTCCGTAATTATTCCCTCTATGTATCGTGAAAGGATAATCAGGATGAACCATTACTCCCGTTTTTCCCACTGTTGGCTCATTTCACCTCAAAATATCCGACTCCTCATATAAAAATATCTGTCTATCCCAGCTTCCTTCCCCACCCCTTCAAAATCCAACGTATATAAACATAAAACATCAATAATCTCACTGGCACTCTCAACACAACAAACAAGAATGACACAATTACTCAGAAAACAAACAATTTGAGTGAGTCCAAATATTTTGATTGATTCTAAAATTTTCTAGCATTGTATAAATTCATTTTTTTAAATGTAAAATGTTCCAATGTAGTATAAATTAATTTTTTTGTTTAAAATTTTCTAGCATTGTATAAATTCATTTTTTAAAATCTAAACTGTTCTAGTGTTGTATAAATTAATTTTTTAAATCTAAAATTTTCTAGCATTGTATACATTCATTTTTTTAAATCTAAAATGTTCTAGTGTCGTATAAATTAATTTTTTTAATCTAAAATGTTCTAGCATTGTATAAATTCATATGTTTAATCTAAAATGTTCTAGCATTATATAAATTTATTTTTTCCCACATCCTACATATATTTGTAAAAGTTAAACAATGTTAATTAATCCCCTGCCCTGAATAATCTAAAATTGTCTAGCATTGTATAAATCCTTTTTTAATCTAAAATTATCTACCATAGTATAAATTCATTTAATTTAATTTAAACAATATTTATAAATCCCAGGCCTTGAAGTTGATCTCTATAAAGATCGAAACGTTGGTATGAAAAGGAAAATGTTTTTCTAACACCTACGTCACACCAGACCGCACCTCACGATCTCCAAATAATCATACCCAGCAAGGTTGATAATTAGTCATCAACCTGAAGTGGATTCTTCACACAATAATAAAAGACAAGAATTGACTGAATAATTTTAGATAAGCGATTTGATTTCTATACACGACATTACTCACACTCTGTCCAAACGGAGTTAAAATGTGGGTTTCTACCTAACCATCCAATATTCAGAGCACGAAACCTTCCGGTCAAAAGTTTTTAGAATAATTCTTCAACCCTCTTAATACGTGTCTTACTTTACTCTCCATAATGATCTCAACATGCATTTTATAAATGAACTGACTCAACTCTGCTTTCAAAGGTTCCATATTTCAAAAGACACATCCTTAGACGTTAATGAAATTATCAAAGCTCATTTTTATGTCTTATTAGAAACCGAAACTAACACAAATCTTGGACATCTACGAAGAATTTTGAGCGACTGATTGTCGGTCAAAACTAGCGACTAATATACAGTACAGTACTGCGACTACTTTGGACATATGAGGTGAATTAGGGTACCCGATGCCATCCAATATCCGGAACATATAATCCTTCCAATCGTCAGTCCTTAGAAAAAGTTTCTAAGCTCCTACCTATCCGCAATGACCTCAATATCCCTTTTCTCGATCTTTTGATCCGTTCACGTTTCCTCAAACTTTTAACCCATCCTAACCATTCTGCTCCAGCTTGAATTCATTACCACACATCCAAATAACCCGCAACGTCGTTCTAAACGATTTCCAACCCGAGACGTCTGCGCTTTCAATCCGATAACACATCGAAAATATCGGCGAGCTTTATGGGTTTCTCGTACCACCTTCAATTCTGCCTGAGATTAAATTTTTCACTCACCCAGACTTAAATTTTTGTTTTAAATTAATTTTCTTACGCACCTTTCCTGCGGGAAGGTCATCCGTATCGTTGGTTGGAATACATTTGCTAGGCCCTTAGGGTCAGCCGCATGCGGCCTGTAGTACTATGCTAGTATTGTGATCAGATTTAAAATATATATATGAACATATTTGTCAGATGTATTGTTATGTACATGATTAATAAATTGTAATATTGAATTTATCTAATGTGCATTTGATTATTTGATTATTTATATGACATTATTTTGAAGCTACATGAATAATTCATTAGATATATGTATGGTTATTAATGTGGATCAATGTACATTGTATAACCAAACAGATCCAGAAAAATAAAAATAACAGTATTTACTCTGAAGTGAATACGTTAATAAAAGGTTAAATATTTCTTTCAATTAATTAATTTTTATGTAAGGTATGGTTGATATGAAAAGAATTAGTGACACGAGCGGGATTCGAACCCATGACCATCGGCTAAATATGGGGTTAAATATTTCTATTGGAATATAATAACGATTTACATATATTAATTACTATCTGTTTCTATTAGTAAAATCGATCATAAGTAGTACTTGTAAAATCAATGTAGGAATGAAGTCCATACAAACTTGAGTAACTCAAAATAAAATATTTAAGATGAGATGAATATTTAATAAAACTAATTATAAGTACAGTTTGAAGTAGAGAAGTGGTGGTACAACAAAATAAATTCAAAATATTTTAGTTGATGTGTGACTGTAAAAAACAAAAATGTTTGGCATTTTGTGGCTAGTTTATCTGGAAAAATAGATGGTACCACTATTTCACTTGTGTACATTTTGACAAATTTTTAAAATTTCAAGCATAGTTATAATTCAGTTTGTGAAATGCTTAGTTTAGGAAAATACAATTATTTCGCTCAGGCAAATTAAATATGTCCTTGTCAAAAGAATAATAGTTAACCGTTGTCATAAACTTCAGTTTTTGATATTCCGATATTATTTCGATTTTGGGTAATCCAGGCTGAAATGGGTCTTGTCGCTTTATTTCCTTTCTTGTTTCCCGTGTCACGGCCGGACGGGTATGCCAGCCATCGGGCTTTCGGGTGAAGAGCCGTGTTTTTAAGTCCACGTCGGGGGGAGATCACTCTGCCCACAAAGGAAAAACTTCGAGGACGCACTTTTACCAAGTTTGCCGAGCTTCGGGAACTCTGGTCCCATTTAAACTTCAACAACTTTGCCTGGACGGCTCAGCTTTCATAAGGCAGGTGGCTGGACTGTTAAACTCTTATTTATTGTCATTTTCCTTTTCGTCGGTGGCACCTGAATGCGAAAGGTGAAAAATCACCTGTTTAGGATTAATTGGAAAATTACTCTAATATTATGCTAATATTTACGTTATCTTTAAAAAAAATAATTATCACAGGATAGTAATCAATCCACAAGTTGTCATAATTTATATATATATTCTATTTTCAGTGCAGTTCAGTTTTGTTCAATCAACTTTCAGTTAATGAGCACCGCATATAACACGCTTTATGTTTGTTTATCTTGGCAATTTTGCATCTGGGATAAATTATAAAAAATTATTTTTACAAGAATTGGTTTATTATCTTCTTCTTTTTCTTTCTCTTTCCTTTAATTTTGGATCAGATGGTGATATGTTTCTATCTAGGTTGAAACTCAGTTTATTACTGGACCTAGTTAAACTTAAAAATTGCCGTTTTTTCATATTATCTTGAACCGAGTTCAACTGATGAGCCTGGTTTAACGTTTTTTTTTTTCTTCTTGTGTGTTCAAATTGGGGGTTATCGGGAAAAAAGGGCCAGAGGCGACGGTGGGAATCGAACCCTTGGCTACCGCGGTCCCCCTGGTTTCACTTTGAACGACCGACGAGCATGGTTTAAACCTAGTTAAGAGTTAAGCGACCTTTCATAATATAACCTGCATGTTCTTAAAGTTGAAATTTTGAGCAATAAAACTTGAAAACGGTTTGAGTATTGACTATTTGTTTGTTATCACGTTTCAATAAAAATTGATCCACCTTTAACATGCAAATTATTGAATGTTCTTTTGTTTATACAGCCGTCTATTGTTTTCCTAATTAGCAAGACGTCTATCATTTTCTATTTCTTTTACGATAAAACTGAACGCTTTTCCTCTCACATAATGATTTGTAATCATATAGACGTTTCATCATCTGGCCGTGGGGTTCAAAAATATCACTTTTTCAATTTGATTCAAATTATGAGGTTCCAATGGAATGAGTTTAAACCGTGATTCGTGGCACGAGCCCTCAGTGTAGGGTTCACAAAACCTCAGAACAGAAAAATATATTTTTTTAATTTTGATATTCATATTTGGTAATTACTGATCGTTTGTCGATGATTATTCAGAAGTTGTGAGATGCGGTCTGATGAGATGTAGGTTTCAGAAAAACATTTTCTTTATCGTGCCAACGTTTCGATCTTTATTGAGATCATCTTCAGGGCCTTGTGTTGTCTGCATTTCAACAAAAGGCCCTGAAGATGATCTCTATAAAGATCGAAACGTTAGCACGATAAAGAAAATGTTTTTCTGAAACCTACATCTCACCAGACCGCATGTCACGATTTCTGAATAGTTATTTATATTTTTTTATTGGCTTTTTTTATTGTCTTCCGGCCCACACAAGAAAATGTCCAAAAAAATTTTATTGTGCCTTATTTGTTCTATGGGAATCTTGAACTTTTTTCACGAACTAACATGTTTATAATTTGACATATTAGATCATTTATTTTGAAAATCATTAATAATTTTTAATGAACAATATGTATTCATCTCAATTTTTCAAGATGTCAGATTTTTCTCGATCAACAGATAGAAAATAGCTTTATTTAGCGTTATTTCGCAAATCGTTGTCGATCCATCATTGTCCATACGTGGGAATTTATGATTTAAACATATTTCAAGATTCGCCTGTCGTCGTATTTTGTTATTGGATTATTGAATCTCGTTGTTGTTTTTATCTGAATTAATAGCGTGTGACACGTGACACATATCCGTGTCACGCGATTTCAGCTTGATCCTATCGCAACGTAAAAACACATTTCTTGATACAGAGTTTTTTTTCGCAATTTGAACAGGTTATCCATAAAAGTAGTAGGGATGTACACAAAAATTCTGTTTAATAAAAATTATATATTTTTTTAAATGAGTTAGTGAAGTCAGTAAAGTCAGTCCTAGTCTATGGTAAAGTATAGTAAAAAAAAATGTGAGTGCCTTGTTGGGAAAAATAATGTTTTTGACTTTTACACTCTTAAATAGTCATACACTCTTTTGAAGTCCCTCTGTAGGATATTTCGTAAGTTATTTACTGCAGTTGAAACTACTGCTACTTTTGATCTGGATGTTTTGTTATGAAATAAGTTAAATAAAATAATAATAAGCTTAAATTATTCATTATTTCTTTTCAATTGAATCAAGCTTTTGATTCATATTTGCTTCTGCTGCTGCGAGGAATTAATTCAGTAGCCAATAGTTTAAGGATTACTTTTCAACTGGAGTAGACCCTAAGAAGCTGACGCTAATTAAACTTTAATCCTCTTTTGTGCCCTATTCTTGCCAGGATCGATAGCACACCAGATAAGGCCTTCATTGCAATTTCCGGTGTAATATGAAGTCCATTGAGAAAATCCACCCTGTTAATGTAAATATCACTGAGTTACGATTTATTTCGATACAATATTGGAACCCTAAAAGTTCTTATTTTTTCTTGAATATATCATTAAGGTGCCAAGACAATACAGATAATGCATTCATCTGACAACCAACTGATCACAGTGAATAGGAGAATTCAAACATAATTTATAAAAAAAAATCGATAATTCTCATTCTTCCTTAATACTATTATTGATGCCTCTAAGATTTCTGTTTTTATAACCACTTAGAAAATAAAATAATTATAGTTATTTCGACAAAAAAAATTAAGTAAAATAGACCAAAGAATTTGTGTATTATTAAAGTGTACATGTGATAAGATGTACGTCAGAAAAACAGTACAATTTGTGAAAGACAGGATGAAACAGCAAGAAAAATGTGTAAAAAAATTAGCCAAAAAATGATGGGATTAGTTCAACTTGTATACGAGACAAAAAATAAATTGTCAAAATATAAAGATTCTAACAACAGAAAAAATTAAAAGGAAAAAAATTAAATTTGTTAAAAAATATATGCATAAAGATAACAGAAATTAAGTCAATATAAAAATGGACCCATAAAAATGAAGTATAAAAATATTTTAAATATTTATAAAGCAAACCTAGATTTATGATTTTTTTATTTTATACCAAGGACTGATATTTGTTGTTTTTGTACTTTAAAATATTTTTTTATTCATATAATGTAAAATATATTTTTTTAATATTCAATCAAAGTATTTCTACTCACTCAAAGTGTTTGTCACAATTACATAGAAGACAAACACTTTGAGTGAGTAGAAATACTTTGATTGGATATAAAAAAATATATTTTGCATTGTATAAATTCACTTTTCCACATCCTAAATGTATTTGGTAAATGTGAACAATGTCTGTAAATCCCAGGCCCTGAAGACGATCTCAATAAAGATCGAAACGTTGGCAAGATAAAGAAAATGTTTTTTTGGCACCTACATCACACCAGACCGCATCTCACGATTTCTGAATAATCATTTCTAAAAAGTTACGTTTTTATTTGTTTTGTTCTGTGTGTAATATTTTTGGATTGTTGAAGTCGAAATTGTGTTTGTGTTCAAAATGGTGGGTAGCGAGAGCTGTAGGAATTTGCTTGGGTTTTTTAAAGAAATGTTTTTATAAAACCTACGTCACACCTGACCGCATCTCACGATTTCTGAATAATCATGGACTAACTAAATAAATCATCACTAATCACCATACACGTTATTGTAAATCTATTTACCAAATGTAAGACTGTAAAACTAGTTCTCTAAAAATTATTTATAACATATCTATTATTTCTATAATCTCTCTCTCTCTCTCTCTCTCTCTCTCTCTCTCTCTCTCTCTCGTATATATAACTTAAAATATCTCCATATTTATTATTTAACATTTGGGAATTGTCTTTTTAATAGAAGAATAATTTTAATAATAAACAAAATTTATTACCATTTGCAATAAATCTTGATAAAAATACAAGGATGATCCAGAACGACAACATTTTGCTAATGACGAATTGCATTTTTTGAGTTTAAGCACTTTGTTATCAGATTAGAAGTTTTGTAAGACTGCGAATAGAGTATCGAAAAAAATCGAGAATAAAGATAGAATCACAGCATTTGATGAAAGCTGCTACATACTCGATTTCACAGGCTCGGGGCTTGCGGTTAAAACTTTGTGCAAGTTAAGCCTTCGTTGGAGTTTGAAAACTTTCAGACGCGTATGGGGCGAGGAGCCCTGAGATCTTATTTACATGTCGTGACAAATTTCTCCTAGAAACCCGACGAGGCACATAGTCAAAGTTTACAATAAAACCGGCAACCCAGACGCATCGCCATGATTCGATATAACAATAAGACGACGTCGAGAATCGTTTATGTTTTCTTCGCGATTTTTTTTAGACATCGAGCCATCCCCGCGGGTGAAGACGAACAGGAAACGATGATTGATACTGACAGGTACAACTCGACAAGGTTAAGCCAGGGTTTCTGACGATGTCTTGAAAAATTACACCGACTCCTTCTTGGATTTAATCATTCCTCTTTCCAATCATTTTTTCCGAGTGGACGCTTTTCTCTTCCGCCTGGAAGAAAAAACAAACACTTGTACAATATAAATAAAAAAACGAAACCCTTCACCTACCCCTTTCGTTCGAGAGGCCTCCATGGAGACACTTTTACGTCAGTAGATCTTCTTTTTCTTCTCGTCATTTTTCTAATACGTGTACGTTCATAGATTTTAGTTTTTAATCTGATTTATTATAAATCTGTTCCAATCCAGCAGCCTTGAGTACAAAACCGACATACTTAAAAATGGACTTTTTTTCAAAAACACCGTCACCACGAGGGTTGTTTTGATCTCTGCTGTTATGAACCCTCGTAAAAATATAATCTAGCAAAAAAATTAATACATAATAAAAGACTGATGTATGTAATTTTTAGTCATCAATATTACATAAAACAATCAATAAAATATTATATTGCCTATTTTAATGGTGATAAACCTATTATCATCGCAATTAAGAATAAAACATGCCTGTCAATAACTAACCAACTATATAACAGCAGAAAACGTCGACATGAAATACCAATATATAAAAAATAGTAAAACAGGTGTGAAGTTAATTACTCAAAAGAAAATACTTTCGGGCTTAAAAAAGTTTGGTCTTTTCTGCATCGATCAATGTGTCTTCAAAATAATTTTCCAAACACTGGAAGCGTTTTTTAAAGCAATATTAAATTCAGCTTTCATATCATAGACGGAGACGAGTATAAGGAATATCAATCAAGTTGGTCATTTTCATTTTTTTTCTTGAAAATATTTTCTTTCTACTTTCTTCTTTCAGAACCAATTGCAATATTTTTGGTGCGAATAACTTTTAATTTTTATACCTCTCCTGAAGTATTTCCTCTCGGATCGCTGGTTCAAGATGGGAATTGGCACTAAATGTTCAGACACTGGCGTTCTCAAATGAATTATACCACCCTTGTACATAGTTTACACCGGTAACCCAAACACCCAAACCACAGCCTTCGCGGACGACTCCTCTATCCTCTCGCCACACTCTGATCCATATCCGTGGAGCAGAAGCAAACGAAAAACACCTAGACCACGTTGCACATATGTGCACTCGGTGGCTCGTTAAGCTGAAAGAACAAAAATCACATGACATGTAACCTTAGAGTACGAACCCGCCGACCAGTGCACAGGTAATCCATCAATCAAACACTATTCGGCACCTTGCATTCTACTTGGACAGAAGAATTACATGGAAGTCAAAAATTAAACAAAAAATACAATAACTAAGCCGAAGATGGGGACCATTCAGCGCTTACTTGGATCTAAATCCGCAATGAGTATATACAATAAATTAACAACACACAAGTCACTAATTAGACAGATTTGGACTTGGAGTCGAGCTGTGTCATCGTCGTCGCATCCTTTCTACGTTCCCTTCTACGTCACCAACCCAACTATCCGCAGACCTAGACATCCATTCTTGACGGACCTGATCTGAACACGATTTCACCACGTCCAATCTAAGCTCTCCTTCATCACCAATCCACTAGCTCAGGCCCTTTGTTCGACGTCCTACCATATCAATCCTCTACGCCGCCCAAAAAGACAATGGCCTAGAATGAATAGTCACGAACATTGCCGAAACGTTACAAAAAATTACAAAATTTTCTGATTTTTTTGGAGGAGATTCCCTGAGCACTGCAGCTGTTCAGCTTATTGTATTTTATCCCTTGCCTATTTTTGGGGGGCTCGCAACATGAGTGTGAATTTCAGCTCCCAGTGTGCCGGTGTTCTTCCATCGAAGAAACTCATTTTTGAAGGGGGTTGGTCCCAAATTCAGGGTCTCTGAGATCTGATCCAGCCCGTTTCATTGATGAGAGCCGTGTCAATTTCTTTCAATTGCGGTCACCGGTCCGCTTAGGCGTCGGAAAAAGTCCAGAAGCGACTGTGGGGATCGAATCCACGATCGCGGGATCTACTAGCCGAGAGTCTGACGCCTTAATCACTCGGCTACCGGCTACCTCATTTTGTTTAAATTAAACAAAAAGTGTGAAATATTTCTTAATATACTTCTTAACAATACACTGCTAATAATAATAATAATAAACCTGGGCGTGGGTTCGATTCCCACGACGCACCAGGAATTTCTCATTTTTCAAAAAATTCTGTCAACATATCAACACTAATGGTTAACATAGTACACTCGACGCCATTAAATAAAATTAACTGAAAATTTAAATTATTACAATTAGTATTTTTCTGTTTTTATAATGGACCATGGCAAACTCCAGTTTCATGCTTAGTATATAATATAAATTAATGTTTATATTTTTAAATGTGTATATGAGATTGATAAAATAATAACTTTTTATTTTTGTTTCAGGTGAGTGAATCTGCGTAGGATTAACCAGTACGTAATGTATGTTTTACATCCCTCGAGAGTCGTTTGGGCCGCTAGGGATTTACGTTTGGAACTGGATAAAATTCAATTAGAGATAACTTATAAATAGAAGGACCCGCCTATTCTCCAGTTATTAAGTATTAATCGGCCTCCACGGGCTGGTGGCAGATAAATAGCCACTTTAACGAATTAACGGAAAATCCGCCCCACGGTTTGAAGTAGAAACTACTTTTTGAACAGGAGTTATTTCCCAGGCACGGGCTGGCTCAGTATATATAAAACGAAACCCCGATGTCTTTCCGTGACTTGCGATTGATCCAATTTTTTTCCTGAGTGAATCGCAAATTGGCCTCTTTTTATACGGTTAACAATAAGTTATTGAAATGGGCCCGTTCCGGCCTCCTTGTTCGATCGCGTTATCAGTTTTCAGTTTCCTAAGGAAACCACTGTCTACATGCTCTTGCAAAGTTAACAACTCGCTTCCTCGATTTCTCTCTGTTTAATAAAGACCACTTGTTGGATTTTCTTTAAAGAAGTCCGAAATATTTTAAACTTGTTTTGATAACAAATGAAGTCTCCTAAGAAGTAGAAGTTATTAAACAGTTGATGTCTATATTTAAATTCTTACGAAACTAGTAAAATACCCATTTGTATTCAACACTGTATACATTTACATGACGCATTTAAAGTCAAACGTTTACTTTAATAACAAAAAAAGGATTGCATTGTATTATAATATATTGTGTTGATTTATATCCATACAAATTCTTGACTGGTAATTGAAGACTAATAGTTGAAGATCGATGACAATTGAAAGGAAAGGAAATTTGGTGCTAGCGAAACCCTTCAGCCTTGTGACTTACTGTACTTCTCCTAGTTTCTAGGCAATTACAATTAATTTTACAAGACAAATTTCCTGGATCTTTTTTGCATCCTTGGATATGTCCTAATTGAGCAGTTGTATAATATGTATGTCAGTTTCTTCTTCCAATTAGAGGAAGAACAAATTAGGTAAACAACAAATGCGGTCATCATCGAATACACTTGTGTTGGGTCGTGCTTTTACAGAGGCCAGTAACCGAAATTAGGAATCCCTAAGTTTTTTCCAGCCTAACCAATTTGGTTGCTCGTTTTGACGAGGGTTCTTAAACTTTCACAAAAGTTTACTGTGTCTCCCATCTTTTCGGATTGACCATTTCTCTTTTACTTTGTCTAAAATAAAACATCTTGTATTCGATCTCGTTATTCCAGTGATAGTTCTAGGTCTTTCAGATATTCTAGTTGACATTGATCGACCTCCGTAGTTTAAACTGATGTATTGGATCTTCTTGAGGTCATTTTACAGGTGAATAAATATCATCACTGTTGGGTTTCACGAAGCTTTCGGCGAATGTTCCGCCATCTTCAGGGCCTAATTTATTGAAAACAAAATTTACATTAACAGANATCTACAACTATGTACAAGGAACTTTATTCGCCGAAAACTTGGTGAAACCCAATAGTGATGTTCTTTATTCACCTGTAAAATGACCTCAAGAAGATCCAATACATCAGTTCTTTCAGATATGTCTGGTTGCTCATAGACTAAATATTCCTTATTGTCCTGGTTCCCATAATTATGCTTGAATTTATCATCAAGTTTTGTTGATTTTGAGAGCATTCATCGTCTAGTTTTGATGTATTATTTTCGCATCTAAAAATTTGTATTATTTTATATGGCACAATCATTAATAGCGTGTAATTAACTAATGATTTTGATTGTTCATATACGGACTTGAAAGTCGTCATTGCATTTTATTTATTGATGTCTTCCTTGAAGTCAACTTGCTCTTCCTATTCGAAATCTGTTTTAATTGGACAAGCTGTCGCAATAGATGTTTTGAGTGTCATGTAATCAGTACGCCTTTCTTAGAATGGGAAAAAAATCAAACACCCATTCGATGTGTGGGTAATGTAATATAATGGGTGTCTGATTTTTTCCCATCATAAGAAAGGAGGATTGATTACATGACACTCAAAACATCAATTGCATGTCCAGTTAAAACAGATTTCGAATAGGAAGAGCAAGTTGACATCAAGGAAGACATGAATAAATAAAATGCAATGACGTCTGTCAAGTCAGAATATGAGCAATTAAAACCATTAGTGAATTACACCTTGGTTTTTCGTTCTGAAATAATCCGGCCTGCTGAACTTATTATAATTGTAGGCCAGAATATTTTCGACCCCATTTTGTTTATCTGCTTATGGCGGTTTTCCTTAGATGTTCAATGAATATTTAATTTCAGTGAAGGTTTAACATTGTTTCTGTAGCAGCTGATGGAGATGACAACGTAATCCATAGATTTCCACACTGTACACTGCGTAAATTTTGGGGGTTGGTTTTGTTGACCTTTAACCTATTAGATAGATGAAAGCATTAGATACCACTTTAGATATCATAGATCATTTTAGGCCAGTCATAGCCAATAAACTAGGTACGGTTTTAGTTGCTAAGGATTATATACATTTCTTCATGTGGCTATTAGCAATATTGGACTTCTGGTTTTTGCAGATGAAGCCTGTGGGTCAATTTGTTTTCAAAGGTGATTTCTAGAAATTAAATATTTTGTAATATAATTTTGCAACACTTCGTCGTAGAAACGTTGATTTGTGTGCTTTCTTTTTCTGGCAAATGCAATTAGTATAGGTTTTGAGAGGAATATTTTCAGATCTAAAGCGCAAATGAATTTTGATTAAATATTTGGTAATTTATAAGAGAAAATTAAAATGAGTTTTTAAAAATCAGAAAATAGAATTGATTAACCGTGCTTAAAAGAAAGGTTTTTTTTCTCAGTTTGATCTATACCACTGACTTTAACTGACATGCTTTTCAATTATATTTTCCTCTCAGAGCAAAGTTTCAAGGTTGAGAAAGTAATCCTTTTACAAAAATAACCTAGTAATGTGGACAATTCTTTCTACAATTTATTTATTTTCCACTATGAAAAACTTATTAGAAGAACATTAATTCGTAAATTTGGCAAATATATATAAATATATATTTTTTCTTTCCAAAATGTTTTTTTTGCTATTTTTCTTATTATTCTATTTTGAATTTACTTTAAACATGAGAAGTAAAACATTTTAAACCTGCTTTTTGTTTAATCGGTAGCATTAATTAGCAATGTTTTATTTCGAATTCAGTTCTATTAATTTTAATTATGCTTTTAAGGTTGCCCATGGGGTAGGTAAATTACATTTTTAAAACTTATTTTCTGTTTTAGAAACGATAAGGAAATAATTACAATTATAAACTTGTATTTCGTAAAAGTAGTTAATATTATACGTATTAAAAATCCTACTATCTTCATATTTTAGTAATTTCTTCCAGGCTAATAACTTAATACAAAAGCGCAATTTGATTTTTAAATTTAGTAGTTGTAACGGCGATAACACCAGACAGAATTTAATGGATTTGTACCGTTGCAGTTTGCTCCATATCAACCGAGCGAACACTCGACCCGTGGGATATAATTGTGAATCGATGTACCCCCGAGGGTGCTAATACACGGAAACCGGTCGCAATTCGCCACTCTGCATAATGTCCCGACCGAGAGTCGCCTTCAATTCAGATAAGACTACGTTTTCATTCATTTTCCCTTTAGGAAAAAAACGAAGACGGAAAAAAAAACAAGAAAAAATTCCTGGTAGTGTTGTTTGCGGCGCGTAAATTAATTGCTCTTGGCACTGTCCGGTTTGTAGGGAAAGTCAGTGTCCTGGAATCCAGCCGTTTTCCACTCCAGAAGATTTTACAGCTTAGTCGTAGAATCACAAACCGTAATCCAAGAGAGAGGAGCAAACAGCGAGCCCACTTGCCCTAAGTGTGTGGAGAAATTAAACGATGGACTCGTTCGAAACTTAACGACGTCTTGTTTTATTTTATTTCAATAGTAAGACCATATAAGAAGATTAAACCCAAAGCGATTTATAGTATAGGAAAAATTCATAATAAACATTTTTACAACATTAAGGAAATCTATATTTTAAACAGTTATAGATTAGTATTATTTTTTTAAAGCATGTAAATATTTGTTTTTTGATGCAATAGAGAGAGAAAGATTGCGAGAGAGAGAGAGAGAGAGAGAGAGAGAGAGAGAGAGAGAGACAGAGAGTATGCTTAAGTTGATTAAAAAAAGTGAGAGGGAGGGACAGAGAGATGAAGTGAAGTAAGATGAAAGAGATATATAGATAGATAGAGAGAGAGAGAGTGAGAAAGAGAAGAAGAGAGAAAGAGAGAGAAAAAAGGGGGATATCTAGAGAGTGTGCGTGCGAGAGAGAGTGATGAAGTTAGTAAAAAAAAATGAGAAGGAGAGACAGAGAGATAAAGTTGGGTTAGATGAAAGAGATAGATAGATAGATAGATAGATAGATAAATAGATAGATAGATGGATAGATAAATAGATAGAGATAGAGATAGAGATAGAAGATAAATAGATAGATAGATGGATAGATAAATAGATAGAGATAGAGATAGAGATAGAGATAGAGATAGAGATAGAGATAGAGATAGAGATAGATAGATAGATAGATAGATAGATAGATAGATAGATAGAGAGAGAGAGAGAGTGAGAGAGTGGGTGAGTGAGTGAGTGAGTGAGTGAGTGAGTGAGAGAGGGAGAGAGAGAGAGTGACATAATAAATGAGCAGTCAAAAGGCAAATAACTAATAAAATAAAGTAAGTGAATAAAAATAATTTTCAATACAATACAGTACAAATAAATAATATAAATAATATAAAATATAAATCTACAAATAAAACTTTACTCACTAAATAGTAATATAAAAATACCAAAACAAGACAAAACAATAAAAGAAGTTAAATTTGAGACATCAATCATAACTAGATAACAGATGATTTTTAATACGATTCTGTAAATATGATATTTTTACATCCTTTTATGTGTGTAGGGATTCTCGAAAACGTTATTGCACCTTCTACTGAGATGACCTACTAAATTGTTGGTTTTGTGCTTAACTACATGCAGACGATAGTTTGCAAACTTAGTATCTCTATAATCTGAGACATAAGTAAGGTAATGTAATTAAATTACGTAAGGGAGAGAGAGAGAGAGAGAGAGAGAGAGAGAGAGAGAGAGAGAGAGAGAGAGAGAGAGNGAGAGTGATGAATTTGAGTAAAAAAAGAGTTGAAATTAAAGTTAGTAAAAAAAGTGAGAGGGAGAGACAGATAGATGAAGTTGAGTAAGATGAAAGAGATACATAGATAGATAGATAGATTGATAGATATAGAGAGAGATTCCTTGGTTCTTCCCTATTAGGGTAAGGTCGAAGGAAGACGTTAAGCATAACAAGATCTCCTAAACTTGCATCCCATTTGAATTAGTTTAGTGGCCGTGGTCCGCCGGTATGGGGTCTCCCTTAGGTACGGCGGGAGGTGGATGAGTAAAAAAAAGATAGAGAGAGAAAGAAATGAATTACAGTAAGAAGACAGAAACAGAGAGAGAGAAAGAGAGTGTGTATGAGAGAGTGAGAGAGAAATCTAGGGAGGACTTTAAAAATAAAATGAGAGACCAACAGGCTGCACGTAGCATAAATTATCATAAAAGAGTAAAAATGCAGGTTATAACTAAAGAAGAGTTTAGAAAGAAGAATAAGATGAAACCACACCAATTTATTTGTATTTTACTGTTTTATTTTATGCCATTTGAAAAGGATCGTGGCAGTGAGACTACTCTTTATATTCACAAGGTAAACGTTTTACGGCCCGGTTGTAAAAATAACAAATCCGTCCATTTAATATGTAAAATATGTCGGCAGGATATAAAATCGGATTTGCCACCAGGTCCTAATACTGGGATCCGTTTTTTTTCTCCAAGCCAGCCGTCTCAAATCCTGTCTTACACCCCGGCACAGGTTGTTATCGACTCCCGCTGATTCCTTATCTCTTCCCATTTTTCTCGCTCCGTCTTCTTTTCATAGCTAAACGATCCAGGAAGGCCTGCTAATGTCACAGGCTCTATCTCTTCCGGCAAATCTTAACACATTTCAGCGGATTTTTGTACGAACACGATAATTCACTGAAAATTACATTTTAGCATACAGAAATTTTAGATATAATAAATATTGGAGGTTTATATTTCTGACATTTAAGTGTAAATTTACTTACTACAGTCTTCAAATATATGTACGCGAGCAAATTGAACGCCCTGAAATTTATTTTGCCACTTATATGCATATCTTCTAGAAATTAAGTACCTAGATTATGGGTTTTAATTACAAAATGTCGCATAGCAAATTGTGTCTGACATGTTATCTAAAATACAATCATAAATATGGATGGAGTGAATATTTATTCGATGTATGCAAAAATCTCTCAATCTTGATATTTTACGACATGCTATACACGGGTTTCAAATTTTTCGGGCGTCTAACTCTAATAGGAAAGTTAATTCTTCTAATGTTATAAATTACTTTTGTGATGTTATTATTATATTGTTATACAACTACGTTATATTCATTTCTGTTAGGCTGTGCTTCTTATTAGGATTTTTTTAGGGCATATTTACATTCAAATCGGTACGAGGATGTTTCTAAATACAACTTATAGCTAAGATTTGAGAAGGATAGAGCTAAAATTGATTTTCAACAATGTGAATGTATGTATTATTTCATGGGCCGACAAACATCAAGAGGTCGTCGGACCTCTACGTTTTAAGCAAATTTTTCGTCTTTATTTTTTACTTTTTTCTTTCCCATTTTTGTCACTCATTCTATCATATTTTGTCTTCTGTTTTCTTATCTTGCTAATCACTCGAAAGTACCTCAGGTTGTAAATTTTTATCAAGAGAATTTAAAAAAAAGTAACGATTTTCGTGAAGATTTTTACCTGTCGTCTCCCCCCCCCCGCGGAACCGCCGAAATACCTCTGCGAAGACCAGGCAGACAACGCCCCCGAATAAACGCTGCAGCCCCCAGGAGAAAGCGCACGTCCGTCGTCGGGGTACTGCAAATTCTGATGCCGCCCATTCCCTGTCATCTCCCAAAAAAAGACAAGTCTGTTCACATTTACTCCCCCAGGATAAACGATATCCTCGGGCGGGTCTAGACCCTCCATTCACACTAATTCATTACTTTCACCCTCCAGACAACACACTCTCACCCCAGAGTACCCAATAGTAGTGAAGGATAATCAATCCTCTGATTCACGCTAATAATTTACATTAACACCAACAAAACTTTTATAACCTTGAGGTACTGAAAAACAGACTCGAGCCCACTGCCGTAAGCCCACGCATAGGTCAGCAGGGACTCAGTAGTTAAACCTGCAGGCTCCTAGTTTTCTGGTTGCAAAATATGTACAACACTTTTTCTTTTGGGCTTCGGCGCGGTCTTTTCCCGGCCAGCAAATGTCCATGTGTAAGCCATGTGTATAACCTATGTGTAGCCTGGTAGGTATGACTCTTTCCTTGCCAACACGGCCAACATCGACCAGTGACCTGGCGAACAGTGACCAGTGCAAGTCTTTATACGACGTAATTTTTTGATGTCTGTGCCCAGCGATTTTCCTATTTTTCTTTTCCATTAGTTTTCATTAATCTTACTATTTGTTTATATATTTTATTCATTAGTGAATCGTCGGAGGTTTTTCTCCTTAGTTCTGAGACTGCACTGAGGGAATTCTTGCATATTATAATGGTTTTTCCTGTTTTTGATGTATTAATGTCAGTGCAAGGGTTTTGTTATTAAATTCTGCGGTCTTCACACTCGCTGTGTTGGATGGGAACCTCCGACCTGTCCTTCATTTATGTAGAAAATGATTCGGCTTTTCATATCTGCTCTAATATTTCATAGTAAATAGTGCTTCCATGCAGGTAGTATCTAGCGGGTTCGTCCACAACGCGCTTGCTACCATAACATGTATTAAATAATGATAATAATAATAATAAATTATTTTTTGATCAATTTTTAGAAATTTTAATTTTTTTAACATTAGAAAATAAGACATTTAGCTATCGGTTTTTTTTTTAACTGAACGTTTTTTAGTATTTCTTTGTAATACATATTGATTCTAAGATTTGCATGTAAAAAGAATTTTGTTCAAAATCCAAAAACCTGTGGGTGTTTTTAAATAGCGTTTTGAGCAATTTGTATGTTGAGAAGGGGCTTGGTTATATTTTATAATATTGATAGGTTCACTAATTTCGTGGTCCGCTTGACCAATTAATATATTACAGTTAATTAAGGTTTTTGGTTGAGATAAAAAAGCCAGTGTCACGAGCGGGATTCGAACCCATGACCTTCGGCTAGATACACCGCTAGATACTTCTCTACCACTTGAGCTATCGTGACCTCGATCCACTCGGACAATAACTTCCCATCTCAACCTCACCTTTTGAATTTTCCCTCCTTTTTGCCACTTTTCAAATTCACACCTTCACTAATTTCGTGGTCCGCTTGACATTTAATATATTACAATTAATTAAGGTTTTTATCTCAACTAAAAACCTTAATTGTAATATTGCTAGGGTTCTTTAACCAGTTACAAATATTTTTTGTTTGACCGATATGTATTTTATACGATTCATCACAATTAATTGTATCAACTACATTATTTTTTTAATTAATCTTTGTAGTATATTTTGTTGGTGAGTATAAATTTTTATTTTACCAGGTTTAAAACTTCAAATTTATGTAACCAACACCTTATGAATCGAGTGTTCTATTTTTCTAATGAATTGTTAATGTAAGTCAGTAAGTAAGGAGCATTTTTAATATTATTTTCATTTTTTTATTTGGTTAGCTAAAATTAGTTGGATAACAAATACCCAAATTAAAAGTTAGATAAATATTAGTTACCTGGGTTTTAATATCTGTTTGAGAATTTCTAGTTTCTATTTTCTATTATAATATTATTAGAATATTCATTTAATGTGAGTATTTAATTTTTTTTATATTTTCAATAGTCCGTTTGGAAAGGCTATTTATTAGATTCTTTTTTAAAAAAGTAGAATGATTTCAGAGTGAGTTTAATAATCTGCCTGAGTAAGTTTCTTTAGTGTGCCAAGAAGTGATAAATTTTTTAAAATATTTATATGTAGATAGCTTATTCAATTTTTTTGTTCTGATTCTGTATCTGTAAATTACATATTTCAGTGCAAATAATGGAATGTGTGGCAAGAAAATGGTCTCATTTCATGAAATAAAAGATAAGGGGCTTTGTATTAGTATATTATATATGTATATAATATACATGTATATATAATATTAGTATGTATTGTATATAATATTATATATATATATATATATACCACTTAAGTTAACAAATAAGGAACCTCCCATAGCGATACCTTATAATTGTCATGAACAAGATTTTTAAATGAAAAGTATTATTTTTTAAATATTTAAGGCTTTTATGCGAATTTTTTTTAATAATGTCATAGGGTTCATTAAGAGGAAGTATAAGGAAACAGAGACACCATTAAAAGAAAGTAAAATTTCATCTTCACTCAATTCTAAGTTTTGAATTTTTTCTAAAATTTGAAACCTATTTTTATATCCATTTATTATTGCAGAAATTTTATTTCTTCATAAAAAATTCAGCCGTTTTGCTTTATGTATAAAGGTACCTATTAAAAAATTATAAGCCGGGCGGACCTGATTTTGGTTAGGCTTGGCCTTTTTCTCCAAATGTTGGCCGAACCCTGAACTAAATATACAAACTTTACACAAAACAAGACATTTGAATATCTTACACGCATCTCGCCTAACCCATGCAATTGATAATCTTCTGATGTTTTTAGTTTCCAGTGAAATACTAAATTTTTTATGTCATAGACCACATTGAAAAAATATCATAATGCAAACATTACAATAATGTTGTATTAAATTTTATTTCTATTTTTCAATTCAGAATTGCAGAACGTCTTGTAATAGAAAAGGCCTGCTTTTAAGGGTGGTAAATTGAAATACGGTGGGTTTGTATGCGATTAGCTTACCGCCATAACAGGGTTCTTGAGATCAACGAACTAAGTTGAGAACTCATTTATTCTCGGTCTCCAGGCGACCCGGTTCCCTTGTAAATTTTCAAACTTAATAAAGAAACAAATTTCCCGGTGTATACATAACGCTCAGTTACATTTCCCGACTTGGAATGGCCAATAAGCCAATCTCCGAAATGAATTTTCTATGAGACCAGACTTTACATTTTTATCTGGCCCTTTGGAATTGGTAAGGCATCGTTCCAAGAATGGTGACTTGCCAAGCCGTTATCTGAAAACTCGCCGTCCATTGGCGTTCAATAAAAAAGAGATTTTTTTGTAGCCCCTGGATGTATCCTGGCGAAAGAAAGATATATAGTATTTATTGACTAATTCATTTTTTTATTAAAATCTTCTCAATTAATTTAAAAAAAGCGGTTTATATGTGATATTTGAAAGGATTTCAGTAAAAAAATTTTGATTAGCTATATTATAATTATTATTTCAATAATAATGTATATATCAATAATATATAAATATACATAATATCTTAAAATAACAGTTCTCATATTCTTCATCACTTATACAATTTTAAAAAGTGGTCCAGAAAAACGTTGACGGGCACGTCGGGCTGGAGGGCAACGAACGTGCAGACAAGGCAGCGAAAGCTGGGATGTCTCGTCCTCCAGACCGGCCAAGTGAGATTTTGCTGTTTTATGTTTATATATGTTTGGTTTTGAAGGAGTGGGGAAGGAAAATTGTCTTTTATATACCGACTTCCTTCCCCACCCCTTCGAAACCAAACATATATAAACATAAAACAGCAAAATCTCATTGGCACTCTCAACACGACACGCAAGGATGGCACAATTACACAGAAGACAAACACTTTGTTTGAATATAAAATATATTTTGCATTGTATAAATTCTCTTTTCCACTTCCTAAATGTATTTGTTAAATGTAAACATTGTTTGTAAATCCTAGGCCCTGAAGATGATCTCAATAAAAGATCGAAACGTTGGCACGATAAAGAACATGTTTTTCTGAAACCTACATCACACCCTACTGCATCTCACGATATATGAATAACTATCGATTAACGGTCACTAATCTCTACACACTTGTAAATAGTGTATATATAACGTGAATATTTGTGTAAATAAGTGTATCTGTGTTGTTATTTATTTGTGCTGTATTTATTTTAAAAACATCTTCAAATATGTTATTAATGATTAGAAACAGAATTTATTGAAATTTTTATTTTAGTAATTATTAAAAATTTTACTAATGGAAAGAGTCGATTGTGACTCTCGGAAGACATGTCACGAAACGAGTGTTATACACACCCCACTAAAAATAGATCATTCGAGGTTGACATACGTATATTCATATTTTGGAAAAATAACCTATGTGTCCGGAATGTAGAGAATAGTTGGGCCTCATATAACGGAGGATGTCATTCTTTGGCTCATTAAATAGAGCGTGTAGGAATGCGACCCGATGCTTCGGAGCCGAGGTCGGAATGTTAAGTACCCCATCGACCCCTCAATTTGATTATTTCGATTTAGATAGCTTGTGTAAAAGGTGACGGAGGCGTACCGAGTACCCCACCACCTTACATGTGTTGATTGTATTTAAACTAGAAAATATTGAATTTATGTTAATTAAGGTTTTTAGTTGAGATAAAAAAGTCAAAAAGGAGGGAAAATTCAAAAGGTGGGGTTGAGATGGGAAGTTAGTGTCCGAATGGATCGAGGTGCAAGTGGTAGAGCAGCGGCGTATCTAGCCGAAGATCGTGGGTTCGAATCCCGCGCGTGCGATTGACTTTTTTATCTCAACTAAAAACCTTAATTAGTTACTTAGTTACTAGTTACTAAAGTACCTAGTAACTACCTTAGTAACTAAGTACTAAACTAGTACTTAGTTAATTAGTTACTAAAAACCTTAATATATTAATTGGTCAAGCGGACCACGAAATTAGTGAATTGAATTTAAGAATGACTGAATGACTGAAGAATGACTGAAAAGTGGTAAAATCAAGTATTCCGTGGCAGGTACTTTATTTTAGTTGTACTTTTTACACATACACACACAGAATCTTAAAAAATAATAGGGAACAGATAGAGTATAATTTTTTAAGACAATTAAACAATGGAATTTGGAATCAACAATATTAAGAATGATTGAGGTTAAGAAACTGCGTTGTGAGCTGAAATGACCTAGCTGTTGGCAGCATCGACTTAGGGGGGATCTTTTCAGGCCCAGGTCTGCTGAATCCGGACTGCTAAAATCCGAAGTAGGAGATTCTAAAGTGATAAGTTCGGTTATAAGTGTATTCGTGTGGAAAGTCGAGCTTATTTATATCAAAATGAGCATCTTATTTAATTTGAATTAGTTTATTTGATCGTTTATGAATTTTATTCGACATTCAACTCAAGCGAAAGACCATAAAAACAAATTGAAGAAAGAATTAATACATTAAAAAGCAATAGCTTTAAAAGACATTTATTAATATCTCAGAATCTTTTACTTTAATTAATTGATATAATTATATAAAAATAAGATATAAAAATATTTCACGTATGTGAAATTTATTTAATTTTCCATTGTGTTTTGGACTGATTTTTATGACAATACAGACAATGCATATCGATTTCTATTGTGAAATTTTCATTTGACCATATCATTTACAATTCCTAGGCATAAAGGTTTGACGTATTGCTCGATGATCAATGGAACAATTGAAAAAAAAAAAAAAAATTGAACGGCATTGGACGGAAAGCGTATTCATTTTATACATGAAGGAAAATATGATTTCATATAAATCGTAGCGAACAAGGTCGCATTAAGCATGTTATTAAAAAATACAGGCCGGTTTGTATTGTATTACTGGTGCACTGATTTCGACAAAAATCTAGAATAAGGAATGTAATTGTTTTCAAAATAGGGAAATATTTTCAATCTAAATATTTTCACAATAATTTTGAACCGATAATACGTGGTTTACCACTAAAAACTGTACCATATTGGGATTTATCATATTGCATATTTGAGAATAATTATTTTTATTTCAACAGACAGTATAAATTATTAGTATATTACCAACGCCATTGTAGACCTAAAACAGTATTTGTTTTTCAAATTATTTGTTTCAAAATATTTTTTTGTTTCTTTTCGTAGTAAAATATTTGCTTCTAGAATTCTATCCATGGTATTTCATGCAAATAATTCTTTTTCTGTACCAAAAGAGTATGTTCTTTTAGGAATTAATGACTAAATGATATTTAGAAATTGAAAGTTCATTATACGAAAAAGAATAATGCAGCGAAAGCGACATTTTACTATAAAATCCAAGAGCAAAATGTCCTATATACATAAAATAGGTAGGTGTAGGAAAATCCCTTTTCATCATGAAAAAATAGGGGAAAATATTAATAAAAAAACACATTTCATGCTTTATTGGCTAATATGGAGTAACATCTATATGTAATAAATGTCGTAAAATATCTAGAGATAGCAATAGTATAGTACCAGAGGTAAAATTGAAATGAAATCTTGGTTTTTATGTATACGGTATTTTATACGCCTCTATTTCCATAAGGCTGATGTCGAGCCAGTAACCGTGCATAATGCTTTTTTTGGAGTCTTCCGTTCACCTAAAAATGTTTGTGAGTTCACCATGGATTGATTGCCTTTTGTAAGCCCGACTAACCCAGCCAATCTGAAATTCCTGGCAGGGTTTTGTAGCATTGGTTCGTAGTAAGACGCAATAATTTATTTTGAAACGCTTGAAGTATGTTTATATTTATATTTTGAAGTATTTTGGCATAAGTAATTTTGAGGGACAGATATACAGTGAAATTGGTTTAGCCATTTTTTAAATAACAACAACCTATGAAATAATGTTCTTACCTTAGTTAAACTTTAAAGTTTCAATAGTTTAAAATTAGATGCTTTTGTAACAGATTTTCTCGGTTTAAACGACAACCTCACATTGTATCAGAAAGTTTAAGGAATTTCAATATGATTAATCTAGACATCACGCTAGGGTCAGGTACATCGAATGCCCGTGGTACTTCTTTGGAATCACAACGTATTTCGTTATTTAGTGTGTGGTAGCGCAGTTTGTTTGTCGTATTTTGGTTGTAGAAACCCTTAACCCTTGGCTTTGGTTTTCTAGGCCTCAAAATGTGGCTTACCTTACATTTCCAACAATCTGATTACTGATTTATTTACGTACGTACATCGCGGGTGTATAGAATGGGCCAATCACTACTTGCAGCTCTTTTGTGTAATTTACGATAAATTGCCGACAGGCCTCGAAAATTACCCACCTCGTTTTGGCAGTCCAGGGTCAGATCTCGTTCAGCCATCGAGGTAAGGCCCAGGG
This sequence comes from Cimex lectularius, assembly GCF_000648675.2. NCBI lineage: Eukaryota > Metazoa > Arthropoda > Insecta > Hemiptera > Cimicidae > Cimex > Cimex lectularius. The sequence goes on along the minus strand of NW_019392772.1, from coordinate 169,299 downwards.
ACTATCATCAACTAGGTCATTCCAGCTCCAAACGTTATCAGTCTGTGGTTCCAACCCCATTCACATTCTCACTCACTCTTAAATACGTTCTTTCATATTTATTCACCAATCATTCTTAAAGAAATAATGAATGAGCACGAAGATTCTCTTTTTGTAATGGTGGTTCTAATCACAGATTTGTTATCTACGATGATCCGGATTTCATGTATTAAACGCTCCTTCAGGTTGAAGGAGTTACCAAAGTGTCTCTCGGTATCAATAATAACTGGTAACACTAGCTTCTTATTGGAACGTCGCGTGGGCGGGGTAACGACGGGTTCACTCTTACAATTTATGTCGAGAGACTCTTTCCAACTGATGATGAGCATTTAATGCTTAAGACCCGGATCGTAAACAACAAACCTTGGAATAGAACCATTATTCACTCTTGGTAATACAGTACTTAATAGTCCTCCATCGGTCCTCTCACACTATTCATTTTCGGTAGTAAATCATTCAGTCTGATTAAACTGAAAATCTAAAAACCTATAAAAATAAATAGTTTTTCGAAGTTTTTTGGTACTTTTGATATTTCCTTAGATTCTGAAAGTATATCTACATATTTGATACAATTTTAGCTGATAAGTACACGAGATCAAGTTGCCTGGTCAAATACCTCCATTCCCCAGCTCGCAACTCGCCCCTCCAAAAAATTCAAGACGAGATATTTATAAAACGCGATACACAATAAAATAGACCTGTTTCCTCCAAAAATCGGAACAGTGGACCCAAAACCTCGTTGTCGTGTACCAGCATAATTCTCGTATTTCTCTTATCGGATACGATTCCTACATACACACTCTATATAAACACGCATTCTATATGCAAGGACGTGTGCCACGTAGAGTAATCTTTATCTACATGCCGGACACATACGCTGACTCTTGCCTAAATATAAATTTCCGTTTGTCAACCTGGCATGGCCTATTCTTATTAGGACGAATGTAACCCTCGTCTTCCAATCAAATTCTTTGATAGTCACCTATCGAGCGAGCCTTTATATATTATTTAAATTTTAAATAATTACTCAAATAAAGATACTTATCATTTCTGTCTGTTTATAAGCAGCAATTATCATATTTGAAATTGTAAAAATCATTGGTATATGAATGCGTAGATTTTTCGTATTTAAAGTACTATTTGTTGAAATAGTATAAGCGATAACATGTGAGAGGATGAACCTTGCAATCTATCGACCGTGCTCATAATACATGAGAGTTTCCGATAGTCATTTGTCACTAAAAGGTTAATAATTATTTAGCTTGTATTTCGTATAAAGTATGTATCTTTTTTCGACATTATTAAGATCCATACTTGGTTGTACAAAACGTCTGAACTATATTCCACGTTCTGCCATATTTCATATACTAATTCTTGAACAATCTAAAGTGGAATTAAAATGACTAATAAACGATTATTCCGAGATCCTGAGATGCGGTCTGGTGTGTGTTGTCTGCATTTCAACAAAAACGTTCTCTGCTCGTTAGCCGATGCGATTTCTTCTCATTGTTGGCGATGTCTTTCAGAATACCTTTTGCTTGGTGCCCATATGTAGTTGAAATTTGTTCATAGAATCCAATGTTCTTCGTTCTTCTCGTGTAGAAATTTGAGGTGATTAGTGACCGTTAATCGATGATTATTCGGAGATCGTGAGATGCGGTCTGGTGGTCCAAATAATCATCGACTACGGTCACTACTCATCACACATGACTAACAAACGTTGCTTCAATACAGAGGGATAAGTAGGTCTATTGAAATTGAACAAAAAATCGTTTTCTTTATTATTATTATTAATATTATTATATGGTTTCTTCAATTAATAGGCGATTGGTAGTTGACACGGCATTAGATTGTTCACATATACTTATTGTTTAACAACATAAAACATAATTCATTTTTTGTTGTTAGACATTGATTTTATAATGGCTTGTGAATTAGCAATATAGAATTTTTTTTCTCTTGTTATGGAGAAATCATTTCCGTCTGAAACTTCAATTTATTCATGTATCAAGTATTTTTATTATACAATTTTAGACGAATAAGTTTTTAAAATCAGTAGTTTCAAAAAAAAGGGTTAGATTTTTATTTCATTTAAATAAACAATAAATTATGAAATTTTCGGTCTGTGGCGAGAGAAACCAATGGTTTGTATTTGCCAAACAGATTGGTTTTTCTATGTGATTTTGGGTAAGATTTATCCATACGGTCTGCGACAAGATAACCAAATGGTTTGTTAGTTAATAACAGTGCAATTTGTGTATCTGATTTTTTTATGAAATTTCTCTTGATGGCTATGGCCAGAAAAACGAATAGTTTGGTAGTTATCTAACTGTTTGGTTTATCTTGATTTCTTATGAGATTTTCTACTGGTCTGCCGCGAAATAAATCAATAGTTTGGTGCTTACCTAGTAGTTTGCTCTGTCAATTTAATTTCTTATGAGATTTCTCTTGAGTTCTGCGGCGAGAGAAGCCTATATTTTGGAATTTCCGGATCAGTTTGTTTTTTCTTAATGATTTCGTGGAAGAGTTATACATATGGTCAACGATTATTTGGAGGTCGTGAGATGCGGTCTGGTGTGACGTAGGTTTTAGAAACACATTTTCTTTATCGTGCCAACGTTTCGATCATTATTGATATCATCTTCAGGGCCGAGGATTTATAAACATTGTTTAAATTTTACAAATGCATGTAGGACGTGAAAAAAAGGAATGTGTAAAACATCAATATCTCACTGGCACTCTCAACACGACACAAATGAATGACACGTCCACACAGAAAACAAACACTTTGAGTGAGTACAAATACTTTGATTGAATCTATAATTTTTGGCATTTTCTTTATTTTATCTTTTTTTAACTTCCTACATGTATTTGTAAAATTTAAACAATGTTTATAAATCCCAGGCCCTAAAGATGATCTCAATAGAGACCAGACCGCATCTCACCATCTCCAAATAATTATTAATTAACGGTTACTAAATACCACACAAATGGTCAACGTCGAGATAATACCTATTATTAGGTAGTTATCGATCATTTGGGTTTCTTTACGCGTTTTTTCGCGAAATTTATGTTCTTCTAGTTTCTTTAGAAAATTTCATTTATTCAGTTATTAATTATTTTTGTTGATTTTTATACCGTTTTTGAATGGATAAATTTGAGCCATATTAGTCTAATTAAAGCAATAGTTTGGTTACCAGCCTGTTTGTTTATTCATGCGATCTCTTGTCAGCTTCATCTAAGAGGTCTGTGGCGAAATAAATCAATAATTTACTCGACTGTCTGCTTTGTCGTCTGATTCCTTATTAGCTTTGAAGACTGCGGCGATATATGCCAAAAGTTTTGTTGTTACATATCTTTTTGATTTGGATTTGTGATTTCTTGTGATATTTCTGTTGAGGTCTGCGACGAGTGAGCTTACAGATTGATAGTTACCGATCACATTTTTCCATCTGACTTCGTGAAAGGTTGGTCTATGAGCTCCGCTGCGCGATATCCCTATTAATTGTTAGTTATCGATCATTTTAGTTGGTTTAATTGATATCTTGTGAAATTTTTATTTTTCGATTTTCTTTATGAATCTTCAATTTATTCATCATGATTTTTTTTTGTTAGGCAATTTTTACACCTATTTTGAACTGTCAAGATTATGACTTACCAGCAGGTCTTTAAAAGGGTTAGGGTTTTTATTTCATTGAACGGTTTAAAACAAAAGTGAATTATGTAGTTCATTGTTTTAAAACTCTATTTGTTAACATTGATGCACGATGACAAAAGTAAAAAAAAAACAACGAAAGTTTAAATGCAAAGAGGCGTCGGTGGCCTCCAACGGTTTATTCGTTGGCACGGCGCTCATCACAGTAAGGTAAAGGTCCCGGGTTCGAATCCAACGTCCCTGCGTTGCGACCTCTGCTGTTGCGAACCCTCGTCTTACAAAAAGATAATGTAATTGAATGTCCCTGTTTTTCCTTTAAAACTCATTACTACTGATAATATTGTGTTGCTTCATGTTTGGTTTTCCTTAAGTTATTCCCCCAAAGAAATGTCACAAATGATAAAGGATATATGCGGTCGGTTTGAGTAAACATAGCAAACCTTGGGACAAGAAAAGCCGTTTTGCCTTGTAGACTAGACCGCAATCGGTCCCAGCCGTGTTTAGATAAGTAATTTACAAGATACATTGTCTACGGCTCATTACAAATAACCGCATTATAGTCTGTGGCATTTGAAAATTGCCGGCTTGTATACAATTTTTTTTCTGCCGTCGCGGCTTAGCTTTTTGCCAAAATGAGTTTCTCCTCCGCCCTCCACGCTTGTTCTAGCATTTCCTTACAAGTGTACGGTCCTCGTCTTTCAAGATTTAAGCCCCGGCCAACACGGTTTATCTCAGAAGTGATAAAATGTGAAATCCCCATTTCGTATTCCATTGACGAAAGGGCTGGGAGAAAATGAGAATTTTCCTCTCCAGGAATTTCTCATAAGCAAAAAACTAAATTAAAATCATACGAGAGAAATAAGAGAGGAATTTTATTTTTGACATTGAACTCGGACCAAGGGCTGATTATTAATTTACAATATTGATAAAAAAAAATCCCTTCTATCTAAAAATAGAATTTCTTATTACCAAATTTCAATTACTTTTTATTAACTACACAAACACTAATGTCAAAATTTCTTGGAAACATTTTTTTAAATAATAAAAGGATGTTTCTGCTTAAATTTCTTCCCAAATTTTAACGATAAACAATTAAATACTTATTAACTAATAAAATAAAATATACACTAATAAAAAATGTTTTATATACAATATTTATATTAACCGATTTATGCACAAAAAGACAAATAATGGAAACACTTTTAAAAGCTAAAAGCATTAAAGGAAAAAACATAAATTCATACGACGTGATGTTAGTTGTATTTTAATATTTATGATAGCAACATTAAAAAGAACTTTCCGTTTATTAGGTAATTTGCTACGTTGTTTACATTGTCAAACTAAGATAATGAAGTGTAAACTAAAATCTTCCGCATGGTTGTTTACAATTCAAATAAACATAAATTATGATATAATTTACCACCTAACTAAAAACATGTGTGTAGGTAGTGCTTTTGTTTGTTTCCAAAACGGTTCAAAAATTTATGAAAAAAAATACTGACTGCATCAGGCATGTTTCAATAATCAAGTCGAAATTTTTGCCATTCTGAAGAGCTTGCAATGGGCTATGAATAAAAAATCAGAAGGGAATATTGCCAAATTTATCATTTTAAGTGACAGTCAAGTGTCCTTAGAATCAATTATTAATTATAATAATCATGGCTTTTTGCCTGAGCGAATAAGGAAAATTATTCAAACTCTAGTCAAACAGAATGTTAATGTACAACTAGGCTGGGTTAAGGCTCATTGCGGAATAGAGGGAAATGAAGAAGCTGACAGACTGGCCAAATTAGCATCNAAGGAGGGAAAACTCATAAGGTGGGGTTGAGATGGGGAGTTGATGTCCGAGTGGATCGAGGTCACGATAGCTCAGGTGGTAGAGCAGCGGCGTATCTAGCCGAAGGTCGTGGGTTCGAATCCCTCTCGTGCCATTAACTTTTTTTCATCTCTACTAAAAACCTTAATTAATTGTCTTGTATTAATTGTTCAAGCGGACCACGAAAATAGTGAATTAATGAGTTAAGTTATTTGTTTATTTAGTTTTTAATTAGTTTCTACTTATTAACGTTATTTATTATTATTTAACAGTTTCAGTAATTGTCTTTTCGCCATAATATGAATCTGATATCCCAACATATACATATACATTTCTGCATACGTTGATCGACCTACGTAGTTTAAACTGATGTTGTATTGGATCTTCTTGAGGTCATTACAGGTGAATAAAGAACATCACTATTGGGTTTCACCTGTAATGACCTCAAGAAGATCCAATAAACATAACATATACATTTTATATATTTTATATTTATGGTTATTGTATTACATGTAATATTTTGTATGAAGCATATAGAATAAATATAATAATAAAAAAATAAAAACAGTATAGTATAGTTTTTATTTTCACAACTATCTGGTGATTAAATTTTGAGCACAAATAACTATTCTTTAAGTGAGGTTATTGTTGTTTTTTAAAAATCGATCTTTCTTCAAATTGTTTCAAATTCACATTGGAAATTCTTTTGACCCTAATCACAGATCATATAGAAATGTATTTTTCTGATATTGCAGTAATTTGTAATTGTTGTTTACTATGATTAAGACCTTAGAACTTTTCATCAAATGCATAGATTTTTGAATAAGTTTTATATGTTCTTGTTCGAGATTATTTACGATTATTTGATTGATTTTTAAACGATTAAGAAGTAATAAACAGAATTACTTACTTACGTGTTTGAAAGTACCTTGGAAGCGGGGCTTGTATTCCCCAGGCACTGCAGCCTTCTGGCTTATTGTACCTTGAAAGTACCTTGGCGGAAATCGTTTGATGGCATTGAATTTTATCCTGATTTGTCACCGTTTTAATCCTACTTGTTTAATCAAACTTGTTTCTGATTTTGTGAAACATTTCATTATAAGCAAATAACACTTGTTAATTAAACCTTTTAAAATTTTCCTTTGAAAGAGTTTTAGAAAACGAACATTTTTACACCAGTTATCGGATCCCAGGCTCAAGAAGTACTGTAACTTATCCTGTTTGTATAAAAACCTGTATTCTTTTTATTATTCATTAGTTTTAAGTGTGGCCGACATATAGGCAAAGCAGAATATCTGCAACCTGTATTGTGGTGTAACTGCAATTTCTGTTAAAGTAAAAAAAATAGAAATGATTTTTGGGCAAATACATTTTTTTCGTTCAATGTGTAATTATTTAAATGACTGTTTCACAGAAATTTGAAAAGATGAATATTTTTTTCCAATGTTAGAAATGAGAAGATATTCTCTAGAGGGAAAAATATCGAGTCGAAAGTTTAAATAATATATTATAAAGTGAGTAAACGGGGACACATTTAATGGAGGGAATTTATTTATTATTTTCTGTTTTAAAAAAGGAAGCAAGAAAGTCGAAGGAGTACATTATTGGATTTTAAAAAAGAGAAATAAACGTCTTTTAAAGGAATTTAAAACTCCGGGGGAGGGACGTTTTACATTTTCCGATGTTCTTTTCTGCCCATTATTTCTTTTAGGGCTGCCACATTTACAAGAACCAATATTGTCCCGCTTCCCGACGCTTTATCACAAAGGGAAGCCGGGAGAAAGGGGTTGGCCGTTAGAATGCATAAATTATTTCGGGTCCCCAGTTTGGCTGTGGCCCTCGCCCCTGGACGGAGGGGTGAGGACGACCCTGTCGATATTTCTGGGGCAGAGCGTTCGGCCGAGTAAGATACAGAAATCGTGACTCGTTCGTACAATACATTGCCTTGCCCTTGGTCATGAAGCAAACTACAGGAAATTTAGTCAAACCACGTTGAAATCATATTTCCCAATGTGGAAGAGATTTAATCGTCTTTCTCGAACTTTTTACCCCATTTCGCAACAAATAACCTACATTTTCGAGCAAATTTAACAAAAGCATATTCAAGATGTAAAAATATAAAATTCGATTAGGGCAAAGGGAGGTTCGGATTCGCAAAACTTCTGATTGGCCATATTCTGCGCAAGGAAGTTGTAAAACAAAATGAATGTACGAAAAATTAGCGGTACAATTTGAGGTAGGCATAACCAAAATAAATGGCACACTCGTAAAACTATACATTTTTCAAATAAAGAAAATATCCTATCCGCCTACCAAAACATATTCGGAATGGATAGACTGGGTGGAAGATGATCAGGATGGATTGTGTTAATGTATTGAAAACGTGTGGTGATTAGTGACCGTTAATCAATAATTATTTAGAAATCGTGAGATGCAGTCTGGTGTGATGTAGGTTTCAGAAAAAAATTTCTTTATCGTGCCAACGTTTCTATCTTTATTGAGATCATCTTCAGGGTCTGGGATTTACAAACATTGTTTACATATAACAATTACATTTTGGATGTGGAAAAGTGAATTTATACAATGCAAAATATATTTTTTATATATTCAATCAAAGTATTTCTACTCACTCAAAGTGTTTGTTTTCTGTGTAATTGTGTTATTCTTGTGTGTCGTGTTGGGAGTGCCAGTGAGATTTTGCTGTTTTATGTTTATATACGTTGGATTTTGAAGGGGTGGGGAAGGAAGTCGGTATAGAAAGACATTTTTGTATAAGGAGTCGGCTTCTTTGAGGTCAAAAGAGCCGACGATGGAAAAAAAAAGTTGGTAATGGTTCGGCCAGATTATCCTTTCGGGATTATACAGACAGGGATAAATAGGAAAAGCAAACCTAAATTGTTCAAAAATTAGACTATGTACAAATGTTTGATGTGAGGAATGTGATGAATGTTTTATATTTTTTGTGTGATTTGATGATGATATATGTATGTTATTAATATTGAATTTGATTAATGATATTAGCCTAGCTGCGACTGAGTTTAAATGTGTCCGTTCTGTAATTGATCCCGTGTTTATATCTGTTGATGTAAACCATTTAGTTACGTTCATGTTTATTTTGTTCAGTGTGTATTATTTTTTGGATTGGTGAAGTCGAAATTGTGTTGGTGTTCAAAATGGTGGGCATGCCTCCCTATCTATACAGAAAACAAACACTTTGAGTGAGTACAAATACTTCGACTGTGTCTAAAATTTTTTGTATAAGGCGTCGGCTTCTTTGAGGTGAAAAGGGCCGACGAAGGGAAACAATGTGTTGGTAATGATTAAATGTAAACAATGTTTGAAAATCCCAGGCCCTGAAGATGATGTGAATAAAGACCTAAACGTTGGCACGATAAAGAAAATCGCATCTCACGATTTCTGAATGAGTATTGAAAACTTTCATTTGATGGAGCATGCTTTTTGTTTTCTACACTACCTGTGAATTAGAAAAATACTTATAAATTGTGAGACTTCTCCGTTTGGTCCGCGGCTAGTTAAACCAGCTACCAGTCTGGATGATTATTTAAGTGATCACTTTTGAAATTTCGTTGAGCTCTTCGGCTAGAAAAAGTTACAGGTTGTTAGTTACCTATCTTTTGGGTTTGTTTATGTGATTTCTTGTGAAATTTCTCTTGAGGTTTGCGGCGAGAGAAGCACATAGTTTTGTAATTACCAGTCTGTTTGTTTATTTAAGTGATCACTTTTGAAATTTTGTTGAGACCTTCGGCGAGAAAAAGTTACAGGTTGTTAGTTACCTATCTTTTTGGTTTGTTTATGTGATTTCTTGTGAAATTTCTCTTGAGGTTTGCGGCGAGAGAAGCACATAGTTTTGTAATTACCAGTCTGTTTGTTTATTTAAGTGATCACTTTTGAAATTTCGTTGAGACCTTCGGCGAGAAAAACTTACAGATTGTTAGTTACCTATCCTTTTGGTTTGTTTATGTGATTTCTTGTGAGATTTCTCTTGAGGTCTGCGGCGAGAGAAGCACATAGTTTTGTAATTTCCAGTCTGTTGGGTTTATTTATGTGATCTCTTGTGAAATTTCTCTAAGAGGTCCGTGGCGAGGTAAACCAATAGGTTGATCGTTGGCTAACAGTTTCCTTTGTCAATCTGATTTCTTCTGTCAATGAGATTTCTGTTCAGGTCTGCGGCGCGAGAAACCTTAGTTGGTAGATAACTACTTTTTTAAATTGTTTTAATTTTCTATGATATTTCTCGATGAAAACTGTGACGAGTGAATGGTGTCATAATTAGCGATCAGTTATTTTTCTTTCTGATTACGGGTATATGAAGTCTGTAGCAAGACATACAGTTTATAACATGTTTTGGTCAGATCTGATGAATTTGGTTTCTTTATTTGAACTCTGTATACTATTCCACTACTGTTTTTCCTTTTCTATTATTCTATTGCTCTGTACGGTTTGAGGGGTGATGCACTTATTATTCAGTTATTAATGATCATGTTAGCCTACTCGCCCTCGCTGTACTGGTCTGTCAGAGGCGATTCGGTATTTCGCCATCTCTGGTTGTGTGATGTTTGTGAAGTCAAGTTTCCTTTATAATTACTATAGTGTACAGAGCCCAGAATATGTGAAAGTATAAAAGTGCAAGTGGGTGAAGAAGGACGTCCCGGCCAAGTTCCAACAATTTTGCGTCAGCAAAATCATGAGGAAAAAAGATTTATCTTGGTGAAAAACAATCTTCTTGAAAATGCCAGTCGTTTTTGGTCAATAGATAACTTTAAACGTTCCAGTTGTGTTCAGTGAACATAAGAATGGGTCTAGGTGGGCGGAGGTAGCTCATACTAAAGCAAACATTTTAAATTCCACTAAATCCACAACGTTACCTTCTTGGTTTCTAATCATGCTTTTGTAATCGTTATTGGTGGGTACTGCGTTATCCCAGGATTTTCCTCTTTGAACATTATTTTAAAAAGCCGAGTTGAAAAAATGTAATGAGAAAAATGAGATGCACGCTATTAAATTCTTCTAAGTTAGCAGGGGAAGAAACAATAAATCATTCCGATAAAATTATCCATCTGCACACAGATGCGTTGAAACTCTTGTACGCCATACATTAATATTTTGCGATGTCTGGTGTTGTTGACTCCACTTATTTGTAATAAAAATTTTGGTATAATTCTTAATAACGTAATTTTAAATTTGGTCATCATTAACGGTTGAAGTAGGAACAGATTGCTTTGTCAATAAAAAAAAGATAAATATACACGATTTTCCCTGCCCAGTAAACTATCAAAACGACTTGTAAAAATATGATATCTGGAACGAAACTTAGGGATAAAAATTCCATAACTAATCCTTTTTCAGAATATGTAAACAATAATGTCTAAACAAACTTTTTTTTTTAAAACACAATTTGTATCAAATTGAATTATTAAAACTTTTTGCGTCTTTTGGCGTTATCGTTAAGTTTTCCCAACTTTCGTTTAATTTAATATAAAAAAAATGATGCAGAATTACATTTTTCAAAGCAGTGAAACTAGGCAATTTTATTTTTTATAATTAAAATCACTAATTTTGTGGCCGGCTTGACCAATTAATATATTACAATTAATTAAGGTTTTTAATTGAGATAAAAAGTCAATGGCACGAGCGGGATTCGAACCCACGATCTTCGGCTAGATACGCCGCTGCTCTACCACTTGAGCCATCGTGACCTCGATCCACTCGGAAACTAACTTCCCATCTCAACCCCACCTTTTGAATTTTCCCTCCTTTTTGCCATTTGTCAATTATTTTTTATAAAATAAAGCTGAATCAGAAATCAATCAATTTGAAATTTAACCTTGGGTATGTAATTTTTAAATACAGTCAATTAGATAATTTAAAAATATTCCAATGTATTAATTGTATATCTGAATAGAAACGGTTTTATGAGAGTGTAATTTCCCATCCGAGTAGATTGAGTGTGTGTTTAAACAGAATTTCTGTGTGGTGTTCAGCTGTTCGTTTATGCCAGGTTCAACCACGCCCATGCAGATTAATGAGATAAATTCATGTGTCCAGCGAAGTCAAAATTACCCAATGTCCATTTACCTATTCCACTCACTGTCTTGAAATCGAGTCATTTAATTAAAAATATACCATATTTGATAATATTAACTTGAATTTAATCAATAAGTGTCAAAGGAACAGTATCCAAAAGACCGAGGTACCGTAATAACTTCAAAACGAAAAGCAAAAGTGAATTGCAAAGATGTCGATATTTATTTACACGACGACAACATTGCGAAAGTTTTCGATGCCTCTTTAGAAACTTGTCCGGATCGTTGGAGCTTTAGGAGAAAACATTGCCGGAATACAAGTTTACCGAAACTGAGCATGTGGGATAACGTTTAGCATTTTCTCGGAAAGTAAGTATTAAAACTACTCCTGTCACGAAGATTTTAAGCCTTTTGTTACAAATATACTGTTTTATTTACGAGTAAATATTTTTGGACGTTTTGAACATTTTGAAAGTTAATTCTTACATATAATTTTTAACAGTGATTTTCTCTGGTGTAAAACACTAAGGCTCGTGCCTGCTTTTCTCACCGGAACAAATCTTTTCTTTTAATTTTTTAATTAAAATTATAAACGAAATATAAAGGGTGCCTTTTTTACATGCCTCGGCTGAATGTATCTTGAATTAATGACGATACCAAAAAAATACGACTTTAATATTTTTTAGTCTAGTTTCAAATTTGTGGTGATTAGTGACTGTTTGTCAATAATTATTCGAAAATCGTGAGATGCAGTCTGGTGAGATGTAAGTTTCAGAAAACATTTTCTTTATCGTGCCAACGTTTCGATCTTTATTGAGATCTCTTCAGGGCCTGGGATTTACAAACATTGTTTAAATTTAAGAAATACATGTAGGATGTGGAAAAAAGTGAACTTTGAGTGACTAGAAATACTTTGATTGAATAAAGAAAAATATTTTTTGCATTGTATTAATTCACTTTTTTCCACATCCTACATGTATTTGTTAAATTTAAACAATGTTTGTAATTCCCAGTCCCTGAAGACGATCTCAATAAAGATCGAAACGTTTGCACGATAAAGAAAATGTTTTTCTGAAACCTACATTACACCAGACCGCATCTCACGATTTTTTAATAACTAGTTTCAAATGTTTACATTTTTGTAGAAAAATGATATAGTGTAGTACAGGTTCAGTGCAACATCAAAATTTGAAATACGACCCTATACATCCTGTCAAGGACTTTATACGCTGAAAACAATACAGCAATCGGATTTTAAATTGGTCAAAAAATGACAAAGTCTGTCAACTTTTATTATTTGTGTTATGATAAAAGAACTATAGAAACTGTACTGATGAAAAGGATAATATACAAGGTATCCTTTTTAGAAGACCCGGCTGATTGAATCTTGAATCAATGATGCTGTAAAAAAAATCCGGCTTCAATTTTTTTATTCTAGTTTCAAATGTCTTCAAACTGACCCACCATTTTAAATGACTTTTTACGCTGATACAATGGCGCAATCAGATTTTAAATTGGTCAAAAAATGACAAAGTTTTGTGCAAAATGATTGAAAAAACGCAGTTCGTTTGTTTCATTGTTAATTCCAATAATTTACTTCTTCACTATAGTAAACATTAATTGCCTTTACATTCTTTTATTGCTTGTCCAACTCGGATTATGAGAGCATCTTTATTCCTGGAAGAAAGTATATTTTACAAAAGTACCTCGTTACATTCAGTATTCTATCCAAAATGAACCGAAGAGCTCAATTTTCCGATCAACAGCGAATTGACATGGACGAATGCTTTATTTATAATTGTAGTATTGTGCGTCGAGCGGTCGAGTTGTACTCCCTAGAAATTTCCTGACCGCCCCAGAATAAACCACAAGACGTTTATTCGTGTTGCTCGCAATATGATGAGATACGGATCTGTTGCTATTCCCTAACCAAGAAACCGGCAATAATTTCGACTGAGGCAAAGGATAGAAAATGTTTGACAATCCATCTCCCATGACCCTATCGCTCTGTGCACCGAAGGTTGGTTAGAAAGAGCAAATGTTAGCATCTTTATGCAAGGTGAGCAGTTCGAACATGAAATATGATTAATAATTAGCAAACCAAATGACTTGTTATCAAGTCTTTGTCATTTTCGACTAATTTACAATTCTATTTTGATATTAAAAAATCGTTTAATATGATGTGTCAGGACCTATAGGGTAGTATTTAAAAATTTGAAATTGAACTTGGCCTGAAATACCCTGTATATTTTTTTACAAAAAAGGTAAAATTTGAAACTATTTATAACTAGTCTTTTTTTTGGTTCAAGAGAAATTCAGCCGGGCCATCTAAAAAGGACACCCTGTATAACGCACTACGGGGCCGGACGTGCCCAAGACGCATGGCATTCAGTGGTACAATCCTCAGACATTTACTATCGCCCTGTTGGTAAATATTCCATCACCGTTGTCTGTGGGATGGGGAAATAAAAAAGTAAGAAGGCATAATGTATTGCGATAAATATTATATATTGATGGTTTAGGGTGATTTGGTTATTTATGGACTTAAATATAATGGGATTTGCCAAAGTATTACGTACCCATGGGGATCGTTTAGAACTGTGTGAATGGTGTGATGACGTGCATAGAAATATGCATTTACTATCGTATGCAACCTTAGATTAGAAGGACTGAGTGGGATTGAAGGTGAAAATCTTTGATTTCCTGTACTGTAATTTTCTTTGTAAATTTGTTCAGAGGGTTTATGTTTCGACCTGCTTCCAATTTTGACAGCAGGTGTTTAATATACAAATACGCATATTTGGTCAAGCCGTACTTTTTTGCTAACATACCTTAAACACCATCTTTACCCTAATATTTGTGAATACATTAACAGTCGTACACCAGACAATTTTAATCTTCCAGCTCCATCACAAAAACGTGAGGAGTTATGACTATATATTAACTTAAAGCAGCTTAAGTAAGCCCGGCTTTTTTTATCATGTCTGCTTATTACTTGGGCCAACTGGGCTGAAATATGAGCGTATGATTGAGCAAAATTCTTTAGCATGTTGACCTTTGGTTATTTTCCACTTGTTTCTCCTCATACTTCTTTTTCTTTGTAGATTTTTTTTTGCTTTTGTTTGTTTTTCTTTGTAGATTTTCGGGCAGCATTTGACCGAGTGGACAGAAAAGCAATTGTTTTAAAACTTTTTAATAATGGTGTATCAACTAAATTCATAAACGTTATAAGGTTTCTAAATTCAGGTTCTCAGTCTGCAGTACGTGGAAAAGTAGGTATTTCGGAGTGGTTTCATGTGAAATCGGGGGTAAGGCAAGGCTGTGTGCTGCGTCCACTTCTGCTCATTATTTTTAGATGACCTGCCAGCTGCTTTAGATTCTGGTATCAGAATCGGCCATACGTTGATTAAAGTTCTAATGTACGCTGACTATATTGTTCTCATCGCCGACAACGCAGCCAGTCTCCGAAGGAATATAAAACTTTTGGAATCCTACTGTCTTCGATGGAATTTATCGGTTAATCTAAGTAAATCGAAGATCATGGTATTTAGGAGGGGTGGAAGGCTGACTGCTAAAGATCGATTTTTTTTCAATAACAAAAAAATTGAAATTGGTAAGGAATATAAATATCTCGGTGTAACGATATCCCCTCGTCTGTCTTTCAATTATCATATCAACAATAAAGTGTCTACAGCGAAACGGGCTCTGAACTGTATATAGCACGACTTAATTTCCCAAAATTTTATTTCCCTTCCAGTGAAATTTAGACTATTCCACTCAGTTTGCCGTTCGATACTATGTTACGCTTGAAAACACTCAACGTTTTTTCAAATAACTAGGTAAAAATTCGTCCATTTCGATCTATCTCAATATACGGTTAAACAACGCGCAGGTTATATTATCAAATGAACGTTGTTCAGCTCTGAACCCTGTTTGACCCGAGCTCGACGTCCATTCAGAATTGATCGACGTTCATCACTTGATCTCGGATCAATAGAGATTGAAAAACGCCGATATTTGTGTTGAACTCCGTTCAGTACTGAACCAAGGTTAAACGATGTTGGTGCAACCGGCCGTTAGAAAGTTATTTGCCCTTCCCAAAACTACCCCGAATTTTATGATTTATTTAGAGACTAAAGTTGACCCGTTATTTTTATATACCTTCAAACTTCATTTTAATTACATCTTTAAACTCTTGAAACATCCTGATTACCGTCTTTCCAAAATTGTAGCCCTGGAAGTCGTTAGTCGTGGTGCATTGTGGTTTGAACGTTGGAATAGCATGTGTAGGGATCTATCATGTGACTCATCATTTTCTATAAATAACTTCAATGAGTGGCCTTTGCAGTTTAAGGAAATTATAACAAAACTGAGTGTCAATTTCAGTGAAGAACTTGGTGAACAAGTCAGATCAACCTCGCGCTTTTTATTCTATAAGGTTTGTCATTGGTCGAGTTAAGGTGGTTATTCAAAATCAGAGGGGACCTCCTTTATCTCATTGGTGCACCTTTTCGGGCTAGAGAAAATGTAATTTGTTCATTATGCAATGACCAGGTTAAAGAAGACATAGTGCATTTTATTGCAAAATGCACTATCCTATCGGACATTCGGCTTCTGCATCTAAATTTTGCTAAATTGAATGTGACACAGGTTATTGACTTACAATTTAATCAAATATGCTCGCCACGCCTGGCACTATCGCCAAGAGTTAATATTAGAATTTAATTTTTGAATATTTTAAAGCCTTGTCATTCTAAATTGCTGGCCCAAATAATTTATATATCTATACTTGCAAAATAAACAAAGAACAAAAATTATTGTTTATAATGTATGTTAGTAATTAATGTAATTATTAAAAATTAAATTATCAATGGTAATATTTATTTAAGGATCATTTTTTTCTTTTTTTCTTTTGTACTTTTTTCTCTGTGTCGACCAAAAATTTAAGCCAAATGAAAATCGACCTCCGGAAGACGGACCCTCCATGCCGTAATTTTACTTTAAATTATATATTATGTAATGTTTATAACTTTTCTTTTTTGCAATAAAGTATTATTATTATTATATTATTATTCCTCATACTTCTTTACAATTTTGGTTGACGTCGATTTTGGAACATTAAATAAAACTCGCAATGATTTGTTCATTTCTTTCTTAAGAAGTGTAAATCTGCTTTTGGTAGAGTTTTAAGCTATGTAAATAAAATTTTCCTGCCCTCTCATTCTAAATGGCCTGGGTGTAAATAGTGCAATATGCTTGTTTTGTTTAGTTGGATATATCAATATATATTTATATAAAATATAGTTAAATGAATGTATATCTGATGTATGTACATATACGTATACAACCTGAAGTTTTGGTCAGCGGGGTTGGTTTCAGTTTCATTATCGGTCTAAATGCTGTTTGTGTTCTTTGAGCTCGATTCTCCTACCGTGAAACCGTGGTTTCAGCCTGCGGAGGTAGCGGACGTATTGGAGAGAGTGGGATGATATGACGTGATCAGCAGTAAGTTTTTTTAAATTGTAACATTAATCCTTACTCCAGAAACAGCATTTACGAGAAAGTTGAAAGAAATGTTTTATAACAGTTTAATTCCAACATCAACAGGCTAATAATTTTATTATCGTTTCTCATCGGCAGGAATTGTTAGGTAGGAAGACCGAAAATGTAAAGGATGGGGTCCACGTCAATTAGTAAGTAACGCCATTCCGTTTAATACTCAGAGAGTTCCAAGTGTTAATTGAACTTTGTATAACTCTCCATCTCACGTTGGACAAACTTGTTTACGGTTGAAGCATGATGTAGCAGCGCCCCCCCCCCCCTAGACTTTAGCAATTTGCAAGTGAAATTTCTCCAAAGTATATAGTTACTACCGCAGTTTTGGAATTATTTCTATGATTAACGTATAACTTTGTGACAGTCTTGCTAGCAAAAACGAACGCTTTGTCCGGTTGGTTTGCGTTGGCCGGTTGTGCCCGTCTGTTGTTTCATTTCTGAAAATGTTAAACACTGTTAACTGGTTTTGAAACTGACCGAACTTCTTGTTTGGAAAAGGCAATTAATTATAAACAATACAACTGCAGCTCTAACTAGAGAGAACGATCTCTGCACATCACGAAACAAGTTAGATGTACGATAATTATCATTTGTTCCTATCGTAGAGGATTTCAAATGAGTAATACTATCTAAAAGAAGAG
Source organism: Cimex lectularius (assembly GCF_000648675.2). Classification (NCBI taxonomy): domain Eukaryota; kingdom Metazoa; phylum Arthropoda; class Insecta; order Hemiptera; family Cimicidae; genus Cimex; species Cimex lectularius. Next base: position 151,548 of record NW_019392772.1, on the reverse strand, counting down.
GTTAAATTAATTTCCCTACACAATCAGCAAGTGATCCGTTTATGTACATTCTAATTGTTAAGTTTTGAACAAAGAAAAGTTTATTTAGTTGTTTATATTGATTAAATATGGTTGTACCCCGTCATTGTTATCTCCATTTCGCATTGTAGTAAGCCAGAGATATAATTCATTCAACGTTTTCTTTACAATCTAAACCCGTATTATTTCTTCCACTGTGTTTTAACACTCAGCATTATACGAAGACTTGTTATTTATTGTCGGGTCGTGGTCTCCCATTGTAGTGTCATAACATATTTTTAAGAGTATCCACAATTCTTGTATATCCGAGTATAAAGTGAACGATAATTCCGTTTTCTATAACAAAACTAATAAAGAGGAAATTAATGGGCCAACAATAGCTGAAGTCATCGCCGGCTCTCTGCGTGTTTTCCTTCTTTTTCTCTTCTTTCGCGTGTATTTTGTTTTAAACTGCAGCCATTTGAGCGTCTCTATCTGATTACTGACTCTGAGTTCAAATATATACTACGTTGATATCCTAGAATGCCTCTCGTTTGTACCTCAGGTTGTCAAATACAGAATAAAAACACAACATACAATACGTATATATACATTACCACAAACATAGAAGTCTGGATCACATTCACTCCCCCAGAGTACTCGATATTCCTCGGAGCGGGGTTGAATCCACTCCACCCTCGCTAATAACTTACTTTTACTCTCCAGACGTCATACATTCACCCCAGAGTAATCGATATTCCTCGAAGCAGGGTTATAAGCAACCCATTCCTTTCACGCTAATAAATCACATTCATTTCAATACAACGTAAACACTACGCTCGATAGAAACATACAAGTCTGGCCACATTCACTCCCCCAGAGTACGGGAAATTTCTCGGAGCGGGGTTGAACCCACACCACCCTCGCTAATAACTTACTTTTACTCTCCAGACGTCACATACTCACCCCAGAGTAATCGATATTCGTCGGAGCGGGGTTATAAGCAACCCCTTCCTTTCACTCTAATCAATTACATTCATTACAATTAATGAACACAAGCACAACGCTCGATATTCACCCCAAGATCGGGTTAAATCACCCTCCATTTCCTATGTTCTTGCATTTAGACTTGGTGAAACTGTGGAATTGAAGTTGAGTTTGGTAAGTCAATAATTCTTGTACGGTCTAGGCCAACACTTAGAAATATTAATTGACTTTGTGTTTTGTGAAAAAGCACATCCCTCAATATTGAAATTACAATGTTCAAATAATAATTTTATAACGTATCCTTGGTTAGTTTGAAGCGAATAATTTATTTTCACTATGCGATAAACAGAGACCATTTCTTAAATATAATCTGGTGGTTAAAGTAGTAAAATTTGCAATATAATAGTATATTATAATTAACGAAAAAAATAAATTTGACTTGGAAAACAAATTTTTTGATAGGAATAGAAATGTTAATGAACATTATTTTTATAATCTCAGCTAGATTTTTCCTACTGCCTTCTGAATATAGGGTTGATCTGATATCATTACAATTATAATATTTCTGAAATTAAAGAAAATTTCGTCCATTACTGAAATTTTTTGATCCATAAAAATATAATTTAAATATTTCAATTTATTTTTTTATTTTATTAACTTTTTGATCTGTAAAACAATTACAATGGTATAAACGCCGGGGAGGTGAATGGGAGGGGAAAAAATTACAACGGTATAAATCCTATAACAACAAAATTGACGGGGGCTTCGGCGCTCATCACGGTAAGGTAAAGGACCCGGGTTCGAATCCAGCGGCCCTGCATTTGAGCCCGACATACTTACAAATGGGCTTCTTTCAAAAACACTGGCACCCCGAGGGTTGATATAATCTCTGCTATTGCGATCCCTCGTAAAAATTGACATTAAAGACCTTTCAGGAGAACTCAAACTCCTTTAAAAGAAATAAATAATGATCACTTTTTCATAAGTTCACATAGGTTTGAGAGTCATGGTCTATATTAATCTTTCGAAATTAAGTGGAAGTTTGGATCGTCTGTCGAATAGTGGTGATAACAGTTTGTAACATCAGTTTAGTTCGTTTCGTTTTAGTCTTGTGTGTGGATTCCAAGTAAGTAGTTTTTCCAAGTGGAGTCCCAAGTAACCCACATGTTCGACACAGGGTCGCGAAATACTGTTCATCTAAACAGGGGACAGTGTTGTACGTCTGAGTGTGAAGTTTAGTATTGGCTCTTTGTTGCACTTATTTTAATTCTCAATTCAGTGGCTAGGATATTTTTGGTGGCCCTGAAAAGGGCCGTTCTTTTTTCTTAGCGTCGAGATAGAATTAATTATTCTATGAATTCTCGTTACGACAGAACAGTTAAAAAAAGAAATTTCATAAAAAGTAAGGGATACAAATTTGTTGACATGTGGGAGTGTGAATTCAATTGTATAAGAAAAACTCCTTATTTTCTATCAAATCGGCACATCATTTCGAATCACCCCACACTGAATTCTGTCCCGCTAAACCCACGCGACAGTTTTTACGGAGGGAGGACCGAAAACACAGTACTANGAATTATCGCGGCAAGCGATGATGGCGGGGGCACACGGGGGACTTCCATTGGGACACCACCAGACCCCTTGATTTAAATGCCGGCGGTAAAACAGAACCAATCAGAGCCCATATTTTTAAATTTAGGCGGAAAAACACCGTGGGACACCTTCGAAAGGAAAGTGGCGGAGGGGGGCCGGCGGTAAAACAGAACCAATCAGATCCCATGTTTTTAAATTTGGGCGGCAAAACACCGTGGGATACCACGAGAAGGAAAGTGGAGGGGGGTGCTGGTGGTATCCCTTATACTACTCGTGATAACTACCGGGAAATAATTTATTGCGCCTTATTATATTGTTCTCGATTTCTAATGATCAGTATTTCAAAAGATTGAACTGTTTTAATGATCTAAACATTAAACAGAGTGATATTGATTTAATATGAGGTGAAACATTTTATAGACATTTCTGAAATATTTAACGTTATCAACACTTGTCGTCGGTGTTTGTCAGTCAGGCGTAGTCTGAAGATGCTAACAGTGGCACGACAGTTCAGTCGAATATGCAATGTATTGACGAGACGTATCGGCCGGAAAATCGTGACACAGCCGTCCCGAATATAAAGGGAAATAAATTCGTAGACGTTTGTTTAAACGCGATGCTATAAATTACATAACTTCTCCCCTGACTCCGCCTCAGTTCGCTTAACGAATTAAACCCGGTTGATACTTATAAATGCGGTTTATCTCTTGAGGAGGAAAGAAATGTAGATTGCCTCGGAAGAAGTAATGGAGAGCTATAGTGAAGTGACAATCGTAAATCCTTTAAAGCCAACACGGTGAAACGCGGTGTCAAATATTTGCCAGCCTCGTTCCTATCCCTCCCTCTTTCTAGGATGGACCCACAAAAATCACGATTTATGTCCTGGAACGACGAATAAATATTAAGTCCCGTATGTTATTTACCATATCATGCCTATCGCCTGTTCCCCCATTTTCATAGTATTGACTTTCCTCTTTTGTTTCTATATCGGTTAAATAGATTATAAAGATATATTTATACTTTTTATGCATCTGAAAGTCATTTATTGAATAAGACAAAAATAAATATTAAAACCATTGATACAAAGTTATACTAAAAATTATTAACTAGAAATAAGCAAACAAAATTATAATTTTTTTATTGAGTTTTATTATATTTCTCTCGTTGAAAACATTGTGAAAATTTTTCCGTGCAGAAATCATTATTTACAGGAAGAATATGAGTAATGGTGATTGCTTGTTGTGCGAACGCACTTCAGATAAACATTCATTACTTAAAATAAACTCCATTTTTCGTGAGTATAACATAAAACATAAACAAAAACAATTAATTAAGGTTTTTAGTTGAGATGAAAAAAGTTAATGGCACGAGAGGGATTCGAACCCACGACCTTCGGCTAGATACGCCGCTGCTCTACCACCTGAGCTATCGTGACCTCGATCCACTCGGACATCAACTCCCCATCTCAACCCCACCTTATAAGTTTTCCCTCCTTTTGCCATTTTTCAAATGTCGTGTAATCGGTTTGGATTGGTTCATCGGAGGGAAAACTCATAAGGTGGGGTTGAGATGGGGAGTTGATGTCCAAGTGGATCGAGGTCACGATAGCTCGGTGGTAGAGCAGCGGCGTATCTAGCCGAAGATCGTGGGTTCGAATCCCTCTCGTGCCATTAACTTTTTTTCATCTCAACTAAAAACCTTAATTAATTTTCATGTATTAATTGGTCAAGCAGACCACGAAAGTAGTGAAATAAACAAAAACTTTTAATAGGCGTTAGAACCTTTATACATTTCTTATAGATTTTACTTAATTTATTATTTCTTTCTAATTAATTAATTATTTCTAGTAGGTATACAAGTCTTTCTTATACATTAAATAGAGAAATACTATATAATCATTATATTATCAAAGCTTATATTTAACATACGTTATTTTTAATCCCGTAAAATAATGGGAGAAATTATTTCGTACGTAGCAATAATAAAAAAAGTTTACAATTTTGTTTAATGGATTTTTTTTGGGGGGGGGGATCATCGAGCTTTCAATCATCTACGTAATCTGCAGAACCTTAATTTATAATACTTATCGATACTTGTAACAATTAGATTATGTCATTGACTACTTGGAGGCCCTTTTACTTATAAGCAGATTTTATAACAAAAACGGACAGAGGAGGAAGGATAGAGATTGCGAGATTCATAGATAGAGAGAGATAGTTCCAAAGCCAGAGATAGATAGATAGAGATAAATATACTGACATAGAGAGAGAGAGAGAGAGAGAGAGAGAGAGAGAGAGAGAGAGAGAGAGAAGATGTGCGAGAGGGAGTGGGGGAGAAAGAAAAGAGAGATAAAGAGAGAGAGATACCGACAGATATTGAGGAAGAATGAGAGGAACAGAGCGAAAGAAATAAAAAGAGAGAGAATGAGAGAGAAAAATTAAGACGATAAACATATATAAATTGAACGAGACTAAAAAAGTATCTGACAAAGAGAAAGAAAAATAAAATAAAATAAAAGATGGATGTAATCTGACAGACAGACAAACAGAGAGACAAAAAATGATAGGAAGGGAGATTAAGAGAGTGAGAAAGTAAAGGGCCAAAAGTGGGAGAGTTAAAGAAAGAGTGAGGAAGAAAGAGAAATAGATAAAAAATGAGAGTAATAGAAGGAAAGAATGATAGCGAGAGAGATAGTGAGAAAGAATGAGAGAGATACTGTGAAACGGAGAAAAAGTACGAGGATAAACAGAAATAAATTGAATGAGGCCAAGAAAGAAGGTGATAAAGAAAGAAAAAATGAAAATAAAATAAAACATAAATATAATCTGACACACAGACTAACAGAGGGAACAAAAGAAAAAAGAAAGAGAGAAAGAGAGAGGGAGATAGAGAGAGATACTGTAAGAGTAAAAGGAAGTGAAAATATGTGATTAAGAGATTTAAAACAATGTAACCGTCTTATATCAAATAAAGTTTTGATACCACCAATATTTATTTGTGTAATAATCAAAATTAGATTTACAAACATATATTAAATAGCATTAACGAAGTGACAAAATAATATTATGATTCGTTTTTATTGGTTGAAGAGAAAATATTAATGTTTACTTGCGTGGGAAATTTATTTGGTTAGACGTGACTGGTAGGAAAAAGAGAAGCAAGCCCCCCAAAATTACGGCCGTAATTTGATAATGAATCATAAACTGGCCGGGTATGTTTGAAATGCGAGAGTCATTACTTTCGAATATAATAATTTAAACCCGGATAAACAGGTTTTTTTTTCTTTTCTCGTTTTAACAGCAATGCCGTGCTGTTTGTCATTTAATGCATCCCGTCCTAATGGATTAAAAACGAGGGTTCCCCGAGGGGTTAACCCGCCCGTCTTACAGGATGTACTGGCCTTATAGTTTAATACGGATTGGGTTAATTAGCGGTTAATGAGCAGCTGAATAATTAAGACGCTTGAGTGCACTACGCCATTAGTAGGTCGCAGCGATAGGGCTCTCACTCACAATCAGTACAGTCCCTTTTGATATGCAGGTTAAATAAATCTCGGCGAAAGAATTGCTCAAATCATAAAAACATTCGCTTGTTTTCTTCTAAAAGTAACATAATACAAATATGTTGAATCGACGAATATATTGATTGCTTATGCTGTCAAAACAGAATTGGCTATTACATGGTTTTCTAGTTGAAACTTGCAAAAGTTAAAATTTTTATTTATTTATTCTTTATTATTTTTTTTTACGAAGGTTCTCAACAGCATAGGTCATATCAACCGTCGGGATGTCGGTGTTTCTGAAAAAAAGCCCATTTGTAAGTATGTCGGGTTTGAATATAGGGCCGCTGGATTCGAACCCGGGACCTTTACCTTACAGTGATGAGCGCCGTGTCAACGCCTATACCGTTGCGGCCACCGACGCCACCTAAAAAGGTATATTTTTTGTTGTTTATTGGATATTTTTCAACGTATAAATTCATCATTTTTTAATATAAAATTTTCTAACATTGTATTTTTTTTTAATTTTCTACCATTATATAAATCCATTTTTTATTTCTTTAATCTAAATTTTTTAGCATTGTATAAATTCAATTTTTTTAATTTAAAATTTATAGCATTGAATTAATTCTTTTTTTCACATCCTACATGTATTTATAAAATTTAAACTATGTTTATAAATCCCAGGCCCTGAAGATGATCTCAATAAAGATCGAAACGTTGGCCCGATAAAGAAAATGTTTTTTAAAACCTACGTCACACCAGACCGCATCTCACGACCTCCGAATAATCATTTCTATTTTATGTATATGAAATTATTTCTGAACGTACGGTTAGCTAGAACAAAGGTTTATAATCACAGATAGAACAGTATATAATAATCTGTTATAGACTTGTTCCATAATTCGTTCCTTCAATACTTAATGTCTGGAAGAAATGAAAAAGTGGGAAGTGAAATCAATCAAATCAAAGGAAAGAATTACAAGCGTAGTCAGGAACTTGTAAAATTCAAGAAGACAAATCCTTTCCACCTCCTTCATCCCGGGGGACGCAACCTGAAGGAGGAACAAACCAGACTTCCTGGCTATTTATGGTTTGACGCCGGCATTGAGTTAAGGAGAGGGATGTTTTATGTAGGGAGTGGATCCGGCGGTCTTCCAGACCGTAAATAACCCTCACTCTCGAGGGGGTTAGTATAGAAAAGAGGACGAGGGGGGCCGGGAGCGAGTATAATCCTTTTATGGAATTTAAATGGGGAGGTGCGCGAGCCAGGGGATGAGAAAGATGATTGGGGGAAAGCGAGTCGCGAATTTATTCCACCGGCTAAGGGCACCCTTGACGATTCACTGGGAATGTAATTAATATCTTGTTCAAAGAAACAACGAATCCTATCAATTCAACCTGGACAAGTAGAAAATTTATCACAACCCCATCACCCTACCTTTTCAAAAAGTTTCAATAGGTCGAGAATATTGGAATTCTTATAATTATCTTAAAACCCCTTTTGAGTGATCTCTACCAAAATAAGCCCGATGACTTCTTTTCTCTTCTTCTTGACCCCAATTCAAAATTCAAAATTTATTTCAAATATACACCTGCTTTTCCAAAACCCACAAATGACAATATGAACACAATTGGTGTTTGTGATTAAAGTGTAAAATCAATATTTCACGTTCAGATTGAATTGACATAAATATTTATTTTAAAAAAAACAGCATAAAAATATAAACTAAATCATGCAACACATATAATTGTCATCACAAATAAAAACAGCAAAACGTGACCATCTTTTAGAACATAATGGAGTAATTACGTAATTAGAAAAAAATTATGGATACTTAAGAGAAAACTAAATTACTTCGACAAAGAAAACATAAAATTGGTTTACGACTTTATAACTTATCGACTTACTTCATCTGTCTATTGAACCCCCTCAGAAAAGAAAAAATACAAATTTGAAAATTGAACGACTCAACATGAACTCAATTTTAATCAAATCATTTTGAATTTGGTGAAGAAATTTAATCATCGGTTAATTTCTTAATTTTGGTGTCTGCAATATATTTTCATAATTATTGGGATGGTGTCGTCTGATATTATGTGTCGATAATAGTCGGATCAAGGATTATAGGCTTTAATCAGCAGCGTGCCTGCGCAATGACCAATGCGATTTAGCTCGGATTGAAAGATTTCAAATTATTTTGAGTTTCCCAGGAAAATTCTCTTATATTATTAAAATGAAAACGTTTTCACACATTTCAGCATGTGTTTTGGCTTTTTATTCATTTTAGTGTTTGATGAAGATTTCTATCTGCGTTTCGGTGACATTGCCGCAGGGGATGAAAGGGGGAGGGAAAAGGGAGAAATTGGAATGAATAGACCCGGTGAGAGAAGAGATGACATTCAGCCAATAGGGAATAATGGAAGTAACGAGTTTGGAAAAAAATATGAAACGGATTACATGAACGATTTTCTTTTGCCTCCCTTTATTCAATACACAGATTCCATTGAAGCCTAGCCAGAAGAAATCTCAGTAAAATTCCGGGCGTATTGGAGAAATAGGAAGAAAAATTCTTTTCTAATATATTTTAGCTGACTTTGCATCACTTAGCCTACTATTTTTTCTCAACATAATTAAATTTATAAACATTGTTTATAAAAGATTATTGTTCATAAAATATGAACAACATGGTTTAATTTTACAAATTCATGTAGGATATGGACAAAAATTATGAAATACAATTTTTAGAAAAAAAGAAGGAATTTATACAATTTTAGAAAATTTTAGATTAAAAAAAAGAATGAATTTATACAACGCTAGAACATTATAGATAAATTTTTTTTAAGTAGTTGTAAAATTCAAGCAATGTTTATAAATCCCAGGCCCTGAAGATGATCTCAATAAAGATCGAAACGTTGGCACGATAAGGAAAATGTTTTTCTAAACCTACGTCACACCAGATCGCATTTCACGAACTCCGAATAACTATTTTAAAATTAGGAATTTCGCAAGGTTTCTCAATAGCAGAAGTCTTATAAATCTACAAGGTTCTGGTGCGTTTTTAAATTGTTTTATTTTTTAAAAGCATATTTTAATGAATGTACTCTGGGGTTGAAATCAGAGCCGTTGAGATTCGAATCCGTGTTCTTTAATGTTTCTTCGGTTCGAAATTCCTATTAAAAATATAAAATTGTTACCAATGTTCATTATTTGAGTAACAATGTTAGCGTTACAAAATTTAAAATTGACAAAAATGAAAAAGTTAGTGTCACGAGCAGCATTCGAACCCACGACCTTCAGATGAATTCGAATACCGCTCGTAATACTAACTTTTTAATAAACAATTAATTAATGTTTTTAGTTGGGATGAAAAAAAAGCTAATGGCACGAGAGGGATTCGAACCCACGACCTTCCGCTAGATACGCCGCTGCTCTACCACCTGAGCTAAGCTTTTTTCATCTCAACTAAAAACCTTATATAATTATCTTGTATTAATTGGTCAAGCGGACCACGAAAATAGTGAATTAATAACTTTTTAATTTCAACCAAAACCTTACATAAAAATGTTAATTAATTTAATGAAGTAATTTGGTTAATCAGTCCATTATATATAATAGAAATAATTTTACAAAAACGTATTTTTACTATTTAATTTTTTATGTTAAATTTTCATACAGAAAAAAATAACTTTTTGTTTTAATACTGTACTTATTTTATTATATAGTAGTTTTCTTCAATTTGTTATTATAAATGTCTTTCATAATAAATTTAAACAATTGTAGTTTAATTCGTACACGAAAGTATCCCCGAGTTCCATGGAATTTTTAATTTCATTTTGTAGGTGACATGTTGAACTGACTTTGGGGAAAAAACTGTCAACCAGATCTGCCTCGAATCAAAAGTTTTTACGAAAAGAATATTGTAGCCTCTCCTAATTAGCGGTTGTTAAATAAAGTTGACAATTCCTCTCAAAAAAGTTAGATGAAGTCAGATCTGGCCGAGATTTTTTAAGCATAGTTAGTTCCAGGTGTGTCCTACAAAGCTCGGTGGAATTCGGATGTACTTTTGAGTATCGGCCTTAAAGAACAATCCTTTCGCGAGCCTATGCCAGTCATTATCCAACTAAGGCAAGAATCTATGATGTTTATGACCTGTTTTATCGAAAAGTACTGACGCAATTCACGTGAAACCTTTGTATTGGCAAAAGTTTAGAGACGTTTATTATACAACATATCAAAGAATAATGTTGCTTGTAAATAGTAAATTATTGTATCATATGGACGTTAGTAATTACTAAATCCATTACAGTTCATGGTCCGATTGACCAATTAACTTTTTTCAATTAATTAATCTTTATGAAAGGTATTGTTTGAGAGCACGTGACAGTGACTTTTTTTATCACAACCAATACCTTTCATAAAGATTAGTTAATATTTGTGTGGTGATTTGTAACGTTAGCTAATGATTATTTGGTGATCGTGAGATGCGGTCTGGTGTGACGTAGGTTTTAGAAAAACATTTCACATGCTACATGTATTTTTAAACTTTAAACAATATTTATAAATTCTAGGCCTTGAAGATGATCTCAATAAAGATCGAAACGTTGGCACGATAAAGAAAATATTTTTCTAAAACCTACGTCTCTCCAGACCGCAACTCACGATCTCCAAATAATCGTTAATAATTACCGGTTGTAACCAAAAATTGTCATATTCTTTTTATTCAAAGTTTTGATATGGAGTAGATCTAGTGGAGAGGTTTTTAGCTAAGTTAGTCCAACATGTCACTTTCAAAATGAGATGAAAGGCTCGGTGAACTCAGGGGTTCTTTTGTGTAATCTATTTATAAACAGAAATCATTAAAATTTATTGTAACAGAAATTTATTAACAAATTTTAAAAATTACTATGTTCAAATGACCACTGTGTTTAGACATAGCGAAGTTAATTTTTCCTGAAATAAAATTTAATAGTAAAAACAATATTATAGTGAGTTTTCCAAAATTGGAAACATGGGCTCAAAATTAAAATATTTTTGTCATATTATAGTTTATAATTGTAATATTTTAATATAATTAATTAATTATATACGATTTTTTCGAAATGAAAAAGTTGTGTCACAGGCGGGATTCGAACCGAAGACCTTCGACTAAATACGCCGCTCCTCTACCACTTGAGCTATTGTGATTTTTATAGCCCCTACCACAAAATTCTCATTTTGGCTCTTCGTTTTAATCCAATTGTCGAATTTTCAATTTTTTAATAAACAGTTTGATTTCGTTTATTTTCTCAAATATCCGGCCCTCTGTGCGAAACCTCCCATTGAGAAGAACAACAGTAGAAAAATCAAAAATTAGTATTTCATACAATGTTAAATATATCATTAATAGAAAGAATAAATTTTAGAACTGTATACTTAAAAATTTACTTTGTTCTAATCTATACACATTTTATTAATAAAAATAAGTGCCA